>NC_073707.1:29481442-29790442 GCF_023634085.1 Falco cherrug
TAATATAAGCATAAGAATACTTTAATTTTGACATTTCAAGGAATAATAGGAATTCTTGATCAGAAACACCATCTGCCAAGGCAGAATTTCCCACAGCTGGTTATGGTAAATTGAGCAATGGTAAGCTGTTCTTTATATTGATTTCTTTTTCTAGAAAGAAATCCATAAACTATTCATTTGTTGATTATTCATAAATTTCTTAAAGGCATTCCTGCTCCTTGTTACCTCCTAGCATCCTACGTATTAGAAAAAGACCAGGGCAAATTTATTTTCCAGAATTGGGGAATAAGTCCCATTTCCTGTGAGGCAAGGTGGAAGTGAGGATGCAAATACAGCTTTGGAAGGAGTATCATTGAGATGAAGTCCAAAAATTCCCCCATACTGCCTGCTTTCCAGGAGGAGAAAGGTGTCTCCAGCTCCTTTCAGTGGAGACAAACCATTTAGGAAAACACCACTAACAGTGCTCAGAGTTAGTCTTGGCCTTCAGCGTTCTCCTTTGGGGAATTTTCATCAGGAATTGATAAAAACATAGGGAAAACATCTCAAAAGGCCTGTAACATCAACAGTGAGAAACTGTGTTCTGTCACTTGTTTGTGTTTCAACTCATGCACGTTCCTGTCTTCCTTGGTGGGAGCTAGGTCCTCTTTAGCCTCAAACAGCGCTTCTGTGCTGCTATTACAAAGAAGTTTGGTGGTTTTGGTGGTGGTGTTTTGGTTTTATGGTGTGTGTTTTTAAAGTTACTAGTGCTACTTCCTGCAGCTTTCTCTCAGACCAGAGAATTAGATTTGGTTAAAAATATCCCCCCCATATGCTTGTTGGGGAAAAACCCCACAGTCTCGCCAGTATTTTCAAGGCCAATTACATTTTTAATTAACAGAAGTATACTTGAACATATAAAACATTCATTTGTGGAAACTGGTGTTTTTCCAGTTATTGCTGGATTAGTTTGGCAAGTTATATTTTTTAAAGAAGAAAATTAATTTCTCATGTAGAATGATAAATAGTTTAACTTCCATGGAAATCTTTAATTCTTTTCAATTTAGATTTTGTTGTATTTTGTTGTATTTAGATATGCGGCATATTTAGTCTTTTGGTTAAAAAGTATAATAAATTTCAAATTAAGTTTCTTTATGGTTTTCAGTGCTTGATTCAAAATAACTTAGAATTTTCATCAATTTCTTAAGCATTTTTCCTAAATGGCTATTAGTTTGTCCCTGATTATTTTGCAGGAATCAATCTCAATAATAGGAATGTGCAAGCACATGCTTACTGTTTGAAGCTGAAATAATATAAAAGTATTTAGCAATGTTTTAGTTCACTTGCAAATTGAAAGAATAATGAAAATGTTTTGCAATTTGCAAACGTTCACATATTTTTCCTAGAATTTGCGTTATATATATTGTTACTAGTGTAGGAAAAAAATGGTTCAACTTATGCTACCAAAATTAATGTCAGAACTAATTGACCTTTATAGGCAGATAATTTTATGCTTCTTTGAACATGTTCTGTAGGATCAACCCATGCATATTACACTCATTTCACTTTTCAGAAATTTCTTTTTCTAGAAAAAACTCTTTACAGTGACTTCACAGAATAAAGAGGACAGTAATGGTAGTTTTAAAATTTCCAGCTTCTGTTTGGTTGCAGAGTAGTCATTGAGTTGTGTGTAACAGCTTACGTTGCAAAGAAGAAACTATGAAGGTGTATTAGCTCTTTTTAGAGGGATTTTGAAGTGTTGATTATTTGCTGTATTTTCCCTTGTTTGGTTTCTTTGCTTTTACATATTTACACAGAGGGAAAGAGAAAAAGTAGTTTGCATTTAAGTTAAAAAGAGTAAAGAAAAAAAATAAGAAAAGACTAGATCCTGAAACAAATGCACAGTCAACTAGACAAAAAAAACCACCAACAAACCACCTGCTAAAACTTGGAAAGATTTCACGTTCTATTAACAATCCTTTAATTTATAGATTTCTCTGAAAAGATCTCAGTGGCAGTATGCTGCTGTTGTAAGCATACATCACCAAATTCTTATCAACTTGTTTTGGTCTGATATCTCAATGCCACAGTAACAAGGCACAAAGGCATGACTTTTTTTTTCTTTTTTTTTTTTTTTTTTTCTGAAAGCCAGATGAAAAAGAACTAAGCATTTTGCTATACCCTGATTGACACAATGATTTGTGCTCTACTTTAGTTAGCAATTTTAAAAAAAACTATAGTGATGATGCAGTAGAAAAAAAACAAAAACAAAAAAACAGAAAGAGCAACCCTGTTGCATTTAATGAAAGATGCTTAAATTATAGTAGAGTCAATCCTTTATTGCATTTGCAATGTCATATTTATTGCATTATCTTTATGGTTTTGTAATTAAGGGTTCATTGTGGTTTCCACTGTACATTCAGTTATTCAAGAGTTCATAATTCAGCCCGCTTAATTTGTAATATGCTGAAACTTGGCAAATAAATTGTTACTTTGTATGCAAATTGTCATGGATTTTTTTATGGCTTCAATTGATTAAGCATTTTAAAGCTATGATGATAAAAAAAACCACACAAAGCGCCTGATCTAAAAAGTATATAGGTGACAAAAATCCTCAACTCTGACAAAAGTTTTTAAACTTCAAGCAGTAGAATTCAAAATCACGGTTGCCTGCAGAAATACTTCTCTTCCCCTTGCTCCCCACCCCATAGTTATCTTTGCTCCAGAAATGTGTACGACTGTGTGTCTTCATGCAGTGACACCTGGGTCTCCAAAGGACTGTATCTGAGAGCCCAGCTTAGAGTAGGATATATCTGCATGAACAAGCCTACAGAGTAAAACTTCACGAGTAATTTATAATAAGATGGTGCCCATTCCTGTAAAGGGAAGATCTGGTTCAAATATCCCTTTCTAGTCTGAGGGATATGAACTTCTGTCTTGCTGCTTGAGTATTTCATTATTAGGCTATACACAATGCTGGTACCGAGATAGGAAAATTCCCTATGTGTCTGGTGTTCAAACTGTTTGCTGTGTATGGGAGTTGATTACATCAGGGGGGAGATAGGCAAATGGAGAGAGCCTGATTTGATAATCTCATAGTTATGGTCACAGCATACAGCTGGATGGGGAAGTCAAGGGTTTCACAGTTGCCTGCCGTACACTTTTGTATTTTTTTAAGGAATGAGTAAGTATAGATAATCTAGATTTACATTTTTGTTGTGATTAATGTGATTGCCAAATAGCTACCTGTGCAGCCAGGAGTCTTGATAAACTTTCTTTAACCTCTTGTCATACAAAAACTTGAAGCACAAAGAACAACATTGCATATCTCTGCCCGCCAAACGTATCCTTGGCAAGCTCCCCTTTGAACAATTTTGATTTGTTTCCATTTAATTAATGAACACTTTCCTGCTTTGTGATTATTGTCCTCGCCTGAAGTTGTTCCCATTATAGAGATGAATAAATAGTTCTTGACATTAGTTTCTACCTGCTTTGTAATTTGTTACACCATTAGGGACCTGTAACTTGTCCTTGCTTTTAGTCCCAACTAATTCTTCCTCATCTTGTTTCTTTATTTTTTGTCTTCTATATGATTTCTGGTTTGTCCTTCACAGTTAAAAAAGAAAAATAAATCTTATCGCTAGTGTTCTTTTATTGCTATTATAGATACCTTTCATCTTTTTTCTTTGTCACAAAACATATTTCCTTGGTTGAGGTAGGAGATCTCTCTGCGTTCCAGTACCTTTTTCAGGAGGTGCTTGTGCCACAGAAATATGTGAAAGGAAGAGCACAGACATTTTCTGGGTGGAGGAAAGAAATCTGCTTCCCATTCTGCCATTTGCCTGTGAATGTTCTATCTGCACCTCCGTTATTTTCCTTTGAATGTTTTCAGTGAAGTTAGATTGTAAGGCCTTTGGCAAGTGGAGGTCTTGAGTGTGGTGTGAGTAGGCTTCAAGCCCAGCATGTGATTTACTTGACTCTTAAACAGGAGGAATAACAAAGGGAGTAGTGGCACTTCTGTGCTGGCTGGAGCGCCTTTCTGGGGATTGTTCAGCCAGTGGCTGCCAACAGCAAGCAGAGCTGTGCAGGATTTTCCATTTGTAAATTATCAATAAATGACTACTGCACTCAATAGATGAATTCTTCACAAAGAAAAGAGCACGTTCTAATAATCTTTAAATTAATGACTACCTGGCATTTGATGTACTGGCTAACACAAAATAATTGCTTTGGCGTATGCCATACTGTCCTATGAATTTCACAAGTACAAGGCTATCCTATAAGTAGCCATTACCCACAAGATGATACAAATTAGCCACATTTTTGGTAACTGGTGCTTTAAACTGTCACTGTGACTTACTTGCATGACAGATAGTGCTCTGTTTGCATGCATTATTGAAAGGGTAACGTATCCTAGGTTTGCCTCCCTAGGTGCACTACATTGTCCTAAGCAAACTGCCAGCATGGCACTCACAGCTGCGCTCAGTGTGTTGCCATAAATGATAGATGAGTATGACATTGTCTGGTTTTGAGTGCAAGACAAGTTCAGTACTTCTGGACTTGTTTACATGTCTTTTTGAAAACTATGGAGATATTGCTGAAGTAGATGAATTGGTTCAAATAAAATATATATATATATATATATATTCCCAGCAGGAGCTTTCTTTCACACTCAGTTTGAATGTTTGAATATGGATACGTTGATATGGTTTGATTTTGTTTATTCTGTGCACAAAATTCATTCCTCTTTCATCTGAATGTAATATTTTAGACTAGTAGGGACAGTGAAATTAAAACTTGCTTGAATGAGTGTAGTTGGATTTCCTTGGTAATATAACCAGTCCAATGCTGAGGACTGGCATGGAGCAGACTCCTGGACTTTTAAAGCTTCAGTGAGACAGAACGAGATCATGTTAAATAAATGTGTGTACAATGTAGGCTTTCTCTGCAGGGCTGGTTGCAGTTTTCATAATACTGAAATACTGTGAAAAACTAATAGGAAAGCATAGTTGTGAGGTGTCTGAAATTAAAACAACTTTGAATCTTCTTTCTGAGCTGAGATTTGATTCAAAATCTTCAGATAATCTCTCTCATAATGGAGTTTAAGTACACATTGGGTCTAGGAAGTTAGCCATTGAGGTCTGAATTTTCCATTTTGAGCCTGTCTCCTTTTGAGAACAGGCTTGTTGGTCCTAACAAAAGCTAAAGATTGAAGTGCTTTGGTGGCAGTTTGAAGTATAATTTATCTTTTTGAATAAAAATGTCTTTAGAAGAGAAGCTAGCTGTTCCGCTCTCTAGATACAGCAGTTTTGTCAGTGAAAATGCTTTCACTCAAATATTTGACGAACTAGTGATTACAGAAAATAAAAATTCCTGTTGTTTTGACAGAGACAACAAATTAATATACTTTAAAGAAAAGCTTGATCATAAGAAGGTAACAGAGTAAGATTATTAATTCAGCAGGGGTTTTTTGGAAACTGTTTTTTTTTCTGGGGCCTTCATGAGAGATCGACCTAGTCTCTGAGTTTTTTCTGGTAGGTGCTTATCAGTGAGGAAGCCGTGGGTGCAGCTGCAGGACTGTTCAGCCTTCCATCAGAAGGATGTGCCTGTCAACCTTAGCTTGCTGTGGTTAAAGTTATGGAGCAGTCTTGGAGTACACAAACTGATTTGAAAAATTAGAGTGAAGATCCAGTGATTACTCTGTCACTGTATATCATACTGCATTTCTCTGTGGCTTTATGGAATCTCTTTTGCCTTGAAATACTACATTTTTTAATGTCTAAAATCATCTTTTTGGTGTTGATGGTCAGAGGTTTCCAGATAGAGGAACACAATGTTCTTTTGAAGACTGAAATACATTTAGGTCTTTGATAGGGAAGCTTTGTTACAGCTTCAAAATCTAAGGATAGTAGTTATCAAGATCTCCAAACTACATGGACAAGATCCTGTGCCTTTTAATAAAGTCTAGTGTACAAAGAGAACAAAGATTGGAAGTACAGTATTCCTGGTTTGATGCAGTTTGGTTTGCAAAAAATGGTCATGTCTCAACTATGTAATTGGAAGACACAAAATCAGTTCAGTATGTTTTTGTGGGTTTTTCATTAATAAGGGTGCGTAATGGCTTTTAGTACAGTGATTTTAATATAATCTATTGCTTTGACTTCATAATTGTTATAAATTTCTTATTTTTTTCATTCCTCATTTTGATTACTAATTCTAGTTAGTTAATCCTCACTTTAGTAATTATCTGTGTAGAATTTAAACCAGCTTTTTAAATGTTACTGTGATCTTTTTGACAATATGTGGCATTAAAACATTTCCATAGCCATCTCAGGTGATGCCATGAAATACTGGGATTTTAAATGGAGCTGTGACAAGAGGACAAAAACTTTAACGAAACTGTTCTGTCAACTTGACGTTATTCCTTAGCATTTTTGTTGCAGAGCCATAGTTAAAACTTCAAGCTTGTACATGCTCTGCTAGGAAAGTTTCTTTTCATCTGAACTTTGTGATATCCTCTCAGCCTGTATTTTTAATAATTCTTTCCATGCTATTTCCATTTATTTCTTATGAAGTGTCGTATTGCTTTGTTTTTCTTTTTTGGAAGCCTAGAATTTCTTTTTTTCTTTTTAAAAGAAAAAAGAGAGGGGGAGGGAGTGAGGGAGAGACTCACCAAACTGCTTTTTATGTGGAAACTATGCAAAGTGAACAGCAGACAGCTGAATGCTTCATTAATCTCTGGTCGTCTTTTAAATTTATTACTTCTCCCCAAATCAGCAGATTGAGGACTTCTAACTTTTACCCTGCATAAAGATCATTACATAAATCTATGCATAATGAGACCTGAAGTTTGGTTTCATGCTACTGTTATAGTTGGAGCTAAAGTCTGCTTTTCTTCTGAGACAGTTCCTGGTCTGTAGCAGGATAAGTGAGAAGACAGGATCAGTAGATCAAAGAAGTTGAGATTTTTACAGATCTGCTGGTTTGATAGTTCATTGCATACTAAATGAAGCCCACCAAGTTTTATTGAGTGCTTCCTGCATTAATTCTATATCGCACAGATGAACCAGACCCTCAGCAAGATATCTAACCATAATTTAAAGATTTCAAAGTGAGAGACAATCTGCAGCAGCCTTCACTATTAGTTACTCTTACTATAAAAAATTTATATATTTTTTTTTATACTCATGTTTATCTAGATACAAGTTTTGGTCTGTGAGTTTTTCCATTATATATTTGTTAGCTTTCAGCAATCCACAGTCAGAAATCTTAACCTTAATGGAATATGAACTTGTCTGGTTCATTAGAAATAAAATAAGGTGCCGTTTCTCTTAGTAGCTGTTTTTATTGCAGTCAAGTTTTCAAACCTCCAAACCAGACACTGGCAGAGGAGAAATGGTAAGAATTATACTAATAGAATTTTTGGTGTGAGTTGATTGCTTGTCACATGGAAAAAAATACTAAATGTCATTTTCATCATCACAGGTCTTCAGATTTTGAAGCAAACAAAATGCTGATGGACACAAAGCTGAGCTGAATTTCAACAGAAGTCACCTGCACCATATTAGTATATTAATGTACAAATTCTCAGGCCAATCCTGTCTCAATTTAATTTGATGTCTGCAGTCCCACTGACCCTTGCAGTAAAGGAAAATGAGCTGAGTATTAGAAATTGCATGTTGAACATGGGAGACTTCATCAGCTGTTTATGTGATATGAACTAAGTCAATTGCAGATTATGGGTATTCAAAAAGAGACACAAGTGTGTTCTGGAGGTGATGCTTTTCTTCTACTTTTTATTATTTTTATGCATTTGGAAAAATTGACTGAAATCAGCTATGATATTAATTAGCATTCGTTCCAAAGAGTTACAATTCAAGTTGTGCCATTGGTGTTTTAATCTTACTGTGCCATTGCATGAATCGGGCGTTTCATCACATGGTGATTTTTACCTGTAATTCAGTGGAAGGAAAAGTCACCTGTATAGGATAGTTCACCTATGCAGTTGTTTTTCTGGAAACTGCCTCTTGATCTGAACTTAAATTTAGAGAAAAGAAATAATTTTAAGAGGCAGATTAAGAAAGGACACGGATAGGAGCCATTTCTCTTTGTCCAAAGTGAAGCTGTAAAGAATCCCTTCCACTCTCTGCTGGTGGAAGTTGGGAGACGAAGCCAGGGTGTGCTGTACTCAGTTCAGGAGGTCCAGAGCAGCCGGGGAAGTTGGGGGGAGTAGACTGCTCAGTGCCTCAGTGCATCTGAGCTTCGTAGTGGCAGAGTTAGTCTGGTTTGGAGTACTTTATCATGAGTGTTCAAGTAACCCCAGTCTTCTGAGGTGTCCTATTTGTAATCAGCAAGGCTTGCCTCAGTGGATATTCTTTAAAAACAATTGTGGAAACAACTGTTAAAAAGAAGCCAGCTAAATCCTCTGCCATGACTGACTGATTTTACTGATGCCTAGAACCAACCAGAGCTTTACAGTCTCTCTTATCAGTGAATAATTCATGTCTTGTGAGTGAAAAACCCAACAAAACTAAACCAAGATGTGCAAATATCTGTCTTAAGACTAACAGCTCATCTTTTGGATAAGGCTATTATAAAGTCATTTGGAGGAAGAAGCTCATACATAAAAATGAATGTTGCCATGCAACAAGTACTAAAGAAAGAACCACAAGATTTAAGCCTTAATTAATTTTTCCATAGCAGCTGGGAATGTTCAGGAACAAGGAAATTCAGAGGCACCAATGTTAATTAAGCCTCATTTGCTAGAAATCCAAGGCTTGTAGTTGATGACTTTGATGTCTGGGGGGGTATAACATCCAATGGATACTTTTCCATTATTCCAAGCGGTAAGGTCGTGCTCTCCCATGCAACTTCCCTAGCATCTGATAAAATGGGTGTCAGTTACAGCCTTTCTTGACTTGAACGCATGCACTCTCTATTGCATAGGTGTTTATTTTCTCTAAATTTGTAGGTGCTTAGTAATCTCTGAGGCCTCCATCACCTCTGTTCAATTTGTGTCAGTATCTTGTAATGAGACCCACAAAAGCAGATGACCAGATGTCATGTGCAGAGTTAGGGTTCCACATGGATGAAACAAACCTGGACAAGGGGCTGGTGATTTTAAGAAGGCATAGCTGGATGGAGATTTGTAAATGCTGATATATCAGCTAAAAATAATATCTGTCACGTTTACTGTTTAGGCAACAGAATCCTCTGCCTCTCTGATTCATTAGAAACAATTTTCTAGGCTGTGGTGCATTAGACAGAAATTGGCATTGTAGAGAAATTGAAGAGGTTGTGAAAGATGCAAATTAAACCTGTTACTTTATCTTCTTGTGATTTAGTTCCCTGTAGATAAAAGCTGATGTATCTACTGGGCGAAAGGAAAGCAAAACAGAACCTGTTGTGAAAGTCTGAAATATTATGGTGAGTTGACCATAAAAGCATGTAAGCATAAACATGAATACCTTTCACTCGGTTATACATTCTCAGCTTCTTAAACTCCTACAGTGAGAAGCTGAAGCGTGCACGACTGGCACCGTCCTACTGTTTCCCCATGAAATTGATATACTATAATGTAAACAGAGATGCTGGATATTGGTGGCATTCAGTAGGAAATATTATTGCAATTAGATCACATCTTCTTGTGGCATGTTGTTTTTCTTATTGAAGGAATTAATCTTTGCCTCACAGAATACAAATTATTAAGAAGAGCTGAGTTTTCTCTGAGTTACTGAAATGATTGCTAATTTTTGAGTGTTTTTCAAATGATCCGTGGAAAAGATGAGCGTAAAGGTTAGCAAGTTATGCTCCATGGCTGTGATGCAAAGGGCAGGTTTCTAGTCTAGAAGGTGCTGAAGCAAGTAGAAACATCCCATTTCAAAAACTGACACAATTATGGATTAGGTAGGATTAGAGAACATCCTGTTCATTTCTGTATTTGTCTCTGCCATCCCACCCCAATTACCTTTGCAAATTGTTGCAAAATCTCACTGGTTTTGAGTGACTGGTGGAAGTACCTCTGGCTGAAATCAGATGGCAGTGGGGCGGAGGCTGAGTCACTATTGCTTTGACCTTCACTACAACTTTAAGCTTTGGAAGCAGTCTGTATCTTTAAAGGTTTTTTATGTTTGCTGTCACCAAAGATGATGCTGGCTTGCTGAAAAGGGATAGAAACTGGGCTTCCTTATCTTACAGAATAGGAAACAATATTAGCCCTGATAACACACCCACTTACACTGCTATCTATTTCAGTATCAAATTTTGCCCATCGTATTTACAGTAACAAATTGTATTACATGCTGCTATGTTGACTGTGACTTTAGAGGAAGTTTGAACAGTAATCGCCCGGGTACAATTCACTTGGATATGATTCAAAACATACAGTTCAGAGATTAATAGATAACATAAAATTACAGATCAATGTGGCAAAGGATCATTCTAATGTGTTTGTAATCATTTTCTCATCCATTGGCTGTGCTATCTCCCTTATATATTGGCAGGGCTGCTTATCTAGAGGTACTGCAGCAACTCTCTGAACGTTTTATCACCTCCTTTAAAAGTGGAGTCAATTACAACTCTAGATTAAAATAGTGATATACTTCAGGGAGTAAAAATGATATCGTGTTATGTGTTTACTGAAATTGCTGGTAGGGCCTAGCTGATGAGTCATAACTCAAAACTTAATGAAATTAATAGAATGGCTTTGGAGTCAATCTCATTCTGGGCTGGGGGAGGATGCAGCTTCCTCCTGTTCTGGGAACCTGTGTCAGCAGAAATCAGTAACCTCACCTGCAAGGAAAAGTTATGTGGTGTGTGCCTGTGTGCACACTTATATGTGTGTGAGAGAGACCAAGATACGTGTGTAACAACACAAAAGACAGGAAATATGAGAGAGGGTGCAGTTTTTCCCCCTTTGTAGACAGAAGACCTGTGTGCACCTCCTTGCAGTTTAGATTCATTCTTTCTGCTTTCTTCCAAGTCCCTCTATGCTGCCTCGCTAGTTTAGCCAGAGGAGCTGCTGCTCTGGCTGGGGCTGCATGCAAAAAGCCCTCAGGTAAGTGTGAACCCTGGGGACACGGACAGGGCCTAAAATCAAGAACCACAGGAAGGACAAAGAGGATCTATCTGCTGATCTTCATAAACGTTCAGCCTGTACGTTGAACCAAAATTATGGGGAAAATGAGAAAAGCTATGCATCTTACTCTGCAAGCCAATTACTCTCATTAAAACATATTTTGTTGCATATTTCACAAATATAATTGTTGTACAAAGAGAAGACAGAGGGAAAACTTATTCATGACCTTCAAATATGCAGAAGGTTGTACAGAGAAGAAGGGAATTTTCTGGTTTTCATTTCAAGGTAGACTGGACAAGAGGCACTGAACTCTTAAGCACTGTAGAGACATTTTAGATAGATGTTAGGAGACTTTTCTAGTGGTCAAAGAACATATCTAGAGGGATAGTTTGACCTGGGAATGTGATGCTTTTTTTCCTTTTTAATTTGCTGTATGTTGTTTTGCAAAGCCCTGTGACATACTCGGTAGTCATCCTAAAAATAGGTACTTCAGTTATTTCACAAAACCCTCTGTATTTAAAGATGGATGTGCCAAGACATCTTTACCTCCCAGCGCAAGCAGATTAAAAAAGAAGATCCTTAACATCAAGTAATGTGTGAAAGGGGGAAAATGGCTGTTGTTTAGGGTCTTTTCAGACAGCAAGATTCTGAATGTTTTGTTTTAAAATTCAAACTTCTCAATACTTTACTGCAAAGTTCTTGATAGACCCTTATTCTTCATGTACCTACACAAGGAAGACAGACATCTGTGCTCTTTTAAATGGACAGAAGTTCCTGTGCTTTTTTTTCCCATCTGAATCTTGGTTCTTACTCCTTAAATAGTTTTTTTTAGGAGTGATTTCACTTCCAGTTACGTGGTTGCAACTGAAGTTATTTGCCACAACTTAAAATAAAGATAAAAAAGTGTCTTCTTGCAAAGGAGGTCAGAGATGATAAAAGGCAAAAATGAACTCTAAATGCTATTGGCTTTAGTAAGAGGAGCACAGTGTGGGATGAGATGGAAAAGCAAAGGATCAATGCAAAATGCAGTTTCACAACACTTAAAAATGCAACCTGAGGTTGAGGGTCGAACGTGTAACTCGTGTTTAGAAGTCTGTTACAGTGACAAGACTTAAATAACGTGATATATTCTAAGGCTTTTCAATGAAGTGCGAGTTCATTTTTGGATCTTACCAGATTATTCAGATTTCACTTTACCCCAAGACAGTCTCTGAACTAAGATTATCTTCACTTGATCTGTATGACTCAGAAGGAAGATATGTAACAATAGCATTGTACATTTTGAGAACTAAGCTAAATTTGGGTGAAAATAGGTGGAGAAATACTGCCTGAAGTCCCCAATCTGGAACAATGAGAGTGAAGCAGTTTTGCAGAGGCTGTGAGATTATAGATTTAAGTAGTTAGCAGCGCACCTTCTGTGTTACATTTTTAAAAATATAAGATTATATATATCTAAGTGTACTGTAGGTATCTAAGTGCATATGCCTAAGTTGCATTAAAGTCAAAATGCAATGCAAGAGAAAGAAAAAGAAAACAAAATAAATTGGGTATGAATCTTCTTGGTAAACAGTGTACCAACCGCATCAGGAGAAATATTTATCTCCAAGGCATGTATGATTTCTTTAAATCTGAGTTAAAAAGTGTTGCTCTGAATTGTTAATTTCTGATGTTTCCATTTTCTCCTTTATGAGTTTACCTTAAAGGAGTGGTCCTCTTCTTCAGGATACAGTTTTGGAAAATATAAACAGTAACTACTTGTATTATTTCCAGAATGGAATTAAGTACAGAATTAATCATTATGCTCCTAGTGAGACATAAATATACCTAAATAAATCTTATAACCATTTTGTTGGCAGTTCTATTAAAATTTTGGTAAAAGACTTTTTCCCTTGGAACTGGGAAGAATATTTGGCTATATTTTTATTTGGGAATAATAAATCTCAATTAGCTGGAGTCCCTGAAAAATCAGTGTTCGGGTGAGAGTGTCCCAGTGAGACATAGAAGAGGCTCAGCAGAGCTTTGCCTGTGAAGATGATCTCCACCTGAGAGAAAGCCATTAGATTGTCAGGCTCAGGGAAGAGCAGCAAACCCAACTCCTGTGTTAAAATTTCTGCCTCTGTTCCTTCTGCTGGCTCCTGGCAGCAGGGGCAGTATGCTGCTGAGCTCGAACGCAGAGGAAGGCATGAAGACTGGAGCAGTCGAAGGCATGAGATGGGAACTGAGGTTGGATGAAAGGGACCGAGTTGAACAAGGAGATCCAAGCTAGAGACTGGCTTGGGTGGACAGTATATTGACATGGGATAAAGAATTGTGAAGAGGAGCGAAGGGAATAGGCCAGGCTTAGTCACATTCAGATCCAAGTTTTTTAATGTAACATGACAGAGACATGCCCATTTTGAGCTAATTCACTGCCGTGCAAAAGTACTGTCTGCTCTGAAAGCAGTGTATATTTTGGGCAAAGTACACTGACTGAGTACTTAAGTCTTGGGGCTGTTTCCTTATTTTTAGACCTGACAGATTTTGCTGGCCTGAGCACTTGCCATTGTGTTTTATTGAACAGCATAGGTATAAATTTAGGTGCATCCCTTTTTGTTGTGTGTTAAGTGACCCTGCTTTTCTTTTTCTTTCTTTTCTTTTTTTTCTTTTTCCCCTAGGAAATAATGCAGATCAATTTTTGGCATTTGGCTTTCATAAGCATTCCAGTGTTGTGAGTGTTTCAGTGGGCTTGAAGAAACAACAGGATCATATATGGTGCAGGGAAGCGAGTTGGCAGACTCTCAGAGTAATTAGGCAGCAATGCAAAGAACGTTTTTTCCTTCTAAACTGTTGACTGGTATGGATCTGAGAAAGGTGACTGTTATCTTTGCAATTTATCAAAGAAGCTTTGGCAAACTAATTATCAGACAGCCATTGGCCCTGCGCGTGCCATAGCAGGTGTAGGGCAGACGATAAGGCTGAATGGGCTACGGAGCTTTGGCTTCACTCTAGGCTTAGTTTTGCTCCCACAAAACTCAGCAGGAGCTTTGCCATTGATATGGAAGGAAGACCTAGATCTTTTATTCACAGTGGGTGCAGTACAAGGCATGGAGTACCGTTACCTTCTGCTGCTGATCTTTGTGTTGCATCTGCTGAGTGGACCCGCTTTCACAGCCGTGGAGAAGGATCAGGAATCAAGCTTCTTGGTGGGAGATGAACAGGCACTATGCAGTTGTTCAGACCAAATTTTAGTCTGCTGCCTTAATGTCACCTACATTACAACGCTCAATTACTAGCTTTCCTTCTTTATTATATGATCCATTTTGCTTTCATTACAGTGAAATTAATATGTCTCAGCTCAGGACTTCATTGTGGTTGTCTTATATCTAGCTCTAACCTAATTTCTATCTTGCAGTTTGTGCCAGAAGTCGTTGCTGACTGCTACAATTTTAGACATTTGAATACCATTGCGTTGCAAGATCTCACATCCCGTTGCCTTTTCGAGCTGAGTTCTGACTTTTACATTCTACTGATAAAACAGAAAGAGCATAAGTCTTATGGCAGTTGAGTACATGGAGCATTTGAGTATGTTTTTACTGAATTATTCTAACTGTACTGTCTTGCTGGCAAATCTTGACACTTAGGTTTGATATGTGGCAGTAGGATGAACTTTTAGTACCCTGCTAGGGTCTTATCCATTAGGTTTGTATGTAGTAAAAAAAATAAAAATCCTGATAACATTTGTTAAGTTTGAAATCTTCAGAGTCAGGCTGTATTTTCAGAACTTGTGTACTCTATTGCACTCTGTTCTCTGATAGAGAAAAAAAGTTAGCATCTGCCATGCCATTCTATGGGAATATGTACCCAAACCCCATTCGAGCTTTGATTTGAATCTTTATACACAGGAAAAGCACCCGACACAATTGTTTTCTTCATCTATTACTTAAAATTAGTATTTCTCCAACAATGAATTACTTTTGGAGTACAACAATGAAGTACTGCTGTCAAAGTTCAGGAAAATAAATTCAGGAAAATGTAGTTCCATAGGATTTTAAAACTGCTGAAGACAGTCTTAAGATCATTCAAGCATCAAGTTAGCATTCTTGGTGGAAATAAGAGCTTTGTAATCAGTCTGGGTCAGCACATTAGGAACACTTGAGCTGGTGTTTATGTTTTGTGCTTTCTTCTAGGAAATATATAAAAGACTGTGTGAAGATCTGAGGGTCTTCAGGTTTGTATGTTGTGTGTACAGCTCTAGACTGAAAAGGGACTGAGGCTCGAGCCATAGAGATGGCTCCAGACCGAAAGAGCTTTGCCTTTTCTGGGGTCAGCTGAGTAGAGATGGGATGGCAGCTGAGTTGTCAGGCTTTGAGCAAGGTATATGTACATATACAGGGATGCACAGATGTGGCATCACTGGTGCATGGATGCTTTCCCAGTTACGCACCGAGAGCTGGAGTCGACTGTGTATTTTGTCAGTGAGATCCCTAAATGGGCACTGTATGAATTCAGGGAAATCCCATGGCCTGTGCTCTGCTGGAGGCTACTTGACCACATTTTTTGCTTTTACTTTGTGGTTTGTGTGTTGATGATGTCTTTGAGAGTACAAACACAAGAGTGATACAGATAATAACTCCAGTTGACATGGTTTAACTCCAGCTGGCAATTATGTACCACGCAGCCACTCACTCTCACTCTCCACCTGCAGCGGGATGAGGAGGAGACTCAGGGAAAAGAGTAAAACTCATGGGATCAGATAAGAGCAGTTTAATAATTGAAATAAAATGTAATATAATAACAGTAACTATTGTGATGGAGAGAGAAAAAGGAATAAAACTCAAAGGGGGAAAAACAAACAAACAAACCAAAAAACAAGTGATGCTCAATAAATTCCTCCCTCCTCCTGAGCAATGCCCAGCCAGCCCCCAGCAGCGATCAGCCCCTCCCGGCCACCTCCCCCCGTTTATATACCGAGCGTGACGCCCTATGGTATGGAACAGCCCCTGGGCTAGCTGGGGTCAGCTGTCCCGGCTGTGTCCCCTCCCAGCTCCTCGTGCTGGGGAAACTGGAAAGCCCTTGGCTTAGAGTGAGCACTACCTAGTGACAACTGAAACATCAGTCTGTTATCAACAGGGTTCTCCTACTAATCCAAAACACAGCAGTGTACCAACTACTAAGAAGAAAATTGAACTCTATCCCAGCCAAAACCAGGACACAATATACAAGATCTTGCTTTTATCCCCCAAAATAATTTAACTTGTTCCATTTGGAGAATCTCTGAATGATGTTACAGGGAGTGCAAAGTCTCTTGCGTATGACCCAGCTGCTGGTCTTTTTTTTTTTTTTTTCTTTTCCATAAAATGAATAAGCTATACCCATGAGTTTCATTTAACATTACCATTTCTTTCCTTCCTAAAAAGCTTTTTGTGGGTAGCTTAATAAAAAAACACTGTGGAGTTAGGGGTTTTTTTATTATTTTATTTAAAAGTTGTTGAACAGAAACCTCTATCCCAAAAGAAAGAATTTATAAAGCCCGCTAATCTCACTTTAGTCCAATGTTTAATTAACTTTTATTTCAGTTGCTCCGTTTCAGGGAATCTGAAGTGTTTTGCAGGAAGAAATAGAAAATGGGAGCATTGTGAATTCTGTTTAAAAAGGAGAAAAAAAAAAAGTCATGAAAACAAGCCTGATAGAGCACTGCCTCCGCTCAGAACAAATTCTTTTTTTTCAGGTTACTTTCAATGAAAACTATTCAGCTCGCTTGTGGTTTTGTTATTCTGGTAGATGGATAGTTTGAATGTTTTGTGGACTACTGGACCTCATAGAACAAGTTAGCACAGAGTCAGTGCCTGTAGGCTGCAGCAAGCTGGAACCTGATTTTTATCATTAGTAAATTGTCTTTATTCACTGCATTTGCCTGAATCAGAGGAACAGAGGGCAAAATCAAACTAACAAACACTTTATACTTAACAAATGCAAAAGCAAATATTTAACCTGGCCCCAGATCTTCTGTGGATCATAATTCCTAAATAGTAAGAAACTACAGTAATAAATATTTCCAAGTGACTGGAATAGCCATCACCTGATGGCTGTTGGAGTGAAGGGAATAAGAAAGAGGCTCAGTCTCTGCCTGGATCAGCTCTGATGTTTGAGAGGCGAAAGGAAAGTGGAAACCCTAGAGAAAGAGTGTGAACAAAACAGTAGAAGGCTCTTTACCCTCTGAGTGGCTGCTGTATGCAAAGGCTGGAAGAGATGAATTTTTATGCTGTTTCTTTTTCCCCCTTCAACTGTTTAACCTTTCAGTCCCATAATATATATTGACTTTGCAGGCATAAGCGGTGTGGTGCAGGACTTAGCATTGCTTGCCATCTGGGCACGGAACAGGGACCATTCACCTCACTAGGGTAAATTGAATTTGTCCCTGTCCCTGCAGCTTTATATGTGAACAAGTGTCTTAAATTATAAACTTCAGTAATGAGGCTGAAAAGCAGATGCTCTTTTGCTGATGCCTCCCTTTTTTTTTTTTTAGGGAATGCAGTTAAGTTTAGTATATATAGTGAAGTTAGTGAATTTATCTATGTTGAACACATATAATGAAAGCTGAAAATTCCTAGTTATAATTTGTTTTTAAGCAGTGGCAATGAGACAACCCTTCATTTATCTTGAGTGTTTCTGTGCTGCTCTAAGGTCTGATAACCAGCGGAGAGTTCTGTGTCAGAGCAAACCAATGAAACAGGCTTTGTTAACCATTTAAAACATTTAAGAATGTAACTTTTACTGTCATTTCTAAGGCCTTCTAAAAAGAATATGATAGATCCATTGATGAACACTACCAAACATTTACTCCAATATCAGAAAAATATGGTTTTAAACATACCAAAGATTGTTAATTTTTCTTGTGTTTTGCACATCAGAATATCTGGAACTAAAATGTAGTACTCAAAGGAAATATCAGACTAGCTGAGCAACAAAGTCAGAACAAAACTGCCTACAGAAGTGTTATTTTTATGTTATTTATCTGAAAGTATGGCTAAGTGCCTTACAGGGTAATGCTGTCTAGACATGTGCGCAGCTACTGCTTACCTTCCATAACTTGCTTATACACTAAATTTCATCGTGCCCAGCCTGATGTGAATTCAGTTTTGTGGGGTAAGGATTACTCAAATCTGAGTAGAAGCTGTTCTGAAAACTGTTATTGCCTTTTTTTTTCCATTCTTTTTTTCCTCTCTTTTCCTTCATTTTTCTTCTTCTTTTTTTAAAAATTCTTTTTTCTTCTGGTTTTTTTTCTTTCTTTTTTCTTGGGTTTTTTTTCCATTCTTTTTTCTTTTTTTCTTTTTCTTTTTTTTCCCCCGTAGACACTTCTTACCTGTGCCCTTAGAGCTGACAGGAGTTTGATCCAGATTTTAATGGGACAAGGGATGGGCTAATGATGGACAGCTCTGGTCTTTTGAACAGTCTTGTATCTCTCTTTTAAGTACTTCAGGGACACCAGGCAGGTTTATCATCCTTGCAGAGCCATGTCAATTTTTTTTTTGTAGGAAAAGCAGACACACCTGCTGGGAATACCCTCGATGACCCCCAGTTTCCTAACCAGAGCTGTGAATTTCTTTAAGTAGTCTGAGGTACCTTGACAGGAGGAATACGAGCAGGAGTCAGGGAAGAAATCTGAAGCTTGCCTGCACTCTATGCAGGGCTACTCTGACCTTTTCTAGTCTCGCTTGCTTCATTTCTTGCTCTTTCTGTTCTATCTTTGTTTCTTGATTACAGCTGCCTTTTCTGCAGGGAAGCTGTGGGCCGCAATATGAAGTGATTAATGCATTCAGAGAGGAGTGGTTTATTTCACTGACTACAGTGGAAATTCCACATCGAAGAGTTTGCTCTTGTGAGTGGTGTGAATGAGGATGCGGCAGGTTATGCAGACACGAGCTTAACCTTCCAAGAGAAAAGCCCTGAATTAAAACTTCAGTCCAAACCCCTACGAGTCCTTACTATAAAACAGCTCAGTCTCAGTGGGAAAGCTGTTTGAAGTGCCATCCCTGGACGCAGTGCACACTGTCAGTGTACGTACAGCACTGTTATCGTGTGGAAGGGACCGTACAAATGGGCTGAAGCAACTTTAGTGTAGAAATAACAAAGAAGTCATTAAGGACTGCAGAAAATGGCTTGTGAATTACTAGCACAAGTTGGATTTGGCAGAACTGTGAGCTATGGATGAGCATATACAGGTGGGACCCAGCAATCCATCAGTAAGACATGTTTCCTAATCCCTAATGCCAGGAGGCTTGGCATTAAACAGATCATAAAATGAGAGAACAAGGGTATGTGAATGCACGCTTTGCAAAGGGTACTGGGCATATATACAATTAATGATGCTTGTGAATTATGGAGTGACGACAAACACCACTGCTATCACAAAGCAGACCAGAGGGTTCATTCTGGGCAGATAAAATAAACTGTGTAGTCATCTACAACTTCTTAGGTTTCCTTAGCCAATGGCCTCAGACAATTAAATGAGCCAGAATCTGAGCTCTCCGCAGACATTTAAATAGCAGCTGTTCACACGCATGTACAAACAATTATTTGATGTTGAAATAAGAAAAGAAAATTGAATATAAAATCTGTTGCGTAGGGAATAAATTGTATTTCAGTTTCCTGGTTAGTCAGGAACTTGCTTTGCTATCACAATTCCAAGGTTCAGATGAAAAGCCAAGTTTTTTAAAAAAGAATAAAACCATCAAGAAATTTCAGATAGTTTCTAAGTATTTGATTATGTTGTGGCACAGTATAAGCACTAGTCTGCGTATATGCCCACTTGTCTGTATTGAATATTGTGTGTTTCAAAAAGTAGAAGCAGCATTGAATGACTCTCTGTACTTACTGGTAGACACCCTGCAAGGTCAAGCAGTCCAGTACCTTAACCAACCTAGAACTGCTGTGTTTTGATTTCCGTATGCTCTGGATATACAAGTGAATGATGGCATAACTGGATGAATCACTCAATAATTTGAATACTAACAAGCTGCAAAGCAGATACTTGACTGAGGCATTTTCTAAATCAAAAAATGGACTCAATTTCTTAGACAAATAATTTTGAATACCTGAGACAACTTCAATTGTATCACTGACTAGTTTTTAATTACTTATTGGAGATCAGTAGAAATGCAAACTTCTAAAAGGTTGCTGCAAACTTAACACATTAGTTCAATTAGCTGCTTCCTTAATTTATTATTTTTTTTTTTTACTGCCAGAGTCTAGCACATGTGAAATCAAAATTATTAGCAGGAAGAAACTCTGAGAGTTTATAGTGTTAGATTATCAAGTTACATAGGTTCAGAATATTAAATGTGTTGAAGAACTACAAATCTAAGGGGCAGATTTTTGGGGATGTTTATGTCTCTACTCCTTCCTGGGATGCAACTTCTGAATACTTGTAGGGAGTTGGATCTTTAAATGGAATCTGTTAATCTCAAATTGTCCAGCTCCAGATTTTTTTTCTTTAAAAAACTTCACTTAAATGCTTCGTGGGAATTCCAGATGCAATTGCATCCCATTAAGCTGTAGAAACTTCGTGTATCTAAATAGGTTCCTGGCTGCACTGAAAGGTCTTAAAAGGTCTGGTTCTAGTGAAGGGTGGACTAATGTTTCAACAAGGAACAGCCTTTTTTTCTCTCTTTTTTTTTTTTTTTAAATTATTTTTATTTTATTATGTTCTTTTTGTGCAAGTTGAGTAAATGACATTGGCATCTGGGGAAACTGCCGTGCTATAGGATGACCAAATCTGTTCGCAATTGGTCATGGAACATGCAGGGCTGTCTGTGTGTTTGGTGCTGGTGTCCGGGGGTTGTGGAGCTGGGCTTTGGGCTGTGGGACCTACAGCCCCAGCTGTCCGAAGGGTAACGGGAAAGGCAACTCATGCCTTTGCTGTGCAAGGCTGTGCTTCCTCCTGGGTGGGGGGAAGTTGGAAGGAAGTTCTTCCTTTGTGAAATCCCAGTGAGATGCTGAGAAATTCAGGGAATGCTGTAAGGTTATAATACGAAGTAAGATTTTAGAAGTTTGCTTAAAATTCACTGCTTTGTAAGTGGCTCCTTTTATTATCGCTGTTAGGGTGTTTTGGGTTTTTTTGTTTTGTTTTGTTTTTGTTTGTTTGCTTGTTTTATCTTTTAATTGTAATAACAGATGATGCAAAGGTATCTAAATTCAAATCTGTAACGTACTGGATCAGTGCAGGGTGTTTGCACTAACTCACTTCCGTGAGTATCCATTTGCAGCTGTTATTGTGAGCAGCGCAGTGTGTTCCAAACAGGGGCATGCACCCATTGCTCTTGCCTTTGGATTTTACTTTTGACTCTCTCATCTTGCTGGCTTTTTGGTTTTGTTTTTTTTTTTTTTCTTCATCTACAATAAGACGACTATGAACAGAAAGTGCATATTTACTTTTCATATATAGAGAAGATTTAAAAAAAGTTTTTTTCCCTATTTATTAATTTTTTTCTAAAGTGAGATTTCCAGATGTGAAAAACAAAATACTTTGTTGTCTGTTTTTAAAGAAAAAAAGGTATTTCTTTAATTATGTTTTTTAATTATGTTCTCTAAAGTTACAGATTTTGAACTGACACGTTTTAAACTTGTGTATTTAGCTGTACTGGAACTTTTCTCTGTAGTACTCGTGATTTTTGCAGTGTCAACAAACCCTTGTAAAAATGCACTGGCATGTGTGGTAAATAACATTTTATTTTGAGGGAATTTTAATTCAGTGGTAACATTTGTAATAGGGTGTAATTAAAAGTCAATCAACAGTATTCTGTGTGTGGAATGCTGTGTTTCAGAAATGTAAGTAAATATGTGGTGTATTTTTCTTTGTTAACATGTGAGCGTTTTCAGTTGGAATAGCTGCTTTGGCTTGCCAACTACAGAATCAATAAATATGTTTAACACGTGTTTCAGAATATGCAAACCAGCAGAAAGCTGGCTATTAAATATCTTACTGTCACAGCTACCATGCTGCAAGAACCTGGTGATGTTTATTGAGATTTTTTCTATCTGATATTCTGTTACTGAAAGATCCTGCCTTCATAAAGCTAGGTATCTTGGGGAGGACACAGGTGATTTGAGTGTGCATTGAATCACTCTCAACAGCAGTAAGGAAAGGCTTTTTAAATAAGAATGAAAATAATGAAAGATAACCATGGATAATACATCAATTACTTCTCTTATCTTGTCCACTTCTCTTCTATGATAAAGACTGTTTCTGAGAGGGGGAATTTAACAGGTATTTCCCATGAAAAATTTTGATATGGGCTAATCTGTCAAAACCAAATTACAGGTGACAGCCAGTTTATTCTGATTTGTTTCTCCAGTCATCCATCTTGAAAAAATAATTCATGCAGTTGACAGATAGGATTTTTTTATTTTAAAAAAATCAAACTCTTATATTGAAAATTTAACAAGAAATTACAACGCATCAACCCCTGCCTGTAAAACTGAAGTTTGACTTAAATTCCATCAATCGAAATTACTGAAAAAGAATATGAAATTATTTCAAAGTGTGGGATTCCCCCCCCCCCCCCCCGATGTGCAGTTGAAAGGAAGTTATTAAACTATTGTAAATGAGACAAAACATATGATTAGAAATGTGTCTACCTTTTGTATTTGGATAAAGCTGTAGGTGCCTGAGAAATTCTCAAGGAAGTCGGAAGCGCTGAGGTCTAGATTGAGTGATTGGATGTCTGGGAGGGCTTAGATATGTTCCTCAGGAATGCAGAGCAAGAGGAGGGTTGTTGCTGGATTCTTGTATACTCGAAACTGTCTGATAAAAGGAAGCAGACTAGATAAGGTTCGTTCAGATGAGAGGGAAGGTATAAACTAAGATTACACGCTGAGTTTGAGGAAATTTTTCCCCTCTTATGGTCTTGCAGTGATTCCTTGTGTACATGGCTATGACTGCAGTGGAAAAGAACTTGATAATGGGGTGCTTAACCTTTCATAGTTTTACTTTCTGATGCTAATTTAAATAGAGCTGAGCTGACTAAAAGTCATCAAAAGTACTTGAATGCTGGCAGTGTCCCCTCATCCCTACCCCTGCAACTGCTGCCTGATGTTGCAGAGATGAAACTTCGAGCAACATTTCCAGCCAGTATGTTTCCATTCAGTGACCTTAAAACAATTTGAAACAGCAGTTTGTGCCATTACAGAATTTAGTGTGCTCTGTTCCTGGGGAGGAACATCACATCCATTGAGCACAACACTATAAAACCCAGCACACAACTACACTCATGATAATATAGAGAATTCTCCCGCATGTTATCCCTTTTATTTTCCTGCCACAAAAATAAAGGGCAAGCCTTAAATCCAACGGAACTATAATGTAAAAGCTGAGCAACTGTCATTTTTATTTTGGCTGGCTTCCATGTAGAATTTCTAAGACACGAAGCAAACCAAAGGGCTACCATGTGGGAAGTATACAGAGTTTGAGAGCTCCCTTTATGTCTGCTGCAGCTACTGAAGTCAAAATGCACCCTAATTCTTTTCAGTTACCTTCACTGTAATGCTGGTTTTGGACTCCTATACATATGCATGGTGTGCTGCTCAGTGTGACCCTGCAAAGGTCAACAGAGCTTCAGGAGCTGTATAGTGAACGAGAATAATGATCAGATACGGGAAGAAGTGTTACTTTTAAATAATTTTTTTGTTGTTGTTTCAGCAGTTCTTCTTTTTCCTTTTTTTTCTGCTATTGCTCATTCTCCTCATCTGGGAGAAGCGCTTCTTTGTGGTGTTATGATCAAGGGGGGAAGGAGGATGTCTGATAATATGAGGACTTTCATAGTGTGCCAACATCAGTAAAGAAAAGAGAGCGAGGAAGGAAAAAGTGCATTTAAAAAGTATTTTAATTTCAAGAAATATGCTTTGTTTCAAGAGAACATTGGTGCACATTTGAATTGAGAAGCCAAACACTCTAAAATCATGCTGTCATGCTTTTATAATCTGGGAAAGTGTAATTGTTCTTTCACAGTCATCTGTTTTTTAAACTCCAGTGTTTGTCAGAATAGTTACTCTGATTTTCATTGCTTTGGCTCTGAATTCAATGGTATAAAGTAGAGAAAAAAAAAAACAACACCAAAACTGGGAAAGATAAATCCCTAGAAAATAATAACTGATTAAAGATGGCAAATCTTATCCTTGAGAGTAGGAGGTGTTAATGAGACACAGAAGTGATTTTGTTCCTCTCTAGCAATGAAGGATTTATCTCAGCAGAGGAGGCTCAAATTGTGAGATTATACCATCTGCCTTGGAAGCTGAGACTTACCACTGTCACTTCCAGGATGGCAGCCCTTAACAGATAGATTTCTTTCTCTCTTTTTTTTTTTTTTTTTCTCCCTGTTTTTAGTAACCCAGACAAGATACAGAGCTAGACTTTGCAGCTCAAGCTTATCTTAATAGGAAATAAACAATAAATTGAAACCTTAAGTGTTTTCTGGCAGTGCAAAGAGACAGCAGGTCACCCCTGAACTGCAGATGGATTTAGACATGTAGCAATTTTTTTTTTCCTGTTTCTTACAAAAAGTTTATTTCTTACCAACTTATCTTTGAAAGACCTAAGAAATTGAGACTGAGAATATTTTCTTTTTGTTGTAATCTTTTTATGAAGATAAAAGTATTCCTTTTTGACATGGAGGACAACATCAGGGATTTTAGATTTCCTTTTTGACTCACTTTTATCAAAAACATTGAATGTCTTGCTCTATTTTTTTTCTCATGTACAGCAGAGCTTGCAAATGCCTGAGTCTCTTGGGGAAACAGCAATATTTGTATGTGAAACAGAGAGGTGGATGAAAATTTGTTAAACATTTACTTTTTTTTTGTGTGTGAAAAAAACCCTGTTGTGTGGGTTACTTTCATAATAGCCTCTTCTCCAGTGTTCCTACAAGTTATATTAATTAGGGTTTGCACCATGTTCTCAAACTCTGTTAGGCTGTTGATGAGTTCTAAGGAGGGGTCTCTCCATGTAGCTACGATCAAGCTGCTGCTTCTGTACAGCCTCAGACAATCCCTCCCTTGATCCATAGTGAGTACAGGTATTGGATATGGAACATCTCATGTAGGTTATGCTGAGCTCCTATTTTAAGTGAGAAAATGTCATGCTTTTAGCTGAGGTGTTAAGGGTTGCTTGCTTAGCTCAGGAAAACATAGTATATAATTAAATATGTCACTTAGTGTGCTGTAATTGTCACTCCTTGCCACGGAGGGGCCAAGCGGTGGGACATAATGTAGCAGACTTGTCACCCCTCGGGCTTAACTGAACAGCTCTAACTTGAGAAATAAGGGAGGTTTGTGGGTGGTACGTGCTCTTTCTCTTGGTTATCTCTATGTAAGTTTCATGATAGTCAAATTATTAAGAAGAAAATGATATTTCTGAGATAGTGCCTTTTGGTAAATAATGAAAAAATGGCATTGTTACTGATACGATGTCAAGGATTCTTTACCTTCAAGGACTTTGATAGAAGAACAGGTAAAAATAAAGACAGAATGAAAGGGAGCACTTAGATGCTGGGAGGGCAGGCAATCAATCTTTGCATCATCTGTGTTAGGTCTTTGCTAACTAGTCTCTTTGAGATATCCCCTGTACAAATGAGGTGAAATTAGGTGTCTCCGGCAGCATCGTTTAGAATAGGCTATTATCCAGAAAAAAACTTAAATAAAACCTAGTTGCTTTCCATTCTCGGTAAGGAAGCCCATGAAGACTAGCAGGCAAGCTAAGTGAGGTGCCTAGAGTTAGACTGAGTGAGTCTCCTTAAAGCTATAACGTTGCAACTCTGCAAATGTGAACGAGGTGTCCGTGAGGATGCCCTGTGCCCAGAAGTCTAACAAGATGTGAAACAGGCATTGTTCAAATTTTCTCTTTTGGCCACATGTCAAAGATCAGGCAGATGTAGGGAGACAGACTGCTTCAAGGACCTTGAAGCCTGTCTATTGTATTGCTGTTTCTTCCATGTATAATAGCAGAATCATGGGCTGCAGCTAAATTTTATGTTCTCCTTTCAAAATGTAGCTTTGAAATTCAGAAATGTAACTTTGAAATTCAGATGCATGCTGGTTTCTGTTAGAGTTTCAAAATACACTGTTGCTTTAATTCTTTATGCCTAAAAGGCAGTTATATGTATTCCTAAAGACAGTAGTATTTTTGAAGAAAATTAATACTACTTTAATATCGGTTTGCACAGTTCTTTTGGGGTAACAGGTAGGGGTCTTAAAACTTAAAAAAGTTTTGGGTTTTGTTTGGTGGGATTTGTTTGTTTGTTTGTTTGGGTTTTTTTTAGTTGTCACCCAACAGCAGTGCAACGAAAAATCAGAATTACACTCAGATTCTAAAGCAACTGAAAACAAACATTACAAAAGCTGAAAACATGATGAACAGACAAAACAAGACCCCCTAAATCTGTCAGAAAAAAATCCAACAAACCTCCTGTTGATGTTAGGTAAATGTTAGGTCATGGTTTCAGTATTTTGTAAAGCATTGATGCAGTGTAGTTGGGTTGATTTTTGCGAAGAGAAGTGACTATTCCACTCCAGTGGTAAGAAAAAACAGGCATATGTAGGATATCTTTTTTTCTTGCAGAATAAAATGTTTTTGGAAAAGGTACCACTAGCGTAGATGTAAAGAGAGGAGGGGAAACTTCCTAAGCATGCCATAAACTCAAAAACACTGTCAATCTGATAAGCTGCAGCGATTTTGCTGTTCGTTTTTATTAAAGGCACTTTATTAGGTTCTTCATGCTTCAGTGATATGTAAAGCACAACATATTTGTAGTTTCAGTCTTCTAATTGACTCTGATATTTTTTTCTCCTCGAGGAGTCTTCATTAAAGGGAAATGATTTTGCAGTCGATATCTTATGATTTGTTATAATGCAAATAACATTTAGCACATCTTGTAGACTGTCTGAAGAATTCCCACAAGCTTCCTAGCAAATGTCATCCTACTTCTGAATTGAGTGAAGCACTGCCTTCCTTTTGCTTCCCTGCAATTTGTCATGCTTCCTTCATACTTGGCTAAATCTGCCAATTTTCATTGTCCTCACTGACAACAGCTGTCAGCGTGCCATTTATGTCTTCAAAACTCTTGGTGGCAGCATCCTCTAAGTTACGGGACTGAATGCAACCTGAGCAATTTAGAGATTTAGATCTGTGTGACTTCTTGCTATATCATGCTCAGAGATAGCACCACAAAATCCTCTAAGTGCTCCAGAAAGCAAGAACACAGCTGGATGTAACGAAGTGGTCAACGAGTCAAATAAAGTCATCATTATCTCCTATGCTGCTTTGAAGAACTTGTGTTGACAGTTGCAGAATTAAAATCAGTCGGAGAAGTGTACATGTAATGAATCTAATCACTGTGAAAAGACAGAGCGCGGGCCAGCTAAATAATTTTCTTCTTTTGTTAGTTACAGAGCTGAGTAGATGCTTTTCTTTGTACGTTCTCATTTATTGCAGACTCATGACTGCTTTTGAATTCTTGCCAAACCTAAGAGCTGGGAATCTATGAGATACAAACTGTAGACAATTCCCGGTTTTGAGAACAGGGTTGAAGATAATTTTCAGTGTGCCATGAGAGGCATTCCACTTTTTATAGTTAATCTATGAGTTGGTGAGATTATTTTGCAGTCTTTTTTTTTTTTTTTTTTTTTTTATTCCTTTGGAATCACAGCCTCTCATTGAGTTTGCTATAGGTAGAGATATATATTGTAGTTCAGTCACCGTTCATCCAAACTCACAGCCATTGTTGTAAAGAGCTGCATAAGTTATTATCAACTTCCTGATCTGTTCTTAGGTGAGATAACTCCAAGAAGGGTTTTGGTTTCTCAAAGAGATTTCATTCAGAATTTTCTTTTGAAATAATTCAAAAGGTGATTGATTCTGGTCATTAATTTTATCTAACTCAAAAATATCTGACTTAGTAATTAGGAGAAGTAGCTCGAGTCTGAGGTTTGTTTCAAATAATCATTTATAGTTATTATTGTTGTTAATTGCTTTTTATGAATTTGATAATTTTCACTTATTTTTTTCAATTCTTAGTAAAAGGTATGAATTTGGAAGACACTGCCAAAATTATTTTTACGTATTTTAAAATGAAAAGATTTCTAAATGCTATTATATTTAATATTGCAAATAAAAAACCGTGGGACCATGAAGTCCATTGAAGTAAAAAAAAAATAATCATTGAGGATTAATTTCAAATAATGCTTATTATTTAAAATAGTTTGAAAACAACTGCTGTTTATCTCTGCTTAAACTTGAATATTCAGCTTCATGGAAGATGATATAATGGTTCTAGTGCTGCGCTGGATATTTGGGATACTTTTAGCTTGTGCAGAAAAACTAACAGAGTCTGTGAACTCATCTTCCTGACAGCTGTTAGGGAGCTACTGAGGGTTCAGTGACAGGGTAAAACGTTTGCTGGCAATACTTCTTCTTGCATAGATTCTTTGGGTCTTCTCCTATGCTAAGAAAAATGTGGCTTGCTCTTGGTAGCTCTATAGAGAATCATTAATAGTCTATGACCTTTTTAACCTGTATTTCCATGGGTGTTTTTAAGGAAGAGGAAGGAGAGGAGGGGGATGTGTATTAAAGTGGATTACTAGATTTACGACTCTGGACCTTCTGGTCTTCCATAGTTGATTGTCATTACTTGTTAGATGCTTCATGCAGGAGGATTTCATTACATCTAGCCATTATGATGGCACTATATGCTAAGTTTGTGTTTAGGGATTAAAAAAATCCCAAACAGTAAAGTGTCTATAGTCTGAATCAGTATGCCCCCTGTCAGTTAGACTGCCTGTGTGGAGACAGCAGCCCTGGAACAGTTAGCTTAACCTGCTAGTGATTTTCCCACAGGGTATGGTTTTAGCAGCACTTCTTCCTTGACAAAGGGTTTATAGTTCTGTTGGGCTCCAGTTGCTTTTGGCTGCAGGTGCAATTCCACCCTTAGGCAATCTAGTTTGTTGTTCAACTTCCTTTTCTACTAAAAGGTATTTGGAAGACTGTCTCTTTGCCACTGTAGCTGTGAAAGGTAGAATGGCCACCAGAAATGGGTAGGCATGGTGTGAGGAGCCTGTGGCTCCTGGGAATGGTTGGTCCTAGCAAGTGGTGTTGGACTGTGTTAATGGGTTATTATTTTTCACTGAGCAGGGAAGGTAATTTTGCCTAGATAGGCTGGTGCAGATGTTTCCATAACAGACTACCTGTGACTTTGTAGGGTTGTCAGCATGGAAGTTTTCTGCTAATTTTGGCTACAGTCTCTAACTTGGCTGCCACACTGTTGTTATAGAGTAGTTTAACAGTGAGTCTTACTTTGATTAGTTCTTAGCAACAGCACAGATCCACAATAACTTATCTCTCTACTAGTATTTTTTGCAATGCATTCTGGCTGTGATGTCTATATGAATACCCATCAGCACTCCCTTACACGTACACATAGGCATGGCTACATTCAGCAACTGCCACCTGAGTTACTTAGATCTAGCTTTGCTCAGAAAGCGCTGCCTAGTTGCTTATTTCCTTTGCTTTCAAGTAGCTTTTGAGCTCTGCTGTTGAAACCTGCTACAAGTGCCCAAGACAGAAAATTCAGTAGTGTTCAAGTGCTTCCATGCAAGCTGCATGCTCTGTTGTAGTAGCTGCAGCCCAAAGTGCTGGTGATTGGAGAGATGCACTTGGTAATAACTTGAACTGTGTTGTGGCTGGTGCTCAGGTAAAAGCAGAACCACATCAGCACTGGAAATGGTTTTTAATATTTTTTTTTTTCCTGTTCACCAATGCAGCTGTGAAAGCAATGTGTTTTATCTGTAAGCAGTGTCTGTTACCTGCAGATGATGTGGTTTACTCTCGCCTTGGAAAAATATCACTAGCTCATGGTACAGCAGCTTGCGCTTTTGTTTTTTGATACTTCCAGTTTATCAGCCAAAAATGACGATTAGTGTGCATAATCTAGTGGATCACATAAAGACCAAAACCAAAGTTACCCAAAACTGTATGCTATGTAGTGTTCCCTTACTGCTGCTAAAAGGAAAGGTAATGCCTCTTCGTCTCAGGGACTGAGGTAAGAGGGGCCTATCGCCCTGGGATCTGTGTCCTGCTGTGCATGCCGGAGTATCCTAATTTATGTATTTAGCTCTTCTTTCATATGCATTTGTGAAAGAGCTTTGCACAGATGGGTAAGAGTTTTTATCCACATTTCTTGGTTGTTTAATGTAGTTACATCAGGAGGAGTAATTATTTCTATCAGCAAGATTGTGACAGCCACCACATATTATGGAAATTTTCTTCATCGAAACTTTAATTTTTTTTCCCTTTTGTTTGATTCTCATAGCAACACAAAGAATAGTTTAGAAATATAATTGCAATCTCTAGAAGAAATATAACTAGACTGGCTATGAAGCTGAATCACATTACAGCACTGGGAATTAGAGCCACCTATAAAGGAAAATGAGCAGAAAGAAAATCACAGCTTGAGCAGTTGTCATTTGTCAAGAAAGGGGGATCTGTGCTGAACCAACAACTGGCCACCAAGGAGAAAAGTCATTTTGACAGTGATGTTCTGTAGTCTGCCAGTGTTGGAAAACTCACGAGTTAGTTCTGTAGCAGCAATGATTACTTCGTTATCGACCACATGATGTATAGTTATGTTGCTTAACTGCATTTGGCTAACACGTTTTATCTCATATGGGATTAGATCAACCAGTTGTGCAGAGTGCTAATACAGTTAAACTCTCAGTTAAGACCTTGAACAATCAGCATAACCTTTCCTAAACTCAGGGGTTCGACTTGTAAAACATCTGTGCTTTGCTGCCCAACAATAAACCTGGCTGCTTGTAAAGAATTGCAAAGGAGTTATAGATACAGTTATAATATTCTCAAGAAAAATCTTTGTAGAAGTTCAAGTTACTGTTTTAATGAATGCATTAATTCATGACACAAATCTTTTTGTGTGTCATCCTTTCTCAGCATTGTGTTGATATATACACAACTGAATCACAGTTGTGTATATTAAACTTTCAGATGTTTTTATATGATCCTTTTTTGGCTTTGCATTCATGCAATGTGTAGTAACATACAACTGCTTGCAGAAAGTATTAATAATATTTTGTATTTCTATGTCTAGCAATAATAGACTGTTCTAATTTCTTTTGTTAGTTGAACCTCCTAAAAGTCTTGTGAGAAATCCTAATTAGAGTTTTAATGGATTGAGACACGCACAAATTCACTTCTGAATCCTATTCTTCACATATGCTTTATAAACCTAAAACTTCTGTTGACTGCCCCTCATTGACCCAACAGTTCATGTCAGCATCTCTTTCTTGCCTCTGCATTGTGAAGAAATCTAAACGTCATATAAGGGTTTTCTTAAAATATGAGATAAATGTAAACCTGCAGCAATATGGGATAGAAAAATATGTGTGCATTCATATTCCAGTTTGCTGCAGTACAAAAATATTAGTTTAAGACACCCCAGAAATAAGTGTAGATCATCTTAACTGCAATTGAGAGCCTTACATTTAAAAACAAGGTGTATTTTAGATTGGAAAAGAGAAATGTAACCTTCTGACATTTGAGACGGGGATAATTATCTTTTATTAGTATTTAATTGTAGTGCATGAATGTAGAGGTACTACGTAGAACTAGTTACTGGTTAAAAACAGAGGTATCATTTGTTGAACACTTTTATATCTGCGAATTCAAAATAATTGGCTTATCTATGAAAATCTGCCTTTGTGGAGTAGAACAGAACTTAAATGTTTACTCCTTAATTTTAGTAAGTACTAGTTTAAACATTATTTAAACATTGTTAGATATTTTCTTGCAAAATCTTGAGTGCATTGTCAAACCCTCTGTGTGGAAAAGGCTACGGTGAAAGGGTAGCCTCTGTATTTATATCCATGTAAGGAATAACAAGAAAGTTTTCAAATTAATAAATTCATTACTGATTTTGATCATCCTGGAATCTTTTTAGCCATAAGATACAGCGGGTGAGGAACACTTTTACCCTGCTTCATATTTCCACCACTGTCTTTAAGAACTCTGTAATGCCAAGATTGAAGGAGTGAATTTGTTCCCCCTAGACACAGAGTGGATGTTTCAACCCTAATAACTGATGGAGAACTTCATAGAAAAGGACAGTTCATGCGGTGCTGTCCCATGCTAATCCCAGCTGATGCTATTTCTGCTGATACTGGTTCATCCTCGCTTTTTTTGTGATTGCTGTAGGGAGGTTGTGTCTGTAAGCAGGAAAGGTGAGCAAATTTATTTTAAGAGGCAGGGAGGTGATCTCGTAGCAGCTCATGGGCTTGTGGATCATGTTATGGGAGTTTGGGACCATTGGGAAGAACATACATGTTATGTACGATAATTGTACATGTGATGTACCCCAAGAAGTAAGGTCTGTAGGGAGAGACAGTAATTTTGTAATTAGAAAGGCTGACATGATTGAAAAAATGACGAGCTTTTGAGCTTCACATTCTTTTATCTGTTCCTGAGAACAGATTGGGTCTTTTCCATTGACATCAGGTATTTTGTTATTTTTTTTTAAAAAAAAACCAACAAAAAACCCAAACAAAACAACAAAGATACTGCCTCTTCTTATTTTAAACGTTATTACATTAAAAAAAATAATCTAAGTACTTTATTTTGTGAGACCTAAACAAGGACAATAGCAAAATTTATTTCTATATGCGATGATAGAGCTTGATTTATTTAGAGTGAATTAGGAGAACCTGAAATTCTGTACCTGATCTGACATGGCATCATGGTATAGCTTATCTAGTTTTCAAAGTGTAAATTAACAGTTAGATTAATCACTGCATCATATAATTACTTTAGAACTTGTCATCTTACCTCCATGATATGCTGAGGCCTTGCCTTAGATGGGTTTGGTGATAGTTCCTGTGATGATCATCCACTTTCTTTGCCTTTACCGCTGTCTGGACTGAAGGTGTGGAAGCAGGGAATAGAGGGAGGAGGACTGGTGGGAAGAGGTGGCAGTGACATTTCTCTCTGAAACAGTTGCCAGTTGTGTCAGACATACAAAGCCACGTGTTCAAGCTGCAGTCATCTCTGACCTCCCTATACATCAAAGCGAACAGCTCGTTTGATGACTTCTTGGTCGAGTCTGTGCCCTTCACCAGACTTGTGATGCTGTTCTGTGTATGGACTTCTGCGCTTTCTTAGGTGTGTTTGGTCTGATATTTTTGTCTTCTTTTTGAGGCAGAGGTTGAAGGAAGGAGGGGTGAAGAGCTGCATCTCTGAACTTCATTACAAACAGCACAGATTGTTGGCCCAAGTCCTTCTTTTGCCATCGTTACATGTGTTGGTGAGCAATAAAATCATATATTTTGGTGCCATCTGGGGACTTGGAATCACATCCTTTTCAGTGAACTGAGTCAAAACTGGTTTTAAATGCTATTAACTCATGCAGAAGCCACTGCACTGTCATTGTTGTTCACACCTTTAAGGTGGTTTCAGCCATTTTTTTCTTTTAATTAAAATGTTTTATATTAAGAAATACTTAAAAATAAGGCTTTTCATCTAGAGAATAAGTGGGTAACATTTAAGAGCTCTTGACTGCTCTCAACGGCAGTATGTGAAATTGAAGCAGAGCCTGGCTGAATTGAGCTGACAGTAATCAGAGAAAGTGCTGTGGTGCCCAGAAAGCCGTGGGGCTGACCAAGGCAGGAATTTCTCTAGCAGGTGACTGGGATGAAATGAGTTTCAATGAACAGAGTAAATTTTTTAGACTTATAAGAAATACTGATTTGAAAGACAGCTTTAAAGATGCCTACTTGATATTAAACCAAGGCAACATTTTACTGTTAATCCCTGAAGTCTTCTGAAAGAACAATCTGCCTGAAACATCTATGGAAATTACCAGAATATGACCAAAACTAAAATGCATCAATTTGATAAGGGATGTGGAAAATAAGGAGGTAATTGGTGACAGCCAGCATGGCTTCACTAAGGGCAAATCGTGCTGGACAGGCTTGGGCCATGATGGTGGCCAGAGGGAGCACCTCTCCTATGGAGACAGGCTGAGAGCTGGAGTTGTTCAGCCTCAAGAGGAGAAGGCTCTGGGGAGACCTTATAGCCACCTTCCAGTACCTGAAGGGGCCAACAAGAAAGCCGGGGAGGGGATTTTTACAAGGGCATGTAGTGATAAGACAAGAGAGAGTGGTTTCAAACTGAAAGAGGGTAGACTTAGATTAGGTATTAGGAAGAAATCCTTTACTGTGAGGGCAGCAAGGCGCTGGCGCAGGTTTCCTGAAGAAGCTGTGGGTGCCCCGTCCCTGGCAGGGCTCAAGGCCAGGCTGGACGGGGCTGGGGGCAACCTGGGCTGGGGGGAGGTGGCCCTGCCCGGGGCAGGGGGCTGGAGCTAGGTGGGCTTTAAGAGCCCTGACAACCCAGACCAGTCTATTGTTCTGTGATCTTGCAGTCTAAATGATGTTGTTTTGCAGCATTCTTACATTAATAAAGGAGAAAAATGAGAAGGAAAAAGGAAAAAATACTTTTAAGAAAAAAGTTTTCTCATATTCAGTTGTGATTGCTCATAACAAAGGAAATGAAAGTTTTCCTTTGAGGACGTTTATTCTGGGCAGAGGTACAGTAGCGGAGGCTGTGTTTAAACATGGTGTCAGTGCTTTGACTACTTGTAGAGGAATGAAGCTGGGTTAATTAACATTGATAATGTACAGCTGTGGGCTGGCTTCAGGGGTGGGGGTTGGCCGATGTAGATAAGGTGCAGCTGTGGCTGGTTCTGTTAAGGGGTTGGGCAGGCAATGAAGAGAGAGGTGGAAGAAGCAGAGAGAAGAGAGAGAACACACGCCCAGAATGAGGAGAGACTAGAAGAAGGCAGCAGAGGGGCTGGCGTGAAGAGTGTGTTGGTATGTGATGGTAAAAGACCTTGTTGCAGCCAGTTAGTTTGGAGAGTGCTGCGACAACTACTGGCCCTTTTTTATTTCAGCCGCACATTACAGGCCAATAAACTAGGAGCACAGGGACATTTAAGCAGAAAGGAATGGCAAGTCAGTAACAGGTAGCGTTTATGCTTCAAATGATTTAACACAAAAGCCTCTATTATAGAGTGTGGAGTATATCATGGGAAGAACTTTGTGAGTATCTTGCTTCACACAGTTCATATTTTAAACAGCTTGGCAGAACTACTCTGCTACCATTCAGAAAGTAGAAAACTACCACTGCGCAAAAGTGGAAAATACCTGCTATTGTGCTGATGGAGCTGTCAGGGGACTCTCGCTGGAAAAAATAGCTATGGGCTTGGTTCTGTTGAAATTGGTGAAGTTATGCTGACATAAGCTGGAGAAAACAGGCATGAATGCAGTCTCAGACGTTTCATGGAAAATCTTAGGGGTTGTGAGAGAGGTGTGTTTTCAGGTAAGCATTTAATATTTTCTATACTGACTTTTGGTATTAGCATCACCACTAATAAAAGCGACATAAAAATTATGCCAGAGAATTATGCCTGTGTCTGCTTTCTTCTTTGAACCTATTGAACATTTAATTTTCTTGTAAAATTGCTTAGCTTTGACAGCTACTCTTGCACTAGAATAAGCTTCAGTTGAGCATTGCTTAGGACTGAGAGGTTAAGACCTGTATAAAAGTAAGTGATATAGACTTCAATCTCTTTTGGGTAAGAAAGGAATTGAATATAGGTACTCTTGTGCCTGTGGCTAACCTAACTACTGAGTGGCCAAATAGATGGAAGACAGTATTTTCTCCCTTTCTCTTTTTAGCTAGCTGAGGAAAAAAATCCTGGGATTTTTTTTTATTAGGATGTCATGAGATCATTATGCTAGGGACCTTGATGTATATGGTAAATTAGGGTTCTTGATGGATAGAGCAAGGGAATTGTGGGATTTTGATTTTGATTGGGTTTTATTTATTATTATTTTTTAAACCCTGTTGCCCATGTCTTTTCATGAATTTATCCAAATGACACCAGAAAACAGTATATTTAAAATCTACCCGTTCGAAATATGAGTATCATTAAAAATCAATTTTAAACCTAAGGCAACTTTGTTGAAAAATTTACCCTGGGACAAGTGTCAGAAAAAATTAAGCTTTGCAGGCAAAGTGTGCTGAGAAGCACAGTCATTTTGGGAAACACTTTTCTTTGATAGCACAGAAAATGCAGACACAGAGATAACAGTTGATTGCTTTTCACTGTGGAATAAAGTTTAGTTTTTCAAATTCCTTGGTAGTTGCTAGCTTGATTAAAGATTTTTAGTGAGCAAATGCAGCTAACAGTGCTTTGATTCTTAGTTAAGTGGAAGTTATTAAAACAGTTGTCTTGAAGTTTTTGTAAAAAACAAAAGATGTAAATAATTGAGGTTTTATATGACTTAGGAGTAGTAAGTGTAGGAAAATATTCTATCTTAATAATAGGCTTAACAAGGAAAGGCAATAAATCATTTCTAATTACTAGTCTTGTCAATTATATGTTTCCTCATTCTAATCTTCCAAATTGCATCCTAAGCTCAGACCTCTTTGTAAATGAGATTGCTTTTCTCCTTCTTCCGTTTTATAGGATGTGTCACTTTGCAGAAAGACATGCATGTCCGTCAAAATCACTTTCCTGTCTTTTGGACCGCGATCAACATTTTATTGAAAAAGATGGAGGACTTTCTACAGCCATCTGGAATATTGCTATTGTACAGCTGGCTTCAGTTCTTTTAGGGGAAAAACATGGACAAAATGGATTCTTGGTGTGGTCAGTCTGCCAAATTAAATGTTTACTTTTGTGTCTCTGTTTGGTTTAAAGTATGTCATTCAGTTTCCACATTTAAAATGAGGATTATTCAAAAGTTAAAGCTTTGTGGATGATGTAGGAAAACCTGAGGCAGAGTTGCTGAAAGATGCATCTCCTGCCATCATTTTAGGAAAGCACCTAGTACACAAAGCTAAGTAAATAATGGTAACTTTCTTTTCCTGAAAATTAAATTAGTCTTTATTTTTTATCTAGCCCTAGGGGATAGTGAATAACTAGTGGAAGAGAGCTTGAGTTCTCTGTCTTACTCCTTGCAGGGTGTGTTCCACAATACTTACCTTGTTGGTGTGTCTGAACACGCTGGGTAGGAAGGATAAAAATACTCAGTGATCCAACATTTTGGGAAGCTGTATGGCTAAGTAGGATACATAGCCAAAATCAAGTGGGCTTAAGATTTAATGTCTTGTCTAACTGCTATCTTGTCACTTAAGCATGTGCTAATTAAAAAAAGAAGAAAAAAACCCCCCAAAACACTTAAGGCAGTACTGTGCTGAGGAGCAATATTTCTGAGTCATGCTGCTTTCTCAGTGCTTCTGAGAGCTACAGATTATATACTTATACCCAGGAGTTTACATAAAAAGCCTGCTTTAGTTTTAAGTCTATGCAGTGTGATACCTTTACATGTCTCAAAGTTGTTTCCTGCTAAATTGGCAGAAAGTTTGGCCCAGTAGTACCTATAATTACAACAAGAAACAAAAGCCCTGTGTTTGCAGCCTTGGCCCCTGTAGGCAGTCACTTGCTGACATAAGTAGTCGTTTTGATGAAGTAATTATTTTTTTTTTTTTAAATTGAAATGATTTTAGCTCTAGCAGAGGCAGCGAAGCGACAGCAGTTAGGGAAGAGGTTTCTCCCCGCGGTGGCAGGCTGGCAGCGCTACGGGGCACACAGGGACCTGTCGGCCACCTGCCCCATGGGGGCCATGTGCGAAGAGTGGGGTCTCGCCCAGACCTTGCCAGGAGCTGCAGGACTGTGGGAACCTGGTACTTAAGAACTGCAGTTGGACCTTCAGCTGGTTTCACATGGGTCATTTTAGAGCCATCAGAGTGGTAATGACTTCTGGGTTTAATTCTGTGTTTTAAAATTGCAGGGTTGTTCTCTGCAACTGTCAGCACTTGCTATCTTTTGATAGTTGTGGGTTTAGGCAGCCCGTTGGTAGCTTGTTCTCCCAAGATGGGGACCTCCCCGATGACTGCAGGAGGCTGCTGTTGGCACTTTGTCTGACTAGGTGGTGCTTTAGTGTTATGGGAACGGAATTGACGTCGCTTTTGCACTGAGCTTAACTGCTTCTTATTTTTTTCATCTGTGATTGTTCATGAAGTTCGCATACCTATGTGCAGCTCAGCAAAATGAGTCTGAACACTTGTAACAGCTGCACTATCGTACACTGTAGCTGTACTCTGTTTATGGGAACCCAATGTATATTTGCTATGGTACCGTGCTATATATTCCTTTAAAAGATCATTCTTTGGGGATTAATCCAGTGGCCAGGCCCCGGTGTGTTGTGCAACCACATGAAAGTTTAGTGGCTGCTCTGCTTCAGCTGGCAAGAGATGGAAGCGCTAGAGAGGCAGTACACCAGCCGCCGGGGGAAAGAGCAACTTGCTCACAGTTGATGACACCTCTGGCCAGCACCCAGAATGATACTGATGAGCTCTGCAAGAGCTGTCTCCAGCCCTCCCAAGCTGTGGAGACGGTTGTTGTGTCTGGCCTTAAGGGAAGGAAAAAGTAAAGAGTGGAAAATTAGAATGTCATGCAGGATAATTGGTCCTGAACTAGTTTTAATTTAATTTTTTTTAATTAAGGGTTTAGAGTAGCACAAGAAGGCAACAGTAAGCAAATAACAATGCCTTGTGACTTGCAGGTGATTTGGGGAATATACTTTGCAAACTGTGAAATTATAGGTAGAATACAGATTGATTTAATTAATATTGTGCAATAGATTGAGTCTATTTGTGATGTAGTGGCTTAATAGTTATTAAAATCACATATTTGGGGGGGTTATTTTATTGATTTCACTTTATGCTTTTAAATAAAAAATGGGATCAGGTTTCTGGGGGAAAAAAATGATGTTAAGAAGGTTCTTGTAAAGAGGTTTAAAGAAGGCAGAGGTGTGACAGGAGAAGCTGGGAACCATAGCACATGGTGTGTTAGGGTAATCAGAAATATTTGAGTGAAGGATTTGCAAAGCTTTTTATAAAACCTTTTTCCTTTTCATATTTAAAAGAACTATTCTGCATATCTTCAGCCTGACTTTGTTCACACAACTGGCTTGATGCAGCTCATAACAGTGCTGAAAGGGAGTATTTGCAGCAACATTTCGAAAGTATTTGGTCAATGATATGATGCAAGTCTTCAACCATACCCATAAAACCCCAATATAATCAGTTGAAATATTTGCCATTTCCCCTCCAAACGACTATGACTAAATGTCATTTAACAGCCTAGTATAAATATAACAGATAAAGCCTGTAGTATGGACAGGTATAGATAGTATGAGGATACTGAGGATTTAACATTGTCTTTGTTTATCCTATTCTGTGCTCAATATTCAAAACACTTTCGGGAGTTTTAGCCTTTGGATTAGATGTGATAGTATGGAATTATATCAGTTGACCAGGAATAATCTGAAGCAGCAATTTATTTTTATTTTTTTTAATATACATCTCACCTGTTATTTTAAATGTCATTATCGTGTAGCCACATAGTATATTTTAAAGAGTGGCAGTGTGTTACAATAAAGCATTCTTAAAGAACATGGCCCAACAAACAAGTTACTGTAAAAGAAGGAAAGGTGGAAATTTACTGACAGTGTGTGTCAGTTGCTTCACTTTAACAGCCTCTCAGCAGAATCTTACCCCTTGTACTGTAGGATCAGGAAACTACACTTATTGTATTGAGGGTGTGTAAGGGCATGAGAGCAGTGAAGTGGAATCGCTGGATTTAGTTCTCACTGTGACTTACTTTCTGGGAACTCTGCTGCTTGCTTATTCTTGGTGGCAGTTCCTCTTCCACAAAGTTTTGGGAGGGGCTGAGCTAAACCAGACACGAACAGCAGTCCAAAAGTTAGTAATAATTTTTCCTATACAAAGACCTGTGCACAGACGTAGAATAGGTATTTAAGGGAGACTGCTTTGGACAGCCTTTCTAATGACTATGTAAAGTTGCATTTCTTTAATACACATTGGTGTTTGTGAGTGGAGTTCATGTCGCTTTAGGGAGAGGAGAAGGAAATGGGCTGTGAAAAATCAGTGGTCCTGGCACAACTTGTGGTGAAAACTGGGGGGCAGCGGGAGCTTATTGGACTCGTGTGCCATGGCAGTGCAAGCAGTTTTCCCACCACAAGAAGTCTTGACACAATGATGTTGAAAGAAAATTCTCAAAGTACCTGTTGTCTGGGTCAGAGACTTTTTCCTCTTGGACTGAAAACATGTAAAACTCTGTGTGGGTGTACAACAGTGTAAAGAAATGCATCTCATTTCACAAACTTTTTTGTCCAAGCAGTTGGAGTTTTCCTAGGTTATCTTGCTCCTGTGTGCATAGTCTCAGAAAGGCTTAACGATTTGTATGCTCCTGTCTGTGCTATGAAGCTCCAGGCAAAATGCCTCCAGCGCTCCCCTGGGGCAGTGAGACTCTGTGTGGTGCCCAAATGGCCCATAAATTATTTGCTCACCTATTCTGAATATTTACAGCTTCAGCAAATGAAACACTGTATAAAGCTGATGACATTGAGGTATTTCATATAAGCTAATAGTTTCATTCTTTCATTGTCTCAACATTTTGAATTCAAATTTACTGAACTATAATTTAAAAGTTGTCTTAGTGTGGGAACGTAAGAAACAACATCCTTGCAGAAATTTGTTGGTAAAATTCTCCCTAAAAGGCTAATCAGAGCACGATCTGAGAAATTAAAACCAGGTTTGGAGGGAATGTTCTTTTCCTTTTATAATCAGGACAAGTTATGTGCTAGGACTTGCAAGTCTGAAAACAAACTAAGCAAATGACAGGAGTAAGAAAGTGCAGTGTTAAATTGCTGTTGTATGTTATTGAAAGGAGTCCTAGAGATTTATGGGAATGCTTAGTTGAAAAAAAAAAAAGTTGTAATGATAATATAATAATCAGCTAAGGTATCAGCTTCATAATGCAACAGATAGGTGGATTTTTTTGTTTCAAATGGTATTTAGTACTAATCAGAGTAACACAGGTTGAACTCAACATAATAGCTAGATGTCTTCTGTTTAGTGTCTTGCCGTCTAACATTTAGCAGAACAATTTCACCACAAATGGTATTTTAACTCTAGCTGATTAGTGTTTTAATTGAAGTCTAAAATTTTTGACTAAGCTATCATTATAGAAAGTTCACTGAAATGCATTTCCGTTATGTGAATTGCAGCATTCTGGGTGTGCCTAGCTCAATGGAGAATGATACAATTAATGTTAAGCTTCTTTTGTTACCTTGAGGGTGGAGAAGGATTGACAAATAAAGCAAATTTCATAACTTGCCCTAAGTAATACAATCATTTCCTTGGGGGGTGGGGGTGGGTGGGGGGGGAGATTCCTCAACACTGATTTGTTAGCCTTTTGTGTAGAACTGGATAAAGAAGGAGATCTGTTACAAAAGTGTTGCAAGTTGACATAACTGGCCTTTGTAACGGAGGCCACAAATGATTTAAGATCTCCAAGCTGTCAGCCGTATCATGGTATTTTTGGAATGTGTCCAGTTATTAATCCAAATTAATCCTAAAGACTTCATCTACTATTGATGAATATTGTTTTAAGATCAGGACTTTTTTTCTAGTGTGTCCAAGTGTCATTTATGACTAATGGAAAACTGTCCACGCAGGTGTCACCTTATTAGTCCAGATACTCGACTTGAGAATTCAGGTAATACGCAATTTAAAAGTATCCTAGGTATGACGAGAGACAAGCTGTTCTTTGCTTTTAATGCCTTGGCTTCATGTCTGCCCTGTTCTGTATTTTTCTGCTCACTGTTACACTTTTAATGGGTAGAAAGCTGTGGATCTCGGACCCATATTTCCTCAGCTAGGTGGTGTTGCCTGCTCAACTTCACACCATTTCTACTGATCTCTTTTTTGGGAGAGAAAAGAAAACACCATTTGATATTGCATTTGAACTCGGACTTTGACCTAGAGCTCAGGAGAAGGAAGGGCTCTTATCTGCCTGAATAAAGAGCTGATATCAGAAAGTGAAAAAAGATGACACTTGTTACCTTTAATTCATTCCCTCTTTTCTTCTATCTGTGTTTAAGTTGGTATCATTAATGTGGAAGAGAAGTTCTAAAATCTCAGTTTGTCTTGTGGGGAGAACACGGGGAGCTTTCAAGAATGTAGATTGTGTTATTGCAAGGGATTATAGCATCCACTGGCAGACACATGATGCTGGTGCAGAGATACAGACAGTGTTGCCAGATCTCTACGAGCTGAACTAGTGAACACTTTGCCAAGCATTTATAGCTTCAGCCAAGAAAATGGTGATGCCTTTATTACAACCTGTCACATGTAACGTGTTAGTTGTATAATGCTGGTGTACGGTGGTCTTTAGGCTTCCACATTCTGGTGGAAATAAATTCTAAAATTGTTGGCAGTTAACCGGTTCATACCCCTCCTGAAATGCTTGAAGATCTTTTGATGACCTTTTACACATCTTGGTGTGTTGGAGAGACTCTGGCCTGTGTGATGCTATTTGTGTGGTTACTTAGGCATAAAGGAACATTTGGGGGAAGAAAGTCCCAAGTTTTGGACAAATCTCGTTGTCACGCTGAAATCCAAACAATGACTTAGAGCTACTACATTTTAGGTCAAATGTGTATTCTGGTATGTGGCTTCTAGTTACATACTTTGAGTCTTGCATGTAAATTGCATACCTGTCCACTTGCGTAGCAGTTACAGATAGCTGTGGAGCATCCTGTGTTACCCATGTGCCCAGATAAACCTTTGTGGTAAATTTGTTCTTTTGCAAGTTAATATAATGCCAGAGTTTTAAACACTGTAATTTCGTTATTACCATTAGACTAATGAAGTATAGCTTCACGTCATTCTTTTTGCAAATGAGAACTTTCACTTCCAGTGGCATTCACCTTTCCTTCCTAACCAGAGCAATTACATTGAGTTATACTTCATAGTATAGCCACTCAATTATTTCCAGAAGGCAGCTGCAAAAGTCACTGTCTTATGCCAGGGTAATCTATATAATGCAGCTCTACTGTATGTATTACCTCCTGCTCTTTTCTGTGGCAATACCAGCTCTATCGCATCTTTACTTTGAGTTTCTCTGCCTAAAGCTTCTCAAAATTGTAAAGCTTAGAGAAGTGCTCACTAATTGGGTGTATTGTAAATGGAGAAAAATCTCATTAGAATCAAGGAGTTATTTGTAGATGTTGAAAAAGAAAATAAACCTTCGTAGCTGGAGTTCACCGCATCATTATTTTAATTTATATGTGGCTTGGACCTACATGCAAAGGGCAGTCTGGGTCATGCGTTAATGGTACCTGTTGCTGTTTAATCAAGAAAGGAGAAGGCACTAACAATGTAGATAAAGGCACACACACACAAAATATATACAAAATATGTATATCTTTTGCTGTGACAGCTGGTTACAAGATCCAGAATTCTCCAATGGTCTTGTCATAGATATTTTTTTTAATGCATGAGGAAAGTTGGTCCGTTTGACATAATTTTTTTTTATTACTCAATATCACAGGCACCCAGACTGAGTTTAACAAAACTTATTAGCAGATGTGTATGTGAGCACAAAGAGGGTGAAGTTGGGAATAATTCCAGACAAAGTATCTTTCAATGCCTTTGTTCAACTGTTCTGTGACCTTATAGTTCGAGTGTAAATACTTTCATATCCAAAGGATCAAGATCAAATAAGGATAAAAGTTGAATAAGACTTCAGATAGGCTTTAAAAAAAAAAGATAAATCGGAGAATGGGAGAGGAAATAATAGGAGAATAACTATGAATCAACTGTAAATCTTTGTATTATAATGCTCTTAGATTTCTTTACCTTTCTCTGCAGGGCTCTTGGATTCCCCTTCCCTTTTTTTGTCACACAGAAATACTTGTTTGAATTATACTTAATAGGTGAGTGGAGCCAGATTGCAAAGACCTTCCTGTGGTGACTCCTGAGAGAAGGTAAGTGCAAATATCAACTTTATCACAAAGAACTTGTAGAAGAGCTGCAATTCTTCCCAAAACAAGATTGTATTAGTTTGAGGTATGGAGGGTGACTGGTTTTGATACCGTGAGGATTCAGTGGGGAAACATTTTTTCAAGAGGTAAGTGTGCATTTAATGTGTGTTTTCAGGGTTTCTTTAGATACTGCTTTAAAAATGAAAATCCTAACAGTGCAATATGATTCTGTATTTCCCCTCTGTACTCTGTTTTACAGAGCATGCCCAGCAACTTGCAAAAAGCACAGAGGTAATTTCATTAGCAGGTCATTTCATGGCTGGGAGACGCAGACATGGTTTGAGGATGTGATCTTCATGGATGGGAAATTATGTCCTTGGTTCTGTTCTAAGGAAACTCATTTTAACTGGATGAATGAGACAGAGGAGTGCATGAGATTTTAACTGAAGGTTACTCTAGTTATTTTTCTTTAATTTTATTGGAATTTTGGGGGCTTTTTTTCAAGGACGGTGGTGGTGTTAATATTTTTTTGTTTGTTTGCTTGTGGTTGAGTGGCTGTTTTGTTTGTGTGGGGGTTTTTGGGGTTTTTTTTCGTGTTTTTGTGTTTTTTTTTTTTTTTTTTTTTTTACCCAATGGGAATACAATTGATTTGATAGAAAATATTGCACTGATATCTAGATATATTTCATAGGAAAATAAATACTGAAATAAAACAAAGGAATAACTTGCTTTTTTTAGTATTGAAACGAGTTCACACAATATTCTAAATATCTCTTCTACCATTGAAACAGAGGCCCTAATTAATTAATCATGCCAATTAAACATATATAAAAGGAAGAAACCTCCACCAGACTTAAACTTGTGAATGTTTTCTGTTATTAATAAACAATGATATATATTTATTACAGAAATGATTCAGTTATCCTTGCATTAAGAAATACATTGGTCTACAGTATACCAAGCAAGAAGTAGAGAAATTACTACTGTGAGGGTTTGAGGACAAAACTCTTCTCTCCATATGATTATAACTTCTCTAGAAAGGTGTTTTACCCCTCTACCGGGGGCTTGTGGGTTTCTTGAAAAAATGGATGTTCCTTGCAGCCTTCTATGACCCTAGGATGGCCTGTGCTTGGTTTCTCTTTGACTGGTGCTGAAATGTGATCATATGTTCTTTAGGCTTGATTTGAGCAGCACTGAAGTTAGTAAGGTCTTGGATCAGGGCCTTATTGGAAACAGTCACTAGAGCATCCATCAATAAATGGTTCAGATATTGCTGTTCATGGTAGTGATACCGCATTGCTCCTTATTGCTTATATTGCTATATATTTATTTTCAGAGGACCAATAAGAAATACTGCTCAGTGAAGTTACATATCATGGAAAAATCCTGCAATGTTGTATTCTGTTCTTTCTCTTTTTACTGCCTGCCTTTGATCTAAAAGATGGAAGTCTATTCATCCAGTATATCTATGCACAACTCAAGAGTTTGTAAGAGTATCTTGTCTAACAAAAGTTTATGAGAGAAAACTCCTTTTGTTTGCATTGTTTAAGGCCAGAAGAAAGCATGTAGCCTGACCTTCTGTAAATGTCAAACCTTAAGAGCTCTTGAATTGTTCTTTGCTTCTAATAGAATTATAGAATTGTTTCGGTTGGAAAAGACCTTTAAAATAAAGTCCAACTGTTAACCTAACACTGCTAAGTCCACCCCTAAACCATGTCCCTAAGTGCCGTGTCTACATGTCTTTTAAATGTCTCCAGGGATGGGGACTCAATTCCATGGGCAGCCTGTTCGAATGCTTGCTTTGGGTGAAGAAATTTTTTGTAATACCCAAACTAAACCTCCTCTGGCACAACTTGAGGGCATTTTCTCTTGTCCTATTGCTTGTTAATTGAGAGAAGACACCGACCCCCACCTTGCTACAACCTCCTTTCAGGTAGTTGTAGAGAGCGATAAGGTCTCCCCTCAGCTGCCTTTTCTCCAGGCTGAACCCCCCCCAAGTTTCCTCAGCCGCTCCCCATCAGACTGGTGCTCCAGCCCCATTGCTCATCTCTGGATATGCTCCAGCACCTCAGTGTCTTTCTTCCAGTGAGGAGACCAAAACTGAACACAGGGCTCAAAGTGCAGCCTCGCCAGTGCTGGGCACAGGGGGACAGTCACTGCCCTGGTCCTGCTGGCTGCATTGTGTCTTATACAAGCCAGGGTGCTGTTGGCCGCCTTGGCCATGCTGCTGGCTCATGTTCAGCTGGCTGTTGATCAATACTCCCAGGTTATTTTCAGCTTGGCAGCTTTCCAGCCACTCTTCCCCAAGCCTGCAGTGCTGCGTGGGGCTGTTGTGACCCACGTGCAGGACCCAGCACTTCTCCTTGTTGAACCTTATACAACTGATCTCAGCCCGTCCATCTGGCCTGTTCAGACCCTCTTCAGAGCCTTCCTGCTCTCCAGGATATCAACACTCCCACCTAACCTAGTGTCATCTGCAGACTTACTGAGGGTGCACTTGATCCCCTTGTCCAGATCATTGTTAAAGATATTAAACAGGACTGGCCCCAGTACTGAGCCCTGGCGACACCCTGTGTAACTGGCCACCAGCTGGAAGTGACTATTCACCACCGCTCTTTGTGCTCGACCGTCCAGCCAGCTTTTAATCCAGTGAACAGCACATTCGTCCAAGCTATGAGCAGCCAGTTTCTCCAGGACTGTGTTTTGGGATGTGGTGTCAAAGGCTTTACTAAAGTCCAGGTAGACGGCATCTGCAGCCTTTCCTTCATCCACTGGGTGGGTCACCTTGTAGTAGGAGATCAGGTTAGTCAAGCAGGACCTGCCTTTCATAAACCCATGCTGGCTGGGCTTGGTCACCTGGTTGTCCTTTGTGCTGTGTGATGGTGCTCAGGATGATCTGCTCCATAACCTTCCCCAGCACCGAGGTCAGGCTGACAGGCCTGGAGTTCTCTGGGTCCTCCTTGTGGCTTTTCTTGTAGATGGGCATCACGTTTGCTTAACCTCCAGTCAGCTGGGACCTCCCCAGTTAGCCAGGGCTGCTGAAAAACAACAGAAAGTGGCTTGGTGAGCACTGCCTCCAGCTCCCTCTGTGCCCTGGGGTGGATCCCATCAGGCCCCATAGACTTGTGTGTCTAAGTGGTGCAGCAGGTTGCTGACCAATTCCCCTTGAATTATGGAGGCTTCATTCTGCTCCCCATACTTGTCTTCCAGCTCAGGGGGCTGGGTACCTCCAAAACAACTGGTTCTTAGTATTGAAGACTGAGGCAAAGAAGGCATTAAGTACCTCAGCCTTTTCCTCATCCTTTGTCACTATGTGCTGCCCCCCCATCCAATAAAGGATGAAGATTCTCCTTAGCCCTCCTGTGTTGTATTTCCAGCAGAAATAGAAAACATACAGCCATTCCTGTTAGTGTTAAATTGTTATGACTTCTGAGGGTTTGTCCCAACAGTTCATTAACTTCATTGTACTCAGGCTGATTTGCCATCCTCAGCCTCCATCCAATTTTTCTTTTGAATGACAAAATTATGCTGTTAATAGTTTGTTCTCAAAATCCATAGTGTGTTCTATGCAGATGCCATTGTAGAGAGACTGGAAGTTTTTAAATAAAATGGTAGACATTCACATACTGCAGCCTTTTCAGATCCTTGAAAATGGACACACACGATTCATGTGCATTAAACAATTACGTTATTTTGACAAATACTATTTGTGATCATATAGGCCAGAACACAAAGCTTGTAGAAAGTTAAATGTAATTAATCTGTCAAATAACTTGACAAGTAGAGTTTAAAATGGCATTCTGATTCTGTATTACGTCTTTTCACTTATTTATTGATGTAAACATCACAGCACCTGTACCATCAGTGGTACCCACTGATCATACAGTGTGCACAAGCATGTGCTGTACCACCCGAGTGATCCATTGCGTTTCCAAACTAGCAAAGGTGGAGGATTCCTGGCTCTTGATTATACGCTGAGCAGTTTGTAACTCTGAAAACAGGCCATGTTTCTGAAAGATGGAGTAACAGAAAGAACAGTATTGAAAATGTACATGGATGAATTGTTCTTTCTGAGGGCAGTCATGAAATACTTAGGAATATTCAACCAGTCAGACTGCACCACTGATCTAACCATTCATAAGCTGTAATTAAGCAACACAAGCTGACAGGCAGTGTGTTTCTGTAAGCTTATTGCACATCTCAGATGCTTGTGCAATAATCAGGGTTTCAGACTGCTCTCCCCTTTTACTCTGGGCCCAGAGATTCAGAATCGATTTGACTTTCACCAGTTCCTTACCTCTGCCAGGTGCAATTATATTTCCATTCTTTGCAAACAAAAGAAAATCCCGAAATATTTAATGTTTCCTTTTTGGTCTCAGAGTCAAACTGGTTTATGTGGCAACAAAAGAAACAGTCTTGAAAGCCACTGCATGAATCTGTGACATCCAAGGGATGTAATAAGAAAGAAAGTTAAATACAGCTGGAGTTATACATCTCCCAGACCTTCAATATAAAGATGTGTTTCCAAGGAGGAATACTGCTGACATGCAATCGAACTCATGCATTTATTATTTTTTATATATATAGAGCGAGCCCTTCGTTGACAGCATCGTGTAATGCTTTATAGCAAATGTGAATTACAAGCTGTGGAAAGTAGCTTGACTACTGCATTATAGGAGCTCTGAAGTTGAGAGCTGGAATTTAGGGAGGGCATAAAAAAGGGGAAGGGGACAGCTGTGTAGCAGCTCAGGCATAGAAATCCTTTCCTGGTAGGGTCAAGCTGGGATCTGTGCTGGCAATATTCCACTTGTGATGGAAGATCTGGGAGAGAACCAAGAATCTAGATTCATGGAGATCCCTTGCTTTTTTGCCACCAAAGTAATGAGTAAGGTAAGTGTGGAGGGAATGGGTGGATCCAGACACAGGAGTGGAGCAAAATGCTGTAACCCCAAGGGAGGTTTCAAAGCACCTTAAAGCTGTGGCTCTCTGGGACCTAAGCATGGCATATCAGAAATGATGGGAAAGTCAATGATGATGGGGAATTGCCTTTGCAAACACTAGAAAGGTAGAATGGGGTACAGGTAGATTTTGGAAACAGCTAACAACAACATCAAAAAAGCCTAGGGCTTTTAAGACTTCAAAATCTCTTGCAGGTTACTTCTGGGTAGTCAGAAGCAGCAGTCAACTTGGAGAATGTTTAAGTGTGCCTCTTCACCAGCTAAAGAACACATTACTGTCCGTACTGATTTTAGGAAATATGGCTGAAAATCATCGTATAACCTTTTGTCTTCCTAGTCTTAAAAAGGACCAAGACTTATTTTCACTTCTGAAATTACTGTGGCTTGTACGCAAGACCAAATAAGTAGTTGGATTAAGTAGGATCGTGGTCTTTTTGTATTTGGTTGTTGGGTTGTTTTTTTTTCCAAGCTAACCCTTTTCCAGTCTCTAGGGGAAGAACCCAGTCATACTGAAACTCCAAAAATGTGGATGCACAATAAGTTCTAGATGAACTTGTTACTTTTATAGGGTGCTGGGTATGGCGTTATTATGTTCCTAGAGGAGCAAAGATCTTATAGTTTTGTCTGCCTTTTTTTTTTTGTATAATTATTTTGCTTTGAAGACTAAGAATTAACGTAGCTAATAGAAAAAGCAGCTAGTAATACTTTGCCTTTGTGATTAAATGAATTTTCACAGGGTAAAAACTTTGAAGGTAAATAGTATAATTTCTTGAGAAAATTTGAACATCTAACAAGCATGATAGAGTATTTAGATGATTATTTGGACTTATCTTTATCAGAAAGAAAGAAGTTTCCCATATAATATTTTGACTGGGATAGTAAGCAGACCAAAGGTCTGAACACGGTATCAACAAATGCAGCCCTCATTGAGGTCTGCAAAGTAAATGCTAGAAGGGCCAATCTGTTTTAGTTATGCTTTTGAGCGTGCTTTAAATCTAATTTTAGTGCACAATAAAAATGAATGCTCTGTTTTTCAAATGCATCTGCTGAGCTTGAGTTTCCATACCAGATGGCTTTATGTTATGTTAAAACTCAACATACAGTATGCTGGTGTTCACTGGATCTGCTGAAAGTGACCTTGCATTTTTTTTTCTTGTGTGAGCACAAGATACGACATTTATTAATTTTGACAGGCAAAAATGTTGGCCTTTCTAGCTTGTTGTCGTATTTTGTTTTACCTGGTTTTAAGGGTTAGTTTTTTTACGGTCACAAGCGTGTGGTGTTTCTACTTTAAATATTGATTCAGATACAAGCTGTAACAAAATTGCATATACATATTGTACAACATATACAAAGTATATATTACTAAATACTGTGCACGAATACCATCTAGGTCTCCAGTTACGTCTCTGAATTGTGACTTTTTGAGTCTGCATCTGGCTGATGCCCATGCTTTACCTTTCATTCATCCCTGAGCTTCTTCCACCCTCGCACTCTGGCACTGCATCCATGCAAGCTCTGCCCTAACGGCGTTGCCATGCTGACATGAACCCAGCGCAGCGATGCTTTTGAATGGGAGCCAGCTGGTGTCCCTGGACCTCTGGCACCTTGACCTCAGCTTTTTCTGCAAAGGCTCTGGGGACAGAGCAGTGCCTGGAATTAGACTGTGGGTAAAGCCTGGGCTCTACCTTACAGGTGAAACCTTGATGAAAAATGGAATGTTACCATGCCATTGATGTTTGCATGATCTTTGCTCTGCAGAGTTGAATCTGTGCACAGTGTGTGCAGGGTGCTCCCTTTTTGATTGTTTTTCTTGTGTGTGCTTTAGAAAGGCAAATGACTATTCAAGCTGCATGGAACCTGTGAATTTCTAATTACATATTTATTTTCATTGTCCTGTCCTCAGAAACCTGGACCTTTTTTAAAAGCTCAGTGAAGTTATAAGCATGATGCTAAGGGCATGGGATGCTTCTGAGTGCATTTGTGAATGTGGAGCCAGTTATCTTTGCATTCCTTTGTGGCTACCAGGTGCTGATAACAATTAATTTTACTTGACCTTTAGGCACTAAGCATGCACTGCAAGAATGAAGTGCTGCTCTGTTTGGTTTCTCCTTGATTCTTCTAGTACTTGGACCATATTTCCCACCTACTAGCCATGCAGACTACCTACTGCTTGGTGATTTTGTTGATTTGAACTTAATTGTCCTGGCTGTTTATTAATCTGAAATTTTATATGGTTTCCACCCTCTTTCTCTCTCAGTTATCAACAATCATTGGTACCTTAATCCTCACACCATTTCTGAAAGATGGAAGATGTGTAATACTTTATACTGAGATTTGAGAGATAAAAGAACTCACCTGCCACCAGGTGCCCAGGAATTTACTGGGGATGGATTACCCAGATTCTAGGATAGTTTCCTAACTACTGAATCATCTGTTTTCTTTTTAGCAGCAGACTACTACTTTATATATGAATATAATGTATATAAACTAAGTATTTGGTCTGACCCCAAACTTGTTCTCTCATTATTTTTCAACTGTTTTCCACTGTTAAGTTAATGTTTACTCACAATTAAAACACTGTGATAATATTTGAGCTACTGAAAATATTCTTAGCTTAAAAATAGGTATGTTTTAGAAAGAGAAGGAACACATAAAAAATTGGGGAACAGCTATATACAGTGACTCATTACATGTTGTTCTGTCTCTCTGCATGCCAGATTTCATTAAAAATTTGGACCCAAATGCTGAATTTCCTCAATATAAAAAATAAAGTTATGTTGAAAGTCCCTATGACACCAAGAAAAGTCAGAAGCAAACGCTGAACTTAGCCCCTGAATTAATGGGTGTCTAGCAGGCTATCTGTGAGCTTCTCATATCTTCTGACATTAAACACACGTGAAACAGAGACAACAGTGATTGAGACCGACAGTCTGTTGGCTGGTTTTTGGTCATGTTTCACTGAACTCAATGTCATTTGAGAGCTTCTAACACCTTTTAGCCAGAAACTTTGTGTTAGTTTTGGCAGCAACTTGTCTTTTTCATTTTACTCCGGTACCTTATCTAGGTCATGTCACTGTTACTTATTTAGTGACTTAAAATTCACACAGAGACACGCACAATATTCTGACTGCTAACACTGCCTGCTGTGCCTTAATCTAAGGGGTCATAGGCTTAGTCATGGCGATGCACAGAGGTGGACATCTTATGTAGTTCCATTTTCTTTTCCTTGTTTTGATGTGTTATTAAACTGCTTAAAAAAGTACTGAAAGGTACATGAAGCAGTTTTCTTTGTAAGAAACCCTCACCTTCCTACAGACCACTTGTTAAATCACAGATGGAATAGTAAGAATCCCAGTGGCAGGTACTGCAGAAATTCTTGTTTGTTGAGTGAAAAATGTTGATCAACCCTATAATAAGTCAGTATATGGTAATTTTATACTTAGAACAATTCAAAAGTGTGTTGGATATATTTTTTCTCCTCTCCATTATCCAAAATAAATTTTGTCCAAAACCAGTCTTGTCTACATAGCATTCTTATAGAACATGGTTTGTGCTTGTTATCCAGCATCACTCCACTTTTCTTTTTAGTCTTCAAAACCAAAGAAACTTCAATTTGTTAAACAACAGCAGTGACCATGTTCAATTTAAGCCTGGACTTGTTGGTTTTTAAGAAAACTATTGAGCACAAGTACATCTTTGTAGCAATTCTGGCAAAAAGAAAGACAAGGTAACAGGAAACATGGTTTAAATGGATTGCAGCTTTATTCACTTTATTCATCAGAAAACTACCCAGCAGTAACTCAGCTTGAATCCATATCCTGGCAGAGAGCTACAAATAGTATGTTTTGTCTTAACACTGTTGATAGAAGCTCCCCGAGGATGAGGGGGAGAAACAAGGAGGAGGTCCTCTCTTGACGGGGTTTCAGGAACCCCAGGCCTTTTCATTCACCTCCTTCAAAGGCTGCTTTTTGGTTAAGGTCCTCCAGTGTACCTTGCTGGAGAAATGTGTGTTTCTGTAAACGGTGATATGCTCAGGAAGGTGGGGGTATTACTGAGACTTAAATTCACTGCTATTTGTGCAACTGGTAAAAATGATTATGATTGTAAAATGTTGGAATTCAAAGTTCAAAATTCAAAATTTTGGGATTCATTGGTATTTTCATTTTTGCAAATGGAAAACTCTTGTAGTATTCTAACTCCTGTTTGCCTAGCTATCCCATTTCAAATGAATGATTTCATCAGTTCTCTGGCGTGTTAGAGATCCATCTACTGATGTGCTGGAGATCTGTCTACTCCAACTGTTCCCCTGTGGTGAAATTAAATGTGGTAGTTCAATGTTTTCCACAGCTACCTTGTATTTGGTTATTTTAGGTCATTCCCTCTAGAGAAACGTAGTATGTGACAAGGAATTCTTTTTTTTGTCTGCAGTACCTGGCTACTATTCTGGGTTTGATGTCAGATATGGCAAGGCTTTTTTGATTCAATGGAGTAAGAAAATCTGGGGAATGAAATTGTCACTCACCTCCCTCACCCCAGTAAGTGGTCGAAAGAGGAGAGGGGGAAGGTGAGGCCCTGCGTCACCTGGTGATATGGCACAGCCATACAAAAGTGACGTCAGAGTTGGCTCAGAGCTCCTCATCAGCGTGATCAGAATTGAGTTTTGGAGCCATGTGACTGAGGGGAAGCCATGGGAAGGAGGGAGCTAGGGGATGGATGGATCTATGAGGCAGCTTGCTTGGAAGAGTTTCCTGCTGGCTGCAGTGCCTGGGTAGATGGGAGGTGTAGCAGAATGATTGGTGGTGTAGAGATAAACCACTTCTCCAGCAGTTAATGACTGCCTGAAGCTGTAATTGTTTTCAGTGACAGCATCTGTGGTCTTCTGGGGGACTGGAGTGGGCAAAGTCACCAACAGAGCCATTACAATTTTGCAGCTCACTGGAAATTGCTGTCTAGGGCTGTGCTTGGCCCTGCATGGCTGAGTTGTCACTCTGGGGCCTCTGAAAGGCTCCTGGCTGGCAATGCAAACTTCCCCTGAAGTGTGCGTAGGAACTAGTCAGTCTTTTATATTGATTCCAGTAGACAGACAAGCAAGAGAAAAAGGTGTATAATTGTGATTTTAATTGACGTTTGTCATCATCTGCTACTTGCAGCCTTAAATGAGCTTCTTGTGGAGGCATTCAGCTCTGTGTCTAAAACACTCCTGTTAGGTACCCTTTGGAGATCTTGTGTTGATTCAGGGTCAATTTAATTGATTCAATCAATTTTTTTTCTTGTATGACACAGAAAACAATTTTAGTCTATATTTTTAAAATTAGACTTAGTGGTTTTTACTTTTTTATATGCTCTGGTGTTATTGAATTATTATCTGTTTTACCATACTTTTCCCAGTATTTATGAAAGATTGTCTATCATTGAATGCATAATAGTAATTAATATGTAATGTGGATTCTGAAAACTTCCATGCATGGTTATGAAACATAAAAAGTCATCTTATTATTGATGTGTTACTATTAATATTGATGTCATAACACAGTGTTGTATCAATCGTAATAAATTGCTCAGATAAGGGAAGTAAACAGTAAATGTTCCCGGTAAAGTAATTCAAACCTTACATACAGAACAGCAGTGGGCAAAGTCAAGCAAGGAGACTTTACAATGGCATTTTACTGAATAACTAAAATTTTATTGACTTATGTTCCGCATGATGGTGCATTAAGCAGTCCCCCACACCCTAATTCCTTTCTCAATGTCAGCAGGAATGACCTGCAATTCCCATCAAATTATGTTTCCTTGGTACTGTATCTTTCAGTCTTTGTGTTGCTTTTAGACATTACCACTTTTTTTTTTTTCCTTCCTCAAACCCATCTCTAGACTTAAGGATTTTCTTTAGAAAAGTTTAGAGGAGTTTTTTAATGCATTTTGGGAAACAAAACTTTTCACGGGATTTGCTTCCATTTCACTCTTCTTTGGAAATGTGTGTTTTCTATATAACACTTCATATTGATAATAAAAGGACTCCTACCTATCTGTAGACATTTTTACCGTAAACTAGACTTTGGAAAGTATTGATTCATTTCCCCAAACCACAATTGAGCTGAACAATGACAATATGCTGGGTCGTTTGACCGCACCAGCACTTTGAAAACTGCTGATGTGAGGGCTCAGAATTTGTCTTTTAAGGGAGTGTTTTTCAGATTCTTTTATGGTTCTTATACAACCCATACCACAATAGCATAATACACATCCAGGCTGGTACTCAAGTACCCGCAGTCAATGCAGACAGTATCTTATGTTTTTAAGTTCAGGTTGCTTTCAAGCGTGCTCTGGAAGTTTCAGCAGGAGCAGGAATATAATGCTGGTATCCTGAGTGTGTGCTCTGCTTGTTAGGCCTAAAATGAGTGGTGGTTTTCCTGCTACTGGCTTAATTTGAAGGAAAATGTTTGATTATGCAACCAGTTGTAGATGCTCAAACATCCTGCTCTGGTAATCTATGTGAAAATACAGTATGAAAATTTGCAAAACTGGGATTTAGGCCTGTGAATCATTCCTTCCTCCTAGGTGAGGTAAGGACATAATCTAAGGAGTTGTTTGGAATTGGAAACTCACTGTTGTGTGGTTCTTTTTTTTCCTTTCTCCAAACAGATGCATTGAGAGGGCTTTTCTCAGAAGGCAGTACTGATGACAGCTGTTCCCACACCGATCCTAGAAGTGAGGAGGTACAGTGCTGTCCTGAGTCATCCAGACACATGGCCAGTTGTAACTACACTGAGGAGCTGCATTTAGTTGGATTTCCTTCTCCTTATATGTATACTAAAGCAGTCCTTTTACCCAGTTTCACCCTGAAAACGTTAAGTTTGGTCTAGCAAGGTAAAAATTATCAATTATGACATTAGAAAGAATTTTGCAAAAATAACGGCAACATGTATTTGCTTCTACCTGACACTGATTCTCTTCTCATCTATCAGAATTCTTACAGCATGTCTCTAACCGTGGGACTGCGAAAATAAGTCACACAGCCACATTTCACCTCCCTTGCAGAAATGAGCTGCAAGGCAAAGATTATGAACTTTGGTGCTTGGTACTCTGATGTCAACTTGAGGGCATGTAGCGTAACAGCCTGCAGAGCTACCTCTTCCTTTCTGGAACTTTGCTTCTTCTTTGGGCTTCTGGAATTGTATCCATACTTTCATACCTTCCTCTGGAATGTTTGCTAATACAGTCATTTTTTGTTCATTTTTGCATCCCTGACTGCTAGTGACTATGTCACTAGAACACAGACACTGAGCAAGGCAAATGTACGTATGGGGCTCAGATGCTCAAGCAGAGGAGCCATAAGTTATAATCCTGTTCAGATTGTCAATGTTCCCAGTTTTTTGGTCTGGATATTGCTCGTGATATGGTTGTGGCTAACTTTATTGCAGTGTTTAATCAAACCTTGTGTTGTGGGTACTATCCTTTTGCTAGGTCCAAACTCTTTCCCCTAGTACTCTTAAATCTCTTTATTCTTATGTGGTCCCTTTTCTCTCTTCCTGCCCTGAAGTTCTGCAATTATTTTTCTCCTTTCTTTATGTTTCTTCTCTTTTCAAAGGCTTTCTTGTTCTTTTTGCCTTCAGTATCCATTTCTAAACTTGACACTGAACTTTTGAGGATACTGCTGGTGACTTTTGCAAGGGTTTTCTGTTTAACACCCAGTAACTCCATGCTACAGTTGCTGGAAGCACTTCTGGTCTAGGCACCTTGGTTTGGACTGTCATAATACCTCCCCTGGCAAAAGTATCAAAGACACAACAGAGGACCCTTTCAAAGTTCACTTCTATAGTGAAAATTTGATACATGAAATAGGACAGGCTTGAGATTTTCTTGCACAAATTGTTCCTTCCAAATTAGAGATATCATCCTTATTAGGTTGTTTAAAAAGGGCAAGGCTTATAATTTTTTTTTTCCCACAGATTTTATTTATGAATGAGGTCTAGTTAAATTCCCATTTTCTTCCTGTTGCTGAAAAGGATGTTTCTAGCACTTTTAAAGTAGTTTGGAGGTTAGACAAAGTGGAAGATATTGAGTAAACTTTATTGCCTCAGGATAGGAATGATTATATTTCCTCTTGAGTCATTTTATTTTTGAGTAGCCATTCTGTTCACTTAGATTGTGATATTTTCAAGGACATTTTCAAGAAGCAGCGTGTACTCTTGAAGGCAAAATTCATTTCAGATGTTCTATCACAACATGCAACTGCAAATGGCCAGACTTCTCTTACAGTTGGTCTCCTGCAAGCACTTTGGCCTTAACACATCCTACCCAGTACCTGAGTGCATGCCAAAGAGATTGTCCATGCACAGTACATACACAGAAATAGTTGTAACCTGCATAAACACTGTGAAAATAAGATGCAGTGCCAGTGGAAGATGCAACTTTCAATTGTTTACCAAATGGATTCCACATTTTAAAGTGTTTGAAGCAGGGAATACCACAGCAGGTCTTTAATCTTTCCTGTGGTGGTTGATCTCTGTAGTGTCATGATAAAAGACAGTATATGACAAGAGTAAATATAGCCCTAAAAAGATTTGCCTATTTCTCTTCCTTGTTTGTAATTTGTATTAGTGTAATTTTTGGACATTCTTTCTGTGTTAATGTTATTTTTCCTTGTAGTCTTGCTAGTTTAATTTAAAGAAGTGATTTAGAAAACAAAGGCAAGATAGTCTGGTGAATAATTGCTAAAATATGTGATATGTGTTGAAAAAGTCTGAGCTCCTTAGGCAAGTATTTTCAGCTGACCTCTAAAAAGAACCTTTGCAGGTGCATGTATTTGAATTTGAAAAGACCAACATTTGCATATGCATATCACATAGCTGTGTTTGCATGGTGTAGCTGGATGAGCAATTGAGTACTCTGTGTGCAGCAATAGTAATTTTTGTGCAAAAATGATCTGGTGGTGGCTGTGGTGGCTGTTTCACCCCTCTTTTCTTTTATGTTAGTTTTGTGATGCTGTGCCTGACAGTGGTTACTTTCTGTGACAAAGATAAGAGACAGATTTTCACAGCTAAGCATTTGCAGAAATAGGTGGACATTAGAATCTTTGACTCTGAAATCTCCAAACAGTAATGTATTTGGTTTTTATTTAAATTCATAGATAGTAATGTAGCTCAACAATAGATTTTCATTAAACATAAAATTGCAAAATCCATGTTTTTATCATTCTTGTGCAGTACTGCTACTGAAAAATGTAGACCAAAGATTACAAATATTTAGAAAAAATCTTCCAGGGGTTCAACATTTAATGTGAAGTGCAAAATCTAATAGAACCAAACTGGCATATTTTAAAAATTAATAAGCTGTGCTTTGTCTGATGCTGCCTGCTTTCCCATCTCTGCCTGTTGATAGAAATTACCCAGTTCTGTCCTTAAACCTATAGAGGATAATTTGGATGCAGAGGCTGACTCCTTTTGGTCTTAGAAGTTTAGCTTGGATTTTTTAACGTTCTATCCCTAAAAGGACATAGACACATAAATCCCAACGGTCTCGTTGGGCACTTATACTGAAGATAATGACACTCCTCTCCCTGACCTTTGATAGACTACCTTAACTTGTTCATGCCTGAAATTCTTATGATTCACCCACAGAGTCCCCTAAGGGTTAAAAATTTGGTTTCTGGGCATGCAGAGCTCCTTGGTCTTGATACTGCAGAAAAAATAGAAACTAAGATCATACAGTTGCACCAGGATGAACAGACAGGATATGCACATATCCACAAACATGCCTTGGTCCGATAGGATTTCCCAAGCAAGATGAGATTAAACAGATTTCAGAAAAAAAATAATTAGCTAGGAAGGGTTACGGTGGCTTCCCTAATGAAGAGCTTAGCAGCCAGAATAGGCAGCCAGCAGCATGCAGGAGACAGAAGCTCATTTCTTACCTTCTTGCAGGCATTCAAATTCCCTCTTTTCATCAGGAGTTTGGGCAGTCCCACAGGTGGGTAATGGCTTTGCTCAACTCCTCTATCTGACCAGATCAACGCTCTCCAGGAAGCAGTAGGCCACTCTTGGAGGGAGAGATGTTAGGCAAGAGAGAGACCAAGTGAGATGTTAATCTGGGGTTTGTGCCAGAGAGAAATACAGCAAAAATAAGCCTAAATTACTAGCCTAATATTAGAGCAATCACTGGGAACGATTAGGTTCTGGAACTTTCACTAGTCACTGTGCCAGTGATTAGGTAAAATCAATAAATAGTCATGGGAGTTTTTGTCTCCCCCTCTTGGGTACAGACTTTCTCCATCAGGACAGACGTTTGTTTCCTGCCTTTGGAAATGAGAGTGATCAGGCAAATGATCCACAAAAGAAGCCGTTATTAGCTAGCTGACCATCATTGTTCAGGTGTAGCAGAAAGAAACTGGGTACGCTTCTGTCTGAACCGTGACTGCTGGTGGAGGCAGTCAAAATAAAAATCTAAGGCGTGTTAGTTGCCGATGTAGTTACAGGAGGTGACTGGGGGTTTGTGCTTGCGAATGCTTATGAAAAACTGATTAATTGATTAATGGGAGCCAGGGTATGCCCTGTTCTGAGCCCAGCTTTTACAACCCTAGTGAATCAAACCAGGCAGATCTATATCATGCAAATAGAAATGTCCCAGGTTCAGTTTTCTGAATATATATTTGGTTAGCCTGGCAGGAAAGGTGAATTATAGCTGCAGCAAATCGGACCTACAGATACTTGGTAAACTGAGTCCTGAGGTGTAGGAGCTATGTGATGTTAAAGGAATAAATTTCAGTCCCCAAATGTAAAGAAGAGAATTATCAAAGAAAGACCCTCGACTGATTCTCTTCTCATACACATCACTTCTGGGTTACATCCATATTTTTCTCCAGGAAGAGCAATATGGCTTGTTCCCTTCACTATATCAACAGAGACGTGTTCCAACTACAGAAGGAATAATGAAAAGCACTAATTTATATATTCATTCTTTTGTGGTTTTTTTATATTCTGTACAATCATATTGTGTTTTAAGATTTAATTCTGATTAATTTTAGCCTTAATTTTTGCAAGCTGCAGAACTACTGTGACGCTGCAAGCAGTGTGGTGATTTACCAAGAGCATAGGAGGTATTTTTTCTTGCTTGTAGTGTGAATTCAGGTTTTTTCGTACAGAGCTTTTCCTTCTGTCTTTCCAGCTTCTGATGTATGTGGGTTTCCATCAGGTCTGCAGATATTCAAACACCTGGGGTTTGGTTTCTGCACTGGTGCAGTCGCTAAGTTTCAGTGTGGCCATCCCCATGAGGTATTAAAGCAGAAGTGGTGGTTCTTTCAGAATTTTCTGTGTAATGGAGAAGATAATGTGCATTTATTAGAAATGTAACTTTTTTCCATTGCAAACACTCATCTGCATTGGGAAGTAAATATTACAAGGTGTTTTGAGATCCTGACAGAACTGGAACGTCATGCAAAGCGTTTTGATATCTCACTTAACCAAATAGCCTGGAATCACTGTGCAGGGCTAAGCCAGCTTAATCAAAAGCAGAATGAGTGACCCTTTTATTAGAGATTGTTGACCTAATGAAATAGTTCTTGAATTAATGATTGTGATCACGATTATATGTATCTGAAAATAAGAATTCATTAAATATTTGTGTGTTGAGCTCACAGGCAATGGACATATGTTTATTGCTGGCTAATTAACTACAACCCAATATATCTACTAATGGTATCTTTTCTCCTGTGCGGTAGTATTAATCTTTCTTTGCCCTTGCTTTTATTTGTCCTTTTAGCCATTCAACAATATTGTCAGGAGAAACCGACACTGATATAGAGGAAGCATTCACTCTAATCTGAATTGGAAAGGACAGGGGGAAGGGAGACGTGCCAAAAGACTACTTTGCCTGGCTTTTAGTGCAAGTCAAAGCTGAAGGAGGTCTTCTAGAGTCCTTCTCCACTCACACTTGCTCTGATGGTTCTTCCCTGTCGCACTCCAATCTGATATCTGGCCAACAGTCTGTGTTTCTGGCTCCATTTAGGTCTCTTTCTGCATTTCATTTTCATCATTTTATGGAGAGAATTTTTGTGAAATACCTGTTTCTGGAAGTGTTTAAGAGCGGGTAAGGTGCATTTCTACCAGGAATGATGTAAGTATGGTGGAAGGTGCAGTAATGATGGGTTTAGATAATCTCCTAATTTCATGATTTGGTCATTCAACCTCATTTGACATGTACTGACTCCCATATTGCTTAGATATTTGTCAATCATTTCCTAAGCCAAGGCTCTGAAGAGAGCAGTTGTTTTCAGGGATTAAGTTAGACTTTATTCCAGGGTGCTTGATGAGTTTTAAGACTTCCCCTACCCTCCTCCACCAGATGTGGAAAGGAAGAAGAGAGAAAGCACAGTCAATTAGTTTCATATGTAGCTTCTGTCTTAGTGAATTATTGTATGTTGGTCTTTTTATTTCTATTATTTAATTCAGTTTGTAACCATGCATAATTATGATATAATGAACTGAAAAATATAAAATGTTAATGAAAAAAAAATATTTCCAAGTCCTTCTGAGTATATGCATTCCTAGTCTAAGTTGTTAGTAAATTGTGTAAGTATTGAGTAATTTGAATTAAAAAATCAGGAAGTGTTGAATTTGCAGAGTTACCCGTTATATGCATGCAGCGTATTTTTTTATCAGTACTTTTCTTTATACAAAAGGAAAATGTTGATTAGCATTCCCATGGTGGTTTTTTATGCACTTATTCATTCCTTGCACAAAGGCAATAATCTGATCTGGAGCATCAGACTGGTCCCACAGTGGCTCATTCTGTGCCTGTACTGAACTTGCCGACTTCAGTGGAAACTGCATAATAGGTGTTGAATTTCCTCACTATGAAGCACTTCCCAGAGTAATACACATTTACCTTTTAGAGGAGGTGATCAATTAAACAAACAAGGTACTGGAAAAACTGACTATCCTGATAGTTCAACAGAGATTGAGGTCTTCATCACAAACACTGATTTACAGGTGCAGTTACATGGGGAGAAGATGGACAACCCATGTCATTCCTTGTACCTCAAACAGACTTGCACATCTCCATAGCATCCTCTCCATCAAAGGATTTTTCCTTCATGCTGGAAGACAAAATGTTATTTGTATCACAGAAATGAATCACTTAAATATTTTCATCATTTTTATAGGAAGGAAATGTTTCCTTTTCCTGCAGACCAGATTTCTCTTTCACTGTTATTCATACAAGATAGATACAGTAGTCAGGCACGATATTTAAAAATGAAACACAACCCTTTCTTGAAAAAAACTCAGCCATTGGGTGAAATGCATGTGCATGTACATAGCTTGATGAATTATGTTGAGATACATAAATGTATATACATAAAATATATAAATACATAAAATTAGGTTGAGATGCATAAAATATAACTTCTGTGTGTCATCTTGATCTTCCCTTGTCCTCTTCCTGAGGTCATGTCACCTTTTCTCATAGTATCTGTGGCTTTGCTATCTTGTATTCCTTCCTTATGAACTGAAAGCAAAAGGTTTGCACATTGTTTTTTATGCTGAGGGCTTGCCTGAGGTGACCACATATCATCTATCATCTTACAAAGAATTAAGTCACTAGTTAAGTGATGCTTTTTTATATGGGGATGAATATAGGACTCATGCACACGCCCACTGAAATAACTAAGAGTTGAACACAAGTAGGACAGAATTTGACCAACGTTCTCTGTGGAAACATCTCCCTTCAAAGAAATTAATGTACAAAAGTTCTGTCTCAGAATGACCATGTAAAATAAGACAACATTGTTTTAGCAGGGCTGTTTACATTGCCCTTAAAATACTGTTGAAAAAGGATTAGAGTGGTGTCCATACTGCATTCTCACTTTCTATAAAAATCTGAATTTCATTCATAGAGAGACTTGGACAACAGGAAAAGGGAAACATTTTTTTTTTAGTAACTTTGAGACTAGAGTGGATGACAATATAAGAGATAAGGATGCAAATACTTTACCTTGGAAAAAAACCCCCAAAACAACCATAGCTAAATGTGTGATTGAAGTGACCATGAATTGCCATCATTATGATATTGCTGACACAATACTGATCCCAAAATTCCTTTAAAAAATCTTTCAGCATTTGACTGATTGTGGTGCTAATAATAGGATGCTGCTGCAGTTTTATTGTCAGGGTTGTTCTTGGGCTTGACATTTTCTTTATCAATCTGTTAATGAAAATAATGCTTATGTAAGGTATTACTATGAATTCCTGGTTCAGAGCCAGAGATGGTGGCAATGATATTCTGTAGCATAGCATGTTACAGAATAGTTTTGTTTAGTTTCTTTTGTAAGTGAGCACTGGAGAGAGAAATATTTGGGTAGTAGAGTCGGGGTTTTTTTGGTTTTTGTTTTTTTTAATTGTTCTGAAGCAAGCAGTGAGGCCACTCAAATTGTCTTTCAAATTTGAAAAACATCAGCATAAAAAAGTGAAAGAAAGCTAGGAAATTCAATGTTTGATATAATTCCATTGCCCTTTTCAAACTGGAGGTCCCTTTCTACCTTTCTAACATCTTTAAAATATAAACATGTATTGGTCTTTGCAGCTGTGGCTGTGCTTGTGAAATCTTGGGAGGAAAGCAAATAGATTGCTGTTAAATTCCTAATCTGTATTAGTGCTGGATATGTTATATTTCTCAAAATAAGTCCAAGCTCCATGTTGTATGCCCACATGAACATTATTTCCTGGACTACTACTATTTTTTTTTTTTTTTTTAATCCTAAATTTAGGCGTATTATAGCAGGATTTTGTTCCCTCGTTCTGTAGGAACTGGAAGGATTAGAAGAGGCATGTGCTTATGGTGCTCTACTATTTGTCCCTGCCAGATGATTCCTGAAGTCTTCTTCTGGGAGAGTGCAGCTATGTTTCAACTGCTTTGCAGGCAGATTGTAAACTGGCAATCTAGGTCATTGTAAATACAAAATAAAACAGCTGCCAATAAAACTGAAATAATTCAGTATTCCCAGTAGGTGCAAGCAAAGAAACAAAACTAAGATATTTGCACTGACAGCTGACATTGCCTTCTCGGTTTATGGTGCTGTGTTCTTCCACTCACCAAACACCCTCAGGTGTTGCAAGGACAAAGAAAAAATATGGACATAGTGTAGGAAAGTTTCAGATTCTGTGACACTTATGTTGCAAAGGACCTTACTTTGCAACTAAGCACCTGGCTTTGAGTTGATGTATTTGCAGGATAAATTGTTGCCAAAGGTGACTAAGGGCAGCAAAATTAGAAATGAGGCTCATTTTGAAAGAGGCACAAGGTTTGCAGTGTCATTTGGCAGCAGAAAGTACCGATACCATTCTGAGCTCCATTAACATCTGCAGGATGTAAAAGATCCGTTAGGTATTTAGCTTTTTAAAAACAAATCTTATGACCACATGCTAGAAGCTGCATTCATCTCTAGTCATGTTATCACCAGACAAAAATATAAATACACAGACTGTTCAGCAAAGATAATTAAAGGTTTAGAAATACTAACTTATGTGGGCTAAAAACCTTTTTAAGCATAGCTTCATTAAATGATGGCTGAGTGGTGAAGCATGCTAAACAAACATTTATAGACACTGTTGTGCTAGCTTACAGGTTTCCAAGCTGATTTGTGGGTTTTTTAAAACCGTCTTGCTGTGTTTCTAACATTTCATTTTGTTGGAAAAGTCTCTCACAGGTAGATCATTATTTATATGAAGACAGGAAAATTTTAAAGGGAGGATAGGTTGTCTCAAAAATGAACCTTTGTGTAAAACCTGACAAGGATAGCTGAAATTGCCTGCTGCCTCTTTGCACAACGTAAAAGAAAGCACACACATGCATACAAAGGTAGCCAAGGACAAAGAACAGAGTTTGCAGAATGAGAAGAGGTTAAGCAAATGTAAGCCAGGTCAGCATGACTTGGGAAGTAATTCCAGACTTGAAGTGATTCACTGGAAACGTTCAGTTTCTTACAAATTTTATTGTGAGAATAATCTTTTAGTTTAAGCAGTCTGAGAAAATCAACTCTGATTTGCGATGTTCCTTTAGGTGTTTTGCGGTTCTTCACTCTAGAAGCCACTCTTTCTGACCTTAACCTTTGGAATTTGGCCCTAGGTTTTTTTTTTTTCTGCAGACATTACCTTTAGTTTGTCAGTCCCACAAATTATAATGCTAAGTGGGACTCTAAACATTTGTCAGTGTCATCAAACACTGCTTAATTTACCCTCATTGCTCTGGGATTGCTGACTAAGTCAGAATAATACCTGTGAGGACTGATGGCGGTTTTGGTGGTACAAGGTTGCTATCTGTCTACGATAAAATAACAACTGCCATACTGTGATGTGCTTTGTCCGGCAGAAAAGCAGTGTGAATACGGCGTTTTGCTGTATTGCTGATGTTAGATGTCGGGACTGTGCTTTCTACAGCCCTAGTGAATGGATTCTCAGACATTTCTCACAACAAGCATCTCCTGGCTGTGCCAGATCTGGGACTTTGGTTTATGATGATGATATTCTGCTGTCATGGGAGGTGACATGATTTCCCCACTGGGGTAATGTTAGGTTCATAATCTGATTTATAATAAGAACAAAATTTAATTTATGGGACTATCTTATGGATTTTCTGAGTTTTATAAGGTCCGAACTTCAGCATTCTCTGCCTCTGATGTTTTCATTGACCTGATTCTTGGCCTGATTCTCATTAAAAATACTGCACGCGAGGAGTAACTCTTCACACTTAGGAATAAGAAGAGGTCTCGCTAAGAAAGCCAAATCTCTATTTTGTTTTCACTGTAATTTAGAGAATTGAAGACCTGTTCTGACAGATTTCTGACAACAAAAATAATCTGGTGACATGCCATGGACTTCATTGGAGTCAGTTCTGAGAGAAGGCCCAGAAATTCTGTTTTTAAAAAAACCCCAAACATATATTTTGAGTAGACTTCATTGCTTCTTAGACAGTTTTATTCATTTTACTTGCCAAGTTTCTCTCACAGCTAGATTAAGATAAACTTTAGCAGTTTTCTTTTCTACTCCTTCAGTCATGAGCCTGTGGGAGAAGTACACGGCTTTAGAGGACGGCCTGAATAATTTCAAACCCAGGCATGGCTGATGTTAATGCTGCTTTCATTAAAACTGTATTCAGGCACAACAGCGCACACATTTGTAAAACAGTGAAAAGGTAAACAGTCGCAGCCATGTGTATTTTACACCATATAAATCCTAGAGGTTTGAAAGGAACATCATGTAACCAACTTTGGTCAAATAAACTGATAGCATTTCAGACTAAAATAGTCTGGCGTTACTTGCAGAAAAATAAGGATTATGAGAAAGCTCTGGAGAGCAAGAAAAAACAAACCTTTTTTTCTACAGAAAGAGATTCTTTTTATTGTGGTTTAGTGTCTTAAACACCGATTCTCCTTTTGCCTGCCTTTGTCCAGTGGCCTTGCTTGATGTTCTAGAGGCATACTGAAAAATAAATGAACAAATGAGTCCTCGTGAAGACCTACTTGAAAAGATGTGTTGTTATGCCTTATCTGCTCTCCCTTGTACAAAAGTGGATCCAGATTTCACTGGAGTGAGTAGAAGGATTTTTGTTGGCAGCAGTTTGCTTTCAGATGAGACAATTCATAAGATACAAAGGTTCAAATCCAATATTGTGAGTGAAACTTATTCACAGTGGAAATTTATTACTGAGTTCAGAGAGACCAGAACATTACCATACAGATTTCTATATATTTCTGTTAGCATTGACATTATTTCCACATATGGTTTATTGAAATCAGCAAACTCTGTTGTTGCAAATGAACCCCAGGAGATGCAGCTTAAGTCCATACTTACCTGCGTGTCACACAAGGCCTTTTTGTAAGTTTACTGTGGTGATCTATGTAAAAAAAAAAGTTCATAAAACAGCGAGCAGAACACTGTTCTAGGGAATGAGATGTCTAGTTTCTGTTCCAAACTCTGCCAGTGTGACCTTGCACAGCCACTTCTCTGTGTTTCAGCATCCACAACTATAAAATGTGAGTAATGAGGTTATAAATGCATCATTTTTATTGAGTAATGATGTTGCATGCTTCTGTTTTGTCCTTTACTTCTGTTTGCTGTGTAGTTTAATGGTTGCTGGTAAAAAGCATGCAAGTAGTTAATTACATTTCAGGGTTCTCAATCTTCAGTTCATTGCAACTTATGTATTTATTTGTATCTGTACAAAGATGATATTAATCATTTGGAAACTGCTACAGCCAAGTTAGCTAATGGAGAAAGCCAAATGCTTTTGCAGGCTGCAGCTGCAAGGCAGCACAAGAGAATTGGATTTGAAGCATCAGAAATTTTTCTAGAATGCGTTCCTCTAAAACCAACTGTCCATCCCACAGCCTACCTGCCTTATAGAACTGTATGCAGTAAAATTAATCTCCTTTCTCTTTAAGCAATTTGCAAATTTAAAACCATTTTTTATGGTTGTCCTTCTATATTCAAATTATTCTTGTTCACTTATTACTGTTTCATCTAGCTTCTTAATTTTTTCTTTTAACCAATATAGATAAATAGAAGTCACTACCAGAAGGTTTCCAGTGTACAAACTCTACAGATTTGGTTTTGGGTGGGTTCTTTTTTTTTTTTTTTCCTTTGAAGTTGAAAACAAGTGACAATTAAATGCCACGTCTCTGAAACTATATTGCCAATTGGAATAAAGTTCATGATGATAGTGTAGTAGTAAAATTGTACAGGTTATGCTACTATGTTGTATATTGTCTGGGTCTTTCTTTGAACATCTAATGAATAGAAAACAGCAAGAAACCAAGATTACAGATCTGCCGTAATGCAGACAATTTGTTTGATGCTGAATATGTTATCTATATGAAAACAAGGTCTGCTGTGCCCATTCTAGTAATGAATGAAATTTTAAAGTGTCCAAGTGTGTTTCAGAATGATTTTGTGGTGCAGTAATTAAGATAAAAGAGGAAGCCTTTTCTTCCCATTAAAAACTTTGTTAATGCACATCATCAAAGTGTTTGTGATAGTGGATTTAGCTACACTTTTGTATTCCAAATTACAAAATTTTTCTGAAATATGTTAAAAATATTTAATAGAAGTTTCACATGAAATTGCTTTAATGGTATTTGTAAAACTTTCAGTATTTCTTTGAAAACTGTTTCATCTTCTCAGTTTCTTCTATTCATTGTTAGATACCTGTGGAGTTTAATAGCACTATACCTTTTGTCAACTTTACTCTTAACAGGGACTATCCTAAGTCTTTTTTTTATCTCTGTTGCACCTCCTGTGAAGAAAAACTTGTATTTCTTTATAGGAAACAAATACATGCATTGTGTTTATCATCCAAAAGAGCTTGTGGCTTCTACCTAAATTGCTGGTGCAGTGTTTTTGAAGTACTGCTGGATGTTTGAGTGTCTCCTTGCTAGTGGACAGATACAGAGTTTGAGAGCAGGCGTGGTCTGACTCAGTTTGCAAGCCTGTGGTGGCCTTAGACATTGCCATTTGAAGGCTGCAAAACCTGCAAGAGATCTTGGTGGATCTCTCAGTGGCGAACACTGCAGGAGCTCTGCTAAGCTTGTCTCATCGTGTTTTATAACAATGATATTTTTAATTCTGTAAAATCTTAGCTTTAAACTATTCTGTCTCCCTCATCTATTTTAGTCATTCTTTAACTAAAAGTCTTTGATTTTAGTCATTTAATCACAGTTTGCCTCAGGCAAGCCGTGTGTCTTCCCCTGAATGGCCATTTGTTTCTGCAGTTCTAGAGTGTCGTAATAAGGAAACCAGAGAATTTTAAAGATATTAAAAGATGTCTTTGTAAGATCTCATGCAGTATGAAATTCCTTCATTTATATAAATGGGAATGTTCAGTTTTTGAGACATTTCCATTTATGTGTACAACACAGGTAGGTAGACTGCTGAGTGTGAGGAGCTGACAACGTCATCAGTACTGCAGCAATCGTCTAAGATACAAAAGGGTGTAAACTTTCAAGGTAAAATACAACTTCTATTAGGTCAATGGACTCATGTCCATGTGTCTGAGATCTAGTGCATTTTTTTCAGCTTTATCAAATAATCTAATACAAGCTGTTGCCCCTGCCGTGCCCCTTTGTTGTGTGTTGTGCGTTCATCTCAGGGATGTTAGTTTATCTACACATTTTTATATGGACATCTTTTTTATGGTAATTTTTACAGATTTTTGGAGAAGAGGTTTAAAGGGAAGGGAGAGAACAAAGAAAGTAAACCCAATAAGCAGCGATCACAGTTGCTGTAATAAAAAAAAAAAAACAAAACCCAACACCAAAACAAACCAACCACTATTATTTGTATTAAAATACTGCATCAAAAATCCAACGCAGTCTGAACATTTGTGGTACTAAGAACTTCACAGGTAGTTACAGATAATTGCTGCTTCAAAGGAATTACGTGCAGAAGGCAACGTTACAAACGTAAGCTGCATTTCCCCAAGGTTGCAGAGCTGGGTTTGGTGGTGATGTGAGGGGCTGCTGTGGGGTCTCCGAGCAGACAACGCACAAGACTGAAAACAATTACTTCTAGGAAACCGGTTTGTTGCATTTAAGCACTTTACTGTGATGCAGTTTAATATTATAATTTTGACAGCCTGTTTTTTGTTCTCTGCTTTTGTGTTTTTTAGTGTTCTGTGCTTTTTAGTGATTGTGGCTTTAGTTAAACTAAATTTTAACCTTACAATACCTCAGGTATACTAAGTAGACACTCTCAAAGGCTTTCATGATGAAGGAGTTGTGTATTTTACAGAGAAAAAGCAAGAGCAAAAACTTTCTGGATACAGTTTTATGTAGAAAATACTAAGAATTAGTATGGTGGATAAAAGGAAAGATCATAGCCAAAAGTAGACTTTCTAGTCCTGGACTGTTAAAGCAAGTGGTGCCATTGTCCAGCACCTGTCAAGATTTCCTTAAATGACTGCAACTGTAGCATATATGATTCGGTGCAGAAGGGCAGGGCTGTGCTGGGGGAGGAGGCCGCTGTCCCCTCACAGCCAGCCCTGTCATGGCCGAAGGCATCGGTCTCCCGCCACAACCCCAGCCGATCAGCGCTGCCGAGCAGGCGCCGCTGCCCAGCCTGCTGGGGAAGGGGCTGCCTCGCTGAGGCGCGCGGCTGTGAGGGGGCACAGAATAAGGAGATGTGAGGGAAAAAAGTGAAGGGACTTGTCTGGAGAAACAAAAAGGTTGGAAGCACATGAAGGGGACATCACTGGGGATGTGGCGGGAGGTACGGCCTTGGAGGGAGGTGCCTGGGGCTGTCCCTGAGGGGGGCTTGGGCAGAGTGAACAAGGAAGGCCTTTCAGGTCTCCCCAGTGACAGTGGTCAAGCAAGCCTACAGAAGCGGGAGTCCTCAGAGCATGACCACTTAAAGTGAAATTAAATGGACACCGACAGTTACTGCCGCAGGGAGGTGTTGCTGCAGTGGCTACAGCCATGCTGGGAAACTGGAGCGGCTGGGATACAGCTGATGGCTCAGAGGAGAGCATTGCTGAGGGACAGGTGGGCCTGTGCCACTTGTACACGCTGCCCTACGCAAAGGAGCATGGCGTCAGGATCAGCTGGTGGATGTATCTGTGGAAAAATGGTCCGACTCAGTTCCTCCTGCCAATGAGGCATTCCTGTGGAGGGACTGGGAAGAAGAAAGTAATGAACTGCAGCTGGCTGGGCTGTGGGAGTGTGTTTGTAAGCAAGGAGGAAGAACCTGAAAAGGTAGTGATCAATAATGCTGTGTCTGGGCAGCTGGGCACAGTTACTGATGCCACTTGGGCATCACCTGCTAAGCTGTCTAGACATCCTATTGATCAAGGAATGACATATTTACGATGTTATGTACCATAATGGGGTAGAGCACATGGAGAACAGGTGTGAGATGAGCAGCAGGGCTAAGGATGAAGTAAAGAGTCCAGTAGTATGATCAGCCTTGAAAAAATTGTCAAGAAATGCTGAAAATTTTCTATGCCCCTACACCAGGAGTTACAGATGTTCCTGAAAAAAAAAAGGGGGAGGTTATGCTAGAAGGGAGCTAATAACTCTGTTTTAAATTTCTAGCTATATTGAGAAACTGTTTCCAGTTGCTTCCAACATGTTCTGGATTCAACTCATGATCTTAATGATGAAGGACACAACAACGCATTAACAATCTTCTGCGCCATACAGTTCTCCTGAGAGCCTGTTTCAGTAAGTTGGTTGATGTTTCTGTGTGATGCATACAAAATATATTTTACAATTAAAGTATTTTTTCCATTCATCATTTAAATCAAATTACAAGGCATTTGAACATTGAATAATTTATATTCCCCAAAAAGATGCTGGGATATTAAATAGCAAGAATAATGTTAGGTTTATTATTAAATTGTTGCAGAGAACTCTTTTCTATCTTTGGTACCGCCTCAAACTCTTCATTCTTATCAAATAATTGTTTCCATCTTTGGCCTGATTGTAGGGTTGTTTTAGAGAGGTTTTTTTGTTTGTTTCTTTTATTTTTTAATGTTTACTGGGCAAATCTTTTCAGATCAGGCTTCCCCAGCTGGCTCATCCTGTCACTGAATTCTGTAAAAGAAGGTTCTTCTCAAAACCGTGTGTCCTTGTATTCTCTGCATTTGGAGACAAATGTAGAACTCTTTTCCCAGATCTGTATTTCCCTCCTGGTAAAGGGCTGTGTATTGCCTCAGTGCCTGGCTTTAGATTTATTATCATGTTTATATAGATGGATGCATATCTTCTGCTGGAGAATTTTCAAAGTGTACAGAGGCATGTGGAGGGACACTTAATTGCATGTGGGTTACTTCTTGGCAAGCTTCAAGTTGGGATGCTGACTGTGCGAGAATAATAGCAGAAATGTTACAGTTGGTTTTGCCCCTGAATTTCGACAGCATGATTTCAGGACACCCCAGAGGATTTCAAGGCTGAGGCGGTATGCTTGGGAATGGGAATTTGCCCTTGAGAGAGTTGCATGTATAGATAGAATTGTGTAGACACAGTCACTGCAATCCAAAAAGAAAATGGGGAAAGAAAATTTCATTGTGATCACGCAAGTTTATCCTCTGTTTGAAGGAAGAGTTAAAACTGTAATGCAGGGGTCATATATAAACCTTACTTGCCTCAGAACCACTAAGATGAAGAAAAGGAAGCACTTGGAGGATGATAACAAGGACATTATGATGGGTAACATGACATTTAAGTGCCAGTGGAATGGACATTTCTATAAGCCCTTAGGAAGACAAGTGTTGCTGAAACACAACAATTTATTGAATGAATTTCCTAACACACTTGTTACCATATTTTTTTCTCTGCAGTACCACAGTGAATTCTGTCCTGTCTTTTGGCACAAAAGTAAAGAGACGAGAATGTCATTCAGCAGCAGGGTGCCAGAGCCTGGAGTCTGCATGTCTTCCCAATGAGGAGGTAGCTTGCTTGTTTCTGCAGAATATGGAGAACTTCTCCACAGAAGATAGAAGGTCCAGATAGACAGATATTGTCAAAGGACTTATGGTAAGGTTTCACTTATCTCAGTTAAAAAGATTGGAAGTGGTAGTAGGAGGTATATGTGTTTGTGGGGGAAATGATTTTCCTCTTGTGGAAGGTAGGTGGGGTAGGAGGAACATGGAGGGAAATGGAAGAGGAGGAATAATCAAGGTAAAGAAATAACATGGCTTGATTTGTAATGGTGACCTCTAAGTGGACATTCTGATTCCTGATTTCAAATAGTGAAAATACATACAACAAACAAACAAAATTGATTTTGACCCCACTCTGCCCAACACTGTCTGTTTGGTTTTATAGCAAAATTTTATTGGTGGGTGCTGGGTATGAAGGCTGGCATCTGTTCTGCTTGCTTGAACAGCTTTGGGAACAGCGATAATGCTATATTTGTAATGAAGGCTAATCTCAGGCCATATTAAAAAGTGACCACATAAATCAGCTGTGTTTCTCATCTCAATCAATGCCCTATACTCATAGAGCTGCAGAACACAGAATTGAAATAAATAGTAAATCATCCAATTAAAGTGCAGTTTCTACTTACTACTGTGTTGCATGGTTTGTGTCTAGTTACATCAGGTGACATCAATCCAGAGTTCAGTAGGTAACCTATCTAGACACTCTATGTACTGGAGGTAATAAAAAATTATGGTGCAAATTAAACACTCTTTCAGGGAGGATAATTGCTTGAGCTTGTAAATGAAAATAGTCTGTATCATTCAACACAATATAGGCAACTGTAGCAGTTGGGAGACGAGGGTTTCTGTGTCTTCTACCAAAGCACTCCTAACTGCTGCCACGTAGAAGATTCACGCTAAACCTGGCTTTCTGGGCTGGAAAGGGAAAACAGCTCCAGAGTTCTGTCTTTTTCCCCAAAATGATGTCTGAATTTGATTACTAAAGACAGAATATGGTATTTTCTGTGTAAAAGCAATAAATTAGGATATGTGAAATCTTTCCTGGCTGCAGTGCAAAGGGACCTCTTGTCTAAACTATAATTGAGACTTGAAATCCTTTGGAAAGAAATACAGGATTAATGAATGCTTATCTAAACCAAACAAAACCTTTACAAGTTTATACAGCAACCTGCAGGAGCATTGAGTTGACTCGGGTGATAATGTCTGTTTCTAATGGTTTACCTAAAGATTTTGGTTAAAAATTTTCCACTGAAATGGAATCTTATCAGGAAACAGCTATTTTTCATCCCAAAACGTTACAGAAAATACCTTAGTTACAACTGGTCTGGCTGAAACTTGCTGAAATCTAACAACAATTTTCATTGGTGTTCATATCTCCTGATGTGATGCTAGAGTAATTAATTGTAGTACTAATTGCTCCAGGTTATGGCTTTAGCCACTGCTGATGTAATACTCCAGTGATATGACTTAAAGCTAAAATACTTTGTGCCCAGTATCTGTAAACTGATCCAATTTCATTCATCTCAGTAACTGGATGATGTTACACTGTCACTTTTAGTGCTGGATCTAGTCTTTCATGTGTTTTTAAATTACTAGGAATCTGCTAGCTACAAAGGAGGAACTCAGTGAGAAAAAGATGATGACCACAAAGAAGGACCTGTGGAGGTGATACAGAAATATTTGTTTGAGCATTAAATGGTGAACCAAGACTAAATCCCAGCACCTTCACTTCTTTGCAGTGAGTCACTTAACCTCTCCAAGTTACAGTTGGTTTTTTTTTTTAATAAAATCAAGCTAATTACCTGCCTAAAAGAGGAGTCGTGAGACTAATTAATTAATGTTTGCAAAGTACTTAAAAATTCTAAAGTGCAGTAATAACCTCTGAGTGCTGTTACTACTTTTCTTTGAGGCAAATACAGTATGAGAAGTACCTGCTGTGGTAAATTGGTATGTAGGACTGTTTTCCATTTCAGACTTTCCTGCCTGATTTCACTGATTGCCTCAGTCTCTGCTGTAACAACCTATAAAGAAACAAAACATACCAGAAAGCTAAACCCTGGGCTGCCTGCCTGTCTTCTTGTGTGCATTCCTGGTCCCAGGGATGGTCTGGCCCAAACTGTCCTTCACTGAAGCTGCATAGAAAAAAGTGTTTCCATTTATGTTCAGCAAACTTTCATGGAATTTTCCTGTTTCAAATTTCATCAGTCACCCTAACTTTCTCTATTCAGAAATTTCTATCACTTGGTGTTATATGCCAGCAGGTTGCTTCTTCAGAAATTGCAGGCAAAATAAGACAGATGTGCCAAATGCAAAGACATTAAGAGACCAGTTTCCATAGCAATTGTTACCATGGTCTAAGATCTTGATTCCTGGGTTTGGAGTTACATTGCAACAGCTGAGCAGATAGAAAATGCTAGATACTGGTGAATAAGTACTTGATAATGTACCAGCTGTCATCTTGTCCCGTAACAGTTCAAACAGTGATGGCCAAGTTCACATTTCTGGAATTTCCACTAATTTTTGTGTCTTTTGTTCCATTTCCACAACACAGTTCCAAAAAGGGTGTCTCATGAAGATTGGCTAAGGTACTTTATTTAAGAGCTTAAATAAATATAACCTGTATCAATATATGTAAAATGATTCATACATATAACATATATAAAGAATATAATATATAATAATATGAGATATATACACACATTATAAGTATAATTTAATATATAACAAGATATATTATTTTTATATTGCAAAATATTAATATGTGAAATACATGTTAGATTACCTAGAAAAGTACTAGTTTAGAATTGAGGGCCTCAGGGCTTCATGGGGAAGAAGAAAACAATATACATGTTTTACTGAAAATGTTTATGTTTATTTCCATTATAAGCTTTTCATGGCATTGATTCTGAAGTTGTCTCTATAGAAGTATGCTTGCATACATCCACCTTCTACCATAAGCATGTTACATAAATAAAAAATATTAATAGATAAAAGTAGCAGCCTCTTCACTGTATCGAAGTCTTGGAGTAGATGAGTTGTTAATTCAAATTAAATTGCTTTTATGAACTTCTTGTTCATTTATATTAATTGCTTGTACTGACCTGACCTAACCTACTTAGGTGGAACTGCAGAAATTAAAGATGCTTCCATTTTGCATGCACAAAATGCACAGAGAATTACCTGCTTAAATGCACTCAGAGACGCTTTCTACATAAAAATTAATAAAACTCATTGATGCTGTGGCCCAATAACAGTAGATTTGCCTTTGAGGTTTCTTTATATCAGCATTTGGGTTATACTCCATGGTGGGACAGACTGGAATGGTTTTCCCTTGAGGTTTGAGTGTCTAATGAATTCAGAAGCATTCCCATTACTTGTCCCGGATGTGCTGGAAGAAAGACAGGACTCTAGAGATGTGGTTTAGCCAGGTTGCCACTTTATTAACTTAGCTCAGTAGGGAATTATGCAGCAATAACTCATGCAGTGTTAGTTCTCATCCTTCCTCACCTTCATATATTTATTTGAAGGTTTCCATTATTGCTCTTGAATTTGATTATTGCTGTTTGGTCTCAGAATATTTCAGGAAGTGGTTTAGTTCTTGAGAATAGTTAGGATGAGGAGGGAGGGGAAAAACTAGCCAAAGGCACAAAAAGACTCGTGATGTGTTATGTAAGCAATTAAGACTAGCTCAGCTACTTGGAAGTTTTTATCTCTGCTTCTCCATAATTCCTCCTTTCTCTAAGGCTGGGGCCATAGTAGTGTCCATGTTCTTTACATGTAAAGTTTGTGTGCTTTTGAGATTGTAGAAAATATAATAAATGCTTTGAGAACAGATTGCGTACAATAAACAGATTTATGAAATTCATAGAGCTATCCTGGCAAAACATGCACAGCATATTTGTACATCCTTTCTGTAATGTATCAAAGGTAATTTTTTGTTTGTTTTTTTGAGGGATTTTGTTTGGTTTTTTGTTGTTGTGTGTGTGTGCATGTGTTCTTCTGAGCTGTTTTTTTAGTCAGTTTAAATGTAAACACTGGGAATCTGGTCACAGAGATGTTATTTCAAGTCATATTGCTTAGCCTGACCAGGAGCTCCGGGAAGGGTTGCCAGAGCCATCTAGAACATAAAGAACAGATGGAAGGTGTCATATATATCATGATATTTTGCCCAGTTATATAAACTAAAAAAAAAATAACTTAAGAATGTTCTAAGGTTCTCACAGTGGGCAGGAGAAGGAGCACACATTGCAGCAAAGCTAAAAATCCTTAAGAGTTCTATATTTTCATACCTGGAGCTAGAATGGTTCCTGTTTTGTATCAAGCATAAGTGCCCATGTATTATTACCTTATTGTGTTTCTAGTCAATTCCATGATGACTTCAAGAGTATAAAGACTGAGTAGGCCAAAACCAAATAATGGATAATTCATATTTTACCTTTTGTATTCTACCTCTTCTGGACCTGTATACAATCCAAAAATCAAAAGGACAGGGGAAAAAAAAATATTCAGTGTGTTTATCAGATATCTGGAAGATAATCTCAGGATACCTTTATGAAACATTTAAGGAACAGAACTACTATTACTAACTTCAACACCTTATTTAGCCATTTTCTTTGTGATAGTTGGCTATTTTTTCAACGTATCAGTCTGTAGAGCCCCATGAACAGACGCATGCAACAGTTTTGTACTGAAGTACTCTTCTAGACATTTTGGCTTCAGAGTGACTGCAGCAGTCTTCATCCTTTTTCGGATCAAAACACAGAAAGCAAATGCAAGACTGATAATAATATTTATGATTCTCAGGTTTAAAGTCACTCTTTCAATTTTGTAAAGCAGGGAAATTCTCAGTGGAGACTTGCTTGTTTAGCCCCTTGTGTATGGTTAAGGTTTCTAAAAGGTTTATAGAGCTTCCAAATAAATATTTGTAAGAGAACGGCTACTGCTTGCAGAGAGCAGTGCTAAAATGCTAGTGAAATGACAACTTAATGGAATAGGCAGTAATTGTAGGTCTTATTTCCAAGACTTTTAGTCACACAGATGGCTTTTCCAAGGAGATAAAAGACGACAGTGGTTGGTTTGGTTTTTTTTTCTTTTTTTTCCCCAATTACATTTGGTACAGTGGAGTCTTTTAGTTTAAGAAAACAGACTTCTCCCTCAAAATATTATAGTCTGTTAGCGAGTTTTTCTGTCAGTAAAAAAAATTGCAAACAAAGAGTACAACGAGGTCCAAAACAGAGTTCGCAGATAACCAATACAAGCTGTAGTAAGCAAAGCTCACAAGTATTATAAATGTGATCATCCTTTGTGATTATAGGTTAATATGTGCTCTCTGTGGATTTTTCTGGTAGACATTGTGATTTTTGATTCTGTGATGAAAGCTTTGTAACAACAGGAATACATGAGTGCTTTGTCTGCCCTTTACTTGTATAATAACTTTTTGCTGTTCTGTCCAGCTGATAACACCCATTCTGAAACTTAGGGGTCTAAGTTGTTCCTGTAAAGTCATCTCCAGAGACAGGCGAGTACTGCAGAACGAAGGCAGTCGCTGTACATTATTCTGATTACTTCAATACCTTCAATAATGCAAATTTTTGGCCAGGGTCTGTATTCTAATAACAAACAAGCATCAGAGGGTGTCTCTTACTTCATAGTATGGAACGATTTCCAGTTTGGCATTTGGGAGTCAGTACTTTGGAAAGGCAGAGGGCTCTGCTATGTTGTATAATTGATGCATTGAACATATCAGGTGCATGCTAATTTGATGGCTGCTCTTTTTTTTTTCATGTAACTCTGGACACAGATGATTAGCCAAAGCACATACCTAAAGACTGCAGTAATCTACGGCTGTTCTTTCTTCCTCAGCCAGCAATATAGGAAACTAACAAGTAGATGGCATTCTATCTCTATTTTTAAATCAAGAAAAAACTGTTTAGGATTTCATATGGTCTATTCCTTGCACTTGTTATGTTATGTTGTTAGTCTGAATGAAGAAACTCGTACTTAATTTAGCAGTTAGAGCATCTGATTCTAAAAATATGATGATCAATATAAACATGAATTAAAATTGATTCAACACAAAATAAATTCACTTTTACGTTAAAGAACTCTGGTTTTGATAAAACATCTGATAAGAAATGACCTTGTATCAGAAGTGGCTGAGTAATGAAGTACCAATTTCCTGAAAATCAAAAATATCTGAAAGTAATCAATGGGGCTTAAAAAAGAAACGGAGAAAAAGGACTAGTCCTTTTTGTCTGTAGTTTGCATCTTCAAGTTTAGTGTCAAGGAAGGAATCTTTCTCCCTCCAAAAGACAAAGGAAAATGTGAACTAAAACGAGAGTATAAGGTTAGCAGGATTCAATTAACAGTAGCTGAGTTTAGTTGTAGTTTCAAATAAAGACGGATAAGACAAAAAACCCAAAACATATCTGAGATATTAAAGACATTATCGTGGTGCATAGAAAAGTCAAATATTTTCAGTTTGTCTTAAAATTCAGCAAAACTGTTCTTTTAAGTTTCACTTTTCAAATGTTTTTTTTCTGTGTTTGAAAGTGCTTTATTTATTTATTTATTTAGTTGATTACTTATAGTTTTCGAGATATTCTTCCTTTTGGCAAATTCTGGTCATGGACCATTTGTGTTTGTTTAGGTTTTTAATAAAATAGGTGCTTTGAAACATTTCATGAACTGTTTCAGAAAATTCCATCCTAGTTCCTAATAGCAACCTGATTCTTGCAGTTTTTATCTCCTTTCTTTTTCTTTCCTTTACCCTAATTCCTTTGATGAATTTATTCAATATCCCTCGAGAATATTTCTTTATTCATGGTATTTATTTCTATTGTACTGGAACTAGAAATCTCACACAAAGAGAAATTAAACCTGGAAGAAATGTGAGTAATTGAATCCAGGTGCCTTCAGGCAGGCATTCTGTGCAAGCCTGTTCATTTATCTGTAAAATTTCACCTTAAAACTTGCTCCTCAAACTGTCCGCGTTACTTCTGTTTGTAATTTTATGTACGGTTTGACATCATTGTTGACCCGTAAAGATTTTGATGGAGAACTCCTATGTATTTGGGAAGTTGAACCCATTTATTCTTTTTTTTTTTTTTTTTGTATCCCTGCCACTGTAGTAATCTTTGTTTCCTGCTAATTCAGCCTAGTGCACATGAGGGAAGTAGCTGCTTGTTTTCTTAGTAGAAGATAAAACATGTAAGGTATGCAAACCAACCTGGATCCCAAAGTTGCTGATGCTATTAGTATGGTCACATTAGTAACAAAACTGATGTGAGGAGAGACCTTATGTTATGTAGTCTGAAATGTAATTGCACTCTCAAGGCATAATGGATTTGGCTGGCTGGCAGTCAAATGTATTTGTGCAGGTTAGGTTGTTCAAGTGGGGTTGGGGCCAGGGACTTACTCTGTGAACATCTCATTTTGCACATCTGCTCTTCTGAATCTCATTCTCAAGATACTGAACATGGGATGGCCCCAATTCTGTGAGGAATATTAAATCGCTGAGCAGATCCTGATGCAGATATTCTTAAAAAATGGTATTTGTCTTAAGCAGTCAGTTCTAATATTTGATCCTTAGCATTTATTTTATTTAAGTGCAGGGAACACTGCTAGATTCATCACTATCTCTAATACCAGAATGGACTTCAAGTTTGCTGGTTGTGTAAAGTACAAATCACGAAGTAGCCTCTACTTATTCACTGGGAAAGGGAATGTACAGTTGCCTGAACTGTGTAATTAATATTTCCAGCTGAACTGGTCCAAAGTCTTGATTTATAGGTTAATGATGATATATATACACACAAATATAGGGATAAAGATGTTTCACTTCTTAAAACCCCTTTCTTTTACACAAGCAGCTCAGTGGTTAACTGTAATTAGTTTTTATGACTCCTGATTAGTAAAGCACTTTTTATTTTTTATGCAAAACTTTATCCTGCATTCAAGGAATAAACAATGGTAGACCAATAAAGGTTCAAGGTTGCTGGAGTTTATTTGAACTTTCAAAGGAAAAAGTAATTTAGATATTGAATTTGATTTTGCGCCAGATAGGTCATGCACCTTCCAGTACTTCATGTTTATGGCCAAGAAACAAGTGAAGGCCTTTCATATAAGACAGTATTTATTGTTTGGTTTTTCTCCACTTTTGGGGAAGAAAGGGGGAAAAAATATGATACTGCAATATCCTAGTACTTTGCTGCACATGCTGTTAATACCATGGTCTGTATGACACCTTGGAAAAGAAACTCCTCAGATGTCCCAAATCAACCCTCTTACCTTGCCAAAAAGGTTTTGGTAGTGCGTGACAGGTCAGCAACTTGCCTGTATCTAGGGAGTGCTGCAGTCTTGCTAGATGATGCTGGTTGCTGTTATGAGCTAAGTCTTGCAGAGAACATTTTCATCCTCTAACCCAATCAGTTCACCTACCCAACTCATTTATTTTGGTTTTACAGTAATTATGTTCTCATTTTTAATAATTATTACTGTTTGAAAGAGCAAAAGTTAGCCAATCAGATAAGAGTTATGAGTTGCAGTCTTTTTTCACAAAGCAGCCTACTTTCATTTGAAAGGAAAAAAATGTTTTATTCTGTGAATATCATCAAAATATAAATCTGTGAATGCCCACAGAAGTGTGAAAAGACAACAAGTGCAGTACAAAGACAATCTTATGAAGTGTTGCAATTCCAGACTGCTTAAGCATAATGTGGAGACTTATTTAATTACTGTCAGAAAATAACTTGGGATGAATTATTTTCAGCCAGCTCCTATTTACTTTTCATTGTTTCCTTAAGATTTAAATGGTTATATATACTTTGAAGAAAAAAGCAATTCAGAAGCTCTAAATATGAAGCACTATATAATGTGTAAACATATTTACTGTATGTTTATGACATTTGATTATGCTTTTAAACATCCGGGGAAAGTTACTTAATTTTTCTTGTGTATGTTTCCTTTTTGTTTTACTTCACAGGCATGCCCAAGGTTGTTTTTATACCTTTACATTAATGTCTAGGGCTCCTATGCATTAGATAAATATGCGTACATATGTATGGGATATGGCCATAATGGCAGTCCTCAACTCAGAGAATTTGCCGATTTTTTACAAGACAGATAGCAAGGCAGTAGGAAAATTAACATTTATAATCAGACCCCAAACCATATTCATTGACAATTCTGAACTTTGCTCAGCTCCTGCCTGCTGGAGGAAGAGGTGCTTCAGAAATGAAGGCAAAGGTGTTTCCCTTGACTAGATTGTCCTTATTTGCACTGTCTTGCGCGAGCTGACTGTGTCACTTTTGATGCCTGTTGTAGCCATCCTTAGCTCTAGCTGGGTTCAGTGTGCTCATCGCAAGGAAGGGCACAGTAAATAAACAGATACTGATTCCAGTTGCCTAGTTATTCCCGGTAGGATCTAGGGTCAACACCATTTTTTTTTTAGGTCATGACTGTGGCCTAAAGCATTTGAGTTTTCTCTAGGGCTCTGAACAGATTAACCCATCTATGACAGATTGAAATTTATGAACCTTCTGAGTAATTTTATGTGGGACCATGCCTTTGGTAACATTGCTAACTGTGATGAAAAAAAAAACAACTGTTAGGAAAACTAATTTTAATTTTTAAAAGAAATTAAACTTAACCTATTCATGGTCAAGATTCCTTTGGTATTCTTTCTTTTTTGAGGAGATTTGCTTGCCAGACAGATGACTGCAATTTAAGACACTTGCTGTTCTTGCCTGAGGGCTTTCAAAAAACTGCCTCACCTTAAAGTGCTTTTTTGAATAGAGGTTAAAAATGCAGTTTAAACTTAATGAATAATGATGAAGTGTTAAAAGGCAAGGTACCTAAATGAGAAACAAAAATGTATTTGAACTATAGTCCCATAGTCTCATTAAAATCATATTAAAGTTATCTCTCTAGGAAAGATTGTCCAAGCTGCATGAAGATTTGCAGCACTGATGGACACAATTGCATCTTTGAATCTGGTAGAAAATCTTTGCCTGGGTAATGAAGTGCTGCCATGTCCTGTTAGGAAGGGCAGATTCCAGTGTTCAGAAGGGAAGGGAAGAATACAGTCAGCTGTAGCTGGAAGTTGCATTATGTTTCAAGGCACAGGAGGAAACAGACTTTTCTAAGGATTTTATAAAGCATCACTTGTCCTCCTCCTCTCTAAAGGGTAAGATTTATAGAGCAGCAATGGGGCTGTAATATCAATAGTAAGGGAAGGGAGAAAGGTGCAGTGCAGTGTTTAGACTGTGAGAAGATACTGTGCTAATCGAGTTGGTTAACAGCTCCTCAGCCTTTCTGGTAAATCTGTGAGTGCAGATGTATTAGTTTTACCAAGCCAGGTTTTAATATTATGAAGTGCAAGGCTTTTATGAGCTTTATCAGATGCTCCAGTTCTGAAGAACTGGATTCTTTCCTGAATGACAGGTTTATCTGGACTGGACTGGACCGGAGCACGGTACTACTGGATTCCATTGGCCAGAGCTTCCACAGGTATAAAATGGGGCAATTATTTCCTAGGGGAAGATGTGTAGAAATTTCTGTCAGTATGGAAGATCTACAGCTTTCATTGCAGGGAAATAAAGAAATCATCAAAAGCAACTTAAATAAGTTAATAATGCAAAGGGATTATAAAATGCTATATAAGTTCAAAAAATTATATATATTTAAGTTCAGTCCTACACCCTGTGTCTATAAGCAAATTGAGTTAATAGTTGTATTATTTTAAAAATTTGAATTCCCTAAAACAATTCTTTCTAGGATAAGTATGGTAAACTATTCAGCAACTATCACAAACATGATAAATTTTGGATTAAGAAATGCATGTGGTAGGTGAGTGTCAGCATTCTGGCATTGTTACAAATAGTGGCCAATTTATTTTAAACTTGTAAATGCTTAGTAGATTATTTAATATTAGCAGTAAGGAACTCTAAGCAGAGAAACAGTGACTGCAATTTTATTAAAATAACACTCTTCTAGATTGCTTCAGTAAATCTAGAAGATAATCAAGATAAATGAAGAAATTAATTAGAAAACCACAAAGGTTATATCCCCAGTGGTTCTAGCAATTGTACAAAGAAGTGGTGGTACTTAAATAAAAAAGTCCACAAGCTGGAGGATTAAGTACAGTTTTATTGTGAAATATTCCCCTTTATTGAAATTCTTATCCCAGGAGTAGTCGTTTCAGGGATTGTCAGTTTCATGTAATACCATTCTTTTCTTACACAAGTATCAGCAACTATAAAATTAACATTTACCAACAGTTGCAGTCATTCACATTTGAGACTGGAAAAAGTAGTATTATATTTAATGAATGGAAGATGAGAGTGGCTCAGATCACCTTTCATAAGAAAGATAGAAAAAAAAATATCTTCACAATAATGGCTGCACCCATATCAGTAGAGGCTGATATTTCCTGTATTTAGATACTTCTTCAGTGTTATCACTGCATTAGAGCAACAGATACAGACAGGCTTGCTAGACTCAGTCCACCTCAATCTGCCTAATATTGCCTGACCTTATAGGTCCACTGGCCCTACCTGGTGACAAACCATGTAGATACCATCAACAGAAAATTCAAAGTCATATTTGATTATTGGCAACATTAGAACATGAAAATTATAAGAACGGGAAGAATCAGCTGATCTCCATCTTAAAATAAACAGTGAAGAGAAAGGACAAATTCCAATGAGGTAATAAAAACTAGTGATAGGCTAATAAAAGAGAAAAATTAAACTTTTAATATAAAACCTAACTTTGTGTTACTTGTAACTCAAAATCTGAGTGCTGTCATCTGCAGCCAGAAGACATCCCACCTATTCTGCCCATCATCTCTGCTCTCCAGTTTTAACCCCCTGACTAAAAGCTGGGGGAATATGTTAGTGTGCTGCAGAGTCCAGGGTGATAAAACATGCCAAACAGAAAAGCTTATTACTTCAGTTGTGTGGTTTCCACACTGAAACTGTCTTGTATGTGGTTTACCTGGAGTACATATCGGAAAACGAAATATTAGATTTCCATATTGTGGGATTTTTGTGAAAATTCAACGTAGCTTCTGCATTTTTACAGAAATTCTTTTAATGTCATGGTCAGTTTTACTAGTATAGTGATCATTAGAGATGTGTGAGCCTAGGCAGAAACAGATATTCCTTTGTGTGACTGAAGGAAAAATAAGCTTTTTAATAAGCCCAGAAATATTATATAATTACAGTCAACAGAGAAACCATGAGAATTTTCAAAAGAATTGTAAATACCGTAGAGTTTACTGACATCGTACACCTAATTTATTTTTCAGAATTTGATTGCATTTTTCTCCACAAATGCACCTGGGATGATAACCTATAGCCAGTGTTAGAGATGTTGCAGGCATTTGATCTCCAGATCTGAATCTGTACCATGAACTATGGAATTATTGCTATATTGCTGGTTTCATGCTATGAATGTAGATGACTATTCCTATTTGGAAGTGCTTCAATTTAAGCCAAGTGGCTTTTTTAAAGTAAGGCTTTGTAATATATTCCTGATCTGAGGGCACTCATCCCCACATTTGCGTACATAAACCTAGTTCATATGTGGAACACAGAAATGCTTTACATTTCAGGTGGAGAAATGGTATGCTAGTTGTTTGAAATGGTCTGGGAAAAGTTTCTTGGCCTACTGGTGATGGTGCAGAGAATGGAATGCTTTATGATATTGCCTTTGGGGGTGTGGGGTGTGTGTGTGTGTATACATGCACAAGTGTTAATTTTGTGGCTAAGCCATTTAAGGAAAGGCAGGAGTGGTTAAGGTAGATGATGTTACTTTTAACTGTTATTGGGAGGAATATTACTGCATTGTTAAATATACATCCAGTAACTCAGAAATTTGATTTGGATGTCATGATTTTGTGGGGCACTACTTTTGTCAATACCACACCAGTGCTGTTAAGTGCCCATTTATCCCCAACATGTGCTAAAAGTTTGGGAAGATTAGGTGAGGGTTAGAGCAAAGGCATAATTTAATGGATGTTTTCATATCCCACTAGATTACTTTCTGCTTTTTTTTTTCTGATTGTATAATCTGCATAAAGGTGATATGTGTGTCCAGTCCTCTCCTTTTTATTTTCTTTTAAGAATATACTTTAAGCTATAATAACTTTCCCCTTTAAGACATGTTTCTTATTTTCTGACAGCTAACTATTCATGTGTTTTAGTATATATCTGGGCAATGTGGATCAAGGTTGACACCCAAATGTTTTGTTTGGCCTATATTGGTCATAAATATAATGCTTTTCTTAAATGTTTGATTATGAACTAGGAAAAAATATACTATAAATGGCAAGATCAAGCTGAGTTCAAAGCTATATTGGACTGTCATATACTTAATGTATTTGCCCTGTAGTAATGGTAATTTTTCTACAAATTGGAAATGTGACTTGGTCCTTGATCTACCTAATGTAATTTCCTCTAAAAGGACTTTTTTTGTCCAGGTTATTCTGCCGGTATTTTAAGCATATATGCTGCACTTTCTCCCTCGCTACTTTAGCTATTGTGACTTTGTAAAATCCTCTCTAATAGCACTTGTTCTTTTCCAGTTTGAGGGAAAAAGTGGCCTTCCTTTCCTTGTGCCCTTTGCATGCTTTGAATACTGACAGATAGGACAGGGTATACTTGGTATATACAGGAGAGAAAAATCTAACTTCGTTACAGTTGTTACTGATATTAAAGACTTGCAGTTCTTAAAGAGGATGCTTCAAAAAGCTGCAGCAAGATAATGTCTCAAGACTTGACCCTTTATTTAGAATCTCTCAGCAGAAATATGTGCTCATGCTGTTATTCAGTGCAAACATTTTATGGCATTTTATATTTCAGTAACAGAAAGGTATAACTTTCTGTATTGAAGATGTCTAGAATTTTATCTGCAGCTCTTTTGGATTTGTTATTCAAAAGCATCTCAGTGACTTAAGTGTCTAAGTCCCAATGGAAGTCACTGGAACTTAGATAAATGGATTTTAGGGACAGGATTATATGCATTTGCTATGAATTTCAGCATGCCACCCTCCACGGAATCTTAATTACTAACTGAGGTTAGAACACTTCTCTTAACTTCTTTTTAAGCTATTATAATCATCTTTGAAAGATAGCAGTCTTGATAACAGTCAGCTGGATGCCTGGGCTGCATAGGTGAAAACCTTGCTATGTATCTTTTATTCACTCCCCTTACTGTGTTTCTGGAAATCTGTCACTCACTTTGGCTGGCATTCTTCTAATTTAATAGACTATGCTTGTCAAGATTGTAGATCAAACACTACAGACAATCAGCTAAGTCCTTAGTCATCTGTCAAATAATGGGGTCTTAGGTGCACTGAGAATAAGCTGGCAAAGTAGGGTATGTTGCATTCTGAAGTTTAAACTGGAGACCTGTTTACTCGTAATACAAAAAGAGCATTAAGAGATTGATAGTCCATTTGAAATTCCTTTGAAAATATATCCCAGACTGGATCTTTTTTACTGCTTGTCTCTTGTGAGCCTCCTCTTTAAGAAAAGCCATTCTTTTAGATCCACACTGCTATAAAACCAGAAAACTGTCAGAGCCCTGCTGATCCCATTACAACTTTAAAACTTTTAAGCTTTTGATTTACAGTAAGCTCATTCCATTTAAATGCAAAGGAATCTTTTTCTTAATCTCGACATTGTTTAACAGTATATTTCACGGTGTATTTCACCTCTTTTTCCGTTCAGCTGTGGAAAACAAAAGAATCATAGAACCATAGACTGGTTTGGGTTGGAAAGGACCTTAAAGATCATTGAGCACTGCCAGGGATGGGGCACTCGCAGCTTCTTCAGGCAACTTGTGCCAATGCCTCACCACCCACATAGTGAAGAATTTCTTCCTCATACCTAATCAAAACCTGCCCCCTTTCAGTTTAAAACCACTCTGCCTTGTCCTGTCACTACATGCCCTTGTAAAACGTCCCTCTTCGGCTCTCTCGTTGGCCCCTTTGGGTACTAGAAAGTTGTGATAAGGTCTTCCCAGAGCCTTCTCCTCTTGAGGCTGAACAACCTCAGCTCTCAGCCTGGCTTCACAGGAGAGGTGCTGCAGCTCTCTGAGCATCTTTGTGACATCTTGAGGTCTGTGTCCTTCTTATCTTGAGGGCCCCAGAGCTGGATGCAGGGCTGCAGGTGGGGTCTCACCAGAGTGGAGCAGAGTGGGAGAGTCACCTCCTTTGACCTGCTGGCCATGCCTCTTGTGATGCAGCCCAGGATATGGCTGGCTTTCTGGGATGCAAGGGCATGTTGCTGAGTCATATTCAATTTTCCCATCTGCTTCATAGGAATTAAAGGTAGGGAATAATTCATCTTCCTAACCTAATTAGAGGTGGACTATGAGCCATGCACTGCTCTTCTGTTGAGATAGCCAGTTTGTTCTACTGTAAGATAAAAAATGATTTCTGTTTGTTTGATTTTGTTTTTACTTTTGTTATGTGAAACCATCAGTAAGATGCTGGTAGAGGCAGTGTAGGACTGTGTAGTGCAACAGACCAACTTTTTAGTTGGTAGTGTAAATATTTCCCTAGCTTTTATTTACTTATCGAGCTTTTAGCCAAAATATTTCGGATAGTTCAGTTACAGCAGCATAAGCCTAAACTATGTCATTAATCTCTCATTTTTGCTGTCTATGGTTCTCTTAAACAAGAGAATTCCCTGGCTCCCCTGTCATGCATTCAGAGCTTTCTTGCTAAGATGTACAGGAGGAGAATGCTAGGAAATTTGGATTTTCCAGTTTTTCCAAACACTCCTCAGCCCACCAGGAACAACAGAGCCACAAAGTGTAGAGATTTTGTGAAACAATTTCTCATGAAGCCTGCTGGAGATATTTGTCTGTGTAGGCTTAGCTCACTTGCAGGGTAGCTGTGTTTCAAAAGCAGTGACATTTTGTTTCAAAAAGAAAAAAAACTGAGTATTCCAGCCTCCCAATACAAAAGGCTGAGAAGAAGAGATAGTGTCTAACATGCTTCATGCTTTGGGATTCTTCAGGCACCAGAGGTTAGGCTGAATAGAGAGGACCAAAATATTTCCAAACAGTCTTGTAATTAGTTTAAAGTTGCAGTATTATGCAAACAAAAAGCAATATTTTAATGCTATCCTTTCAATCCCTTATAATAATTCTGACATGTAGCCTGATCAGATCTAGCAGAACTAGTATAATTGCATATATTTACTCATTGAAACTTTAAGCTGGGAATTATCTTTGTGCACAGATGTCCAAAGTAAAATGGTACTTTGAATTTCCTAAATAGTTGTTCTTCTTTCTATGGCAATTGTGTGCAAAATACCAGACCTTTTTCTGCTAGGTCTCTTGATGGAAGAGATGGGGCTGAACATGGGGGAAGGCTAAAACTTCAGTTTGTTACTATGGTTGGTGTGGCTTGGAAAGAATCCTGTCAAGAAGTGAGTGAAAATCGTGACTGACTCTTCTCCTAGTGAGTTTTAGATTAGGAATTAGAAGAATGGACTGCAGAAATGATAATTTTTATTTCTTGGAGGAGTCCCCTGAAAACATTATGGAGGACAGAAGAGGTTCAGTAAATATTTTAGATAAGCAAAAGACCGATCACGTACCATTAGCTGGGGAAAAGAGCTCCAGCAAAGCCTGGAGTTCAAAATTTGTGGGTTTTGCTGGATCATATTTCTTTTAAACTCTTAACTACATAGGCAGAGTAGCATAAGTGTCTAGAAGATGAGCTCCTTTCTGTAACTTGTGAAGATTAAAGGAGTGATGCTTAACAAATTTACACAGACATTTTATGATAAAAATGTGTTAAATGAAGTATTACCACAAGATATGCTCACTCTTGATTTGTAAGTAACAAGAAATGTGTGTGTCCAAATAAGGAAAGATTTTCTTGTCTTATATATGTTTAGTTATTACAATTACTAAATCACCAAGAAGGATGTGATCTCTTAGCAAGTTTTATGATTTAAAACTACAAAGTTTATATTAACCAAGGTTAAAGATCCATTGTAATAGTGTTAACATTTGCTTCATAATAACATATTTGGCAGTTACCTGTAAAAAGTAATTAGTACTTAATTTGATAATGTTTCCTATAAGCCCCTGAATTTGTAAATCTATTTGCTTGTCATTAATAATAATTAAGTTTAAAATGGAACATTGCAGTAGAATGTTATCAGAGTTGGGTTTTTTTCTTGTGTTTTGTTGTTTGTTTGTTTTTGTGGTTTTTTTTTTGTGAAGATCTCTGTCCATTATGCATGAAAGCTATGTATTCCTAACTAATGAACTTAATCAGCTAGGATATTATAACATGTTTGCCTTCTCTGTGTATAATTAATTTCTGAGAGGATGTCATTTTTAGATGCTGAAATATTCTTCTGCTTAACAGTTATGATGATTATTTCCAATTTTTGAAAAGTTGTTCTGTAAAGTCTCTGTACTGAAAACGGTTATGCATATGAATACATTGTCTTGAGAACCATTCAGTGCAATGCAGATGAAGTCAACAGGACTATTCATGTGAATTTCTTTACTCGTATTTGTAACTTCTTACCAGGCCGGGGCTATACTTCACTTGGTGGCACAGGAATTGCCTTTTTCCCTAAGCTCTTGAACTTGTGCAGTTGGTTGATCTGTGAAAGTTACTAAGGAATGAAGAACTTTTGATTCCCAAATTTAGGAGACTGAAGGCCTATGAAATGTTATGTGGTTAAAATAAGAAGGTAGACTTCTTAATACTCAGATTTTACTGAAGTTTAGGTTGAATCCTTTTTCTTAACTTCAGTATGCTAGGTTAGTGGCAGGCACTTGTGCTGCTTCTTTCCTATTATTTAAAAGATCTAGCTGAATAAATCACAGTCTGTCCCTTTTTGGATATAGTTTTTAGTATTTAGATTGTTTATTTCTTAAAATGAATTTAGTGTTTACAAGGTAAAAATAACTGTTTCTGAAATAATGGAAGAACATTCTCATAGATATATTCCTTCTGATTAAATGTTTTAGATACAAATGACAGTGTGGGTTTTTGTTAAAAGTAATGTTCTTTAAAAGAATCTGCTCAGTTTCTCTTAAATAATGATATTGTTCTCAAAAGAAACATTCAGAAAATATTATTTACTTTATCTCATTTATGCAGATAAATCTACTGAATTAATCCCATAGGATGACAATGGCTACCTTACATATATGGAGTGCCAAAGCTTTACATGAATGATAATATTTAGTAAGAGGTGTCTGAAGTGACAGGTCCCCTGAGCACTAACGAGACTTCAATGAAAGATGTGTACTAATCGGTTTTGTGATTGCAGGGAAGCTTCCTTGAATAATCATTGCTGAATCTCAAGAGCAATTCTAAAGCATAGTAAAAATGTTTACATGACTGATGCATTGTTTGTATTGATACCCATCAATGATTATTTTCATAAGTTAGACACATCACAGAGGGAACATATCCAAGCCTACTCTTTTGTGGGAGTAGTCATGTTGTCACATTTCAGGCAAAATTCCCACAAAGCCCAGAGGATTATGTATAATGACACATTTGGAACTAAAGGCAGAAATGACAAAATTTCTTCATGTCATAAGAAATTTTGCTGTTTTCACATCATTAGTCCTTCCTGTGTGTGTAGATCTAGGGATATACATTACACAGTTGTGTGATAGGTGCAGATCACTTTGACAGCTGTCTAATCTTAATCTTCAAGAAATGTGACTGTTAAGTAACACTGCACGTCCATTTCTCTAGAGAGTATCTTTGATTCTGTTAACAGATCTCTTCTGTCCAAATTTTTCTTTGGATTACAAAGTAAAAAAAAAAAATAAAAAATCATTCTCATTTTTCTCTCTTCAGTACTGTCTCCTCATCCTGCTTCTCTTGGCTGTACTATTTTCTTAATGATGTCTTCACAAACATTGTGGTCTCATTGCCTTTATTTTTCCAATATAATTCTTCATATATTTATTTTAAGATACAGTTTGAAAACTCTGTTGTATCTGTGATCTATTCCAGTAGATCTTGTTATGGACGTTATTTCTGTTGTTATTTGTATCATTTATAATTCCAAACAACTCAGCTGATGTGCATGCCCTATTATGTTTTGCATTGTGCCTAAACATAGTGAAAGTAAGGCAGTTTGTAAGGCAATTCAAGTGAAGAGTAGGAGTACAAATGGAGAGAGTTAAAGTGATAGCCCTCAAGGTCCTACCACTGAACACAGAATAGAAACTGGAGAGTCCTGAGATGTCTGTATACACTGCATCCTATTTTGCCATCTTCTATTGACTTGTCTGCTCTTTTGACTAGTCTGACAACCATTTCTTCACTGTGCTATCCCACAAATGTGCCTGTGCTGTAAAACCCTGTTCCTCTGAAGACCCTGCCATCTGGAACTGCCTTTCTGAATCTCTGCCTCATTGACTCACTGTATCTTTTAAAATCTCATTGGAAAGCAGCTTTTCTCACTCATATGAGCCTCTTAATACTATATGTCATCTCTTCCATTATAAGATATTTATTTTTGTGATTACATTATTCTAATCTCTAAGGCACTTTAGAATACTATTTGGAAGAAAAATTCCCTGTGTTATAATGCTATGTTATATTGTACACTTACTTTACCGGAAAAAAAATGCATTTGAAGTTACTGATCACAATTAAATTTTTTAGGGTTTTACTAGTATGTCCTTTTTAAGTAGGCGTTAGTAAAAATGTGACTAAAATCGATTTTTTTTAAAGGTCTTTTGAAGGTGTCTGGGACAGGAAGCTTGGATGACTGAAACATAGTCATTTGTACTTCAAGTCATATGTGAAAGTAACCCAATAAGAGCAAATAATTTGATTTCTAGTGTATAGTTATCAGGGATAACTGTCCCACATGTGAGGTGGGCAAAAGGAATTATCATGGGGAATTCAGACTTAAGATCAAAGGAGGCCAAGGCTTGTTGGTGAGTAAAGAAGGGACTACTGTAATTCTTGACTGTGCCATCTGATCCATTATTTTTTATATGGACTTGCATGCTACCGAATCTGAGACTGCAGGTTGTAAAGTTTGATATTGCTACCAGTGCCTGATTAGCTTTTAAGCAAGGAAAGCCTTTTGTTCCATTTGCAAATACATAAATCTGGTGGAAGGAAGGTTGGTCATCAAAGACCCAGTTATATGGCAAGAGCACAGCAATAGATCCCGTGGAAGTCCCGTATACAAGAGAAACAAACATTTGGAAATTGGCTGCAGGGATGTCAAGTGTTTGACTGTCTCTTCCACGAATTGTCTCCCAGAAAGCTGAAGGGCAGCACAAAATTATCTTTCCTTAGAGACTCATCCATTAATGATGTTAATGACTGTCAGTTATGTTCAATTTGATAGCTATCATCAGAAATGATTGATTGTAGCTGTGCTGTACATGGATATAGTTAGCAAAATGTCCCTGCACTTTAGTTATCCCTAAAAGATTTTAACTTACTAGCACTAGTTTGATGGCTAATACTCTTTTGTGGATGCTTAACACATCACTATATACATCATGCTGCTTCTTAGTTGACATGTGTGATGGAATATTGCACTGTGTTGGGAAGGGAAAGCAATTTACAAATCTACACTAGCTGGTTTTCTGCCTCTCTCTGAAGCTGGCTTTCTTTACCAGCTTGGGGTCCATATGTGATGACTTATCAATTGTGCAAAATGGGCTACTGGCATCCTCAAACCTTTTGAAAGACCTATTGCCCCAAAGGCTTCCAGCTCAGAAGAACCTGTGCCTATAAAGAAAGAAAGAGCTACTTGAGCATAAGTGACAGTTTAGATGCCATAGTTTGTCTGGCATGTCTTTATGGGATGGGCAGGTGTGACTAAAGACCTGCAAAAGTCTGCTGCTTCTCTGGAGTGGCAGAAAGAAGCTAAGCAGGAAGCTCCAGTACATTTACAGCACTGGTAATTTGTGTGTAGGTAATTGAGTGGCTCCTCAGATATCTCTGTTGGGAATCTCCACTCCTCCCATTATTACTGGTTAAATCTTGGAAGACCTGTTTTGTCACATGGGACCCAGTTAAGTAATATAATGAACTGTTTGTGTAAAATCTCAATTTCTCCCAAGTTCAGAGGGAGACAAACACATACATTCTCATTTGGCCTATTGCACAGTGGGACGCCTGAGTCAGAAAGCTTGGGTTCAGATTCATTTCCGTATCCAAACTTCCTTGAAGCTTCAGGTCTGGGATTGGGACCCATTATCGTAATGCATTATGTTAATGCTATAGATGAAATTCCAATTCAATCTTCTTCATAAGAAAGCTTTTGACATGATATATTAACCATCAGATTAGAAGTAGACTGACTAATTATCATTTAATGCAATTGAATGCCAGGGTTTGTCATTTGATGAGGCTGGCTGGGTGGGGAATATAAATCTGTTAGTACCGATATCCTTATGAACTTCAGATGGAAGGGAGATTAAAATTCCGTGAATGCAATATTTATTCACAGTCATTACTCACAGAATGACATACCACAATGTCATAAAAATGCTAGCACCTACCTTTTCATTCATATGTAGTTTTAGGAAAAAGATTAATATGATCCCTGTCATAGTTTATAAGGACCTACGTGCTGCTGTTCTTTAGTAGTGCTTCATGGGCAAACATGTCTGAACTTCTCTATATTTACATGAAAGAATCCTGTAGATGGGTAGTAGTTCCCTCTTCTGAGGCCATAAAGAACGAAAAGGAATAAACCTTCTGAGTCATTAGGTCTAAATCCTTGCTATCACAGGGAAATGTAGCCTAAACTCATCAGTCCACTTTTCTGTCTCTTTGGTTCTCTGGCCATCCTCATTTTTTGTGCTGATCCTCCTCTAGGCTACTTTAATGAGTAATTTCCCATGTGACAACTAATCAGACATTTTACTGAAGTCCACATAGATTAGATTTATCTCCTTTTCTCTTCTAAGAAACTAGTTCTCTTGTGGGGGAGGGCGAGAAGTAAAACCAGCAGGTCAGTATCACTAATCTTTCCTTGGAAACCAAGGCTCCATTGGATCTTGTTTTTTAATTCTAGGTCTTTATTTCCACCCACCTTTTAAGGGTGTTTAAAATCCTACATGCAGCAGAGCTGCAAGAATAAGTCAATGATTGCACTTATCACTTATTTCTCATTTTAAAAATAAAATATTGCTTTCACTGCTGTCTAGACACTTGGAGGGTCATTTGACGTCCCTTCATCAAGGAAAAAAAATAATCCACAAGACTTGAGAATTTATATGCCACTTACTTTAATACTTTGGGATGATGATTCGCTAATCCTTCTGAGTGATAGCATTAGTAAGTATTTTGCTTTGTCTCATCTTTGGTCATTTCTGTGGCTGTGTTCTCATCCTCACTAGCCATTTTACTTTTGCCCAGGTTCAGTAATGCTGTTATTAAAAATTTAATGTATCCATTTTTTTCATTTTCAGCTATATCTAGATTATGTTTTATCTTACTGCCTAAAAGCCTCACTTCGTCTTTTCTTGTTCTTTTATTTATATGATGAAATAATGTTGTGCTATTTGTTTCCATTTTAATTGTAAAATCATCTTGAATTTGACAGTTTTCAGTTTCTAGCTTCTAAAATTCAGCTTCTTCACTGATTAAGGGTTTTTTTTTTCATTCTCTGTGGGCTTTTTCTCAGTACCTTTTTTGAGGTGGTGGTTTCTCTAATTAAATAAGGAATAGATGTCCAGTCTGCATCTGAACATTTTAGAATTTTCCATAATTATATTATTTTCCAATGTATTTATGTGCAAACAAATTCAAATAGCATCTACTGATATGCAAATATGATCATAGGATCTAGTGGGAAACTTAAACCCACCACAACTGAAGTTATTTTCCAATTCCTTCTCAAAATAATTTCAAACCACTGTTTTACCTGCATAATCTTTTCATATCTCCTGAGTTTTGTGTTAACGTACAATGCTAACCACTGCTTTTTATTTTTTTTTCTGACCAGCTTTTAAATGCTTTTATTTAGGAATGTTTTATTACTTTACTTTTACTGAAGTTTTTATTTTGTTCTCAAATTTAAGTCAGATGGTACTTCTGACCCTGCCTTTCCTTCATATAGTCTCACTGATTCCAGATAGTACCAGCACAAGGTGAAAAATGAAATGTGTATGGTTTTTGCTAGTAGTAATATGTAGCCTCTGAAATGTGTCACTCTTAAACTGTGCAATGGAATATTATGTGTGTAGACTCTATCTTCATATCAAACTTGGTCTTCTAGTAAGTGGTGTTCACTGCAAAATAATGTGTCGCAGAATTTTCCACAGCTGGTTTAACTGCCCATTTCTGGTAACTTGTAACACAAATAGACACCTTAATAAAAATTAAAAAAAAGAGAAAAAAACAACACAAAAAACAAAACCCAAAAGCAAACCAACCCAAAAACACACACCAAAAAAACCCCCAAAACACAGCAAAATGGTTGCAGAAAGGTGAGTTAGTATCTGAGGGTGCCCATCATGGATTATTGAAAGGATCTCAGTTTTATTAGCAAAAGAAAATTAAACAATGAATTTAGATCGAGGCATATAGAACTGCTAATGAAATAGCTAGAAACCATTGCTCTTCATTAACAGAATGTGCAATCTGCAGTCAATATTATACACAAATTAGAAACTGCTGCAGTTTTAGCAAGGTAGGCATTTTAGACACAAATACTTCACAGGTGAATCATTGTTTTTCTTAGATCAATGTGTATGAACCTCTTTGCCGCTGATCTATGTGAAATTAATATTTAATTGTGCAACATCTAGTGCAGAGGAAATATTTTTAAGATAATAATATTGTGTAATGTTATACAATATGTATATTATGCACCTGGAAGACTGTAAATCATACTTCTACTATGGGCTTCATAGGCACACATCCCCTTTGGAAAGGAGATCGATATCTTAAAGCCAGCTCCAAGCATTTTAATAAAACACTCAATATGAGCCAATTTTAATGACTGGTAAAGGAAGACCCTTTAACAAATTTTAAAAAACTTTAAATTTATAAGTTGTTAAATTTTTAACCTAGAAAATATTTGCTATGGAGAGGACGGTAGGCTTCAGAATATAGGGGCTAGTCTTCATCTCCTAATTAGGTATTAGATGGGTTTTTTTCCCCTTTTTCCTTCTGACCACTGGTAGCTGCACCTCTGTTTGAGTGAACTCAGGATTATCAGCAGTCTGGCATCTTGCTAGTTTGGCAACTGTCTTCAGATCTTGTGTGCTGTAGGGCATCTGTGAGGTTCAGACAAACGATTTGGACAGTTTTCCAAATGATATAATCCAAAAAAGACTTAACTAAATATTTTTGCCATAGCTCAATAGAGACACTTCCAGACCTGAATAACCTTCTCTGTCACCAGAGGACTTATTGAAGTACAGCAGCAAGAATATGATATATGGTGATCTGGATTAACAACATGAGAGGATGTGCTTTTTGTCTGGTTAAGGGAGAAAACTCTCTGAAAAAGAACTTCCAGGGCATAAGAAATGAAGCTGTGATTTTCAGATCTCTGTAGTGTGATTCTCTTATCCGTTCCTTCAGCAAACAAAACTACTGAGGAAAATAAAACTTGATTCCCACAGCAAAAAATGCATTTGACATGATATAATTGATTTCATTGTTATTTATTATGTTGTAATAGTTTACTTGTAAACTAGCATTATCTATCCAGTATCTACCCGCATTCTCTAGCATAACAAAATTACTGTCATTGGCAACCGGGTTGCCTTTTTGATTGGGTATAATCACATGATTTCTTTTATATTCTGTAGTGGCAGCTCCTGCATGGACTGGTCCATGTAGTTAAGTTATCATCACACAATTTTTAATGCAATTGTCCTTGCTGCCTCCACTGTTGTTGAGCCAGTACTTCTTTTAAGCACAAAAGGGGGAAAAAGGTAAAAGTAAGATACACATCATAATTTACAGGTGTGTTTACAAATATTTTAAAATATCTATGAATTTTTAATCAATCTTATTTGTGTGTAAATGCTAGAACCAAAATGTCCCCTACAGAAATGTTCTATAAAACAACAGCCTCTGAGTAATTAACATGCTGCAGGCATTTGCAAGAGGACATACAAATTTTATTGGAAAAAAGCCTTAGTTTTCATTTATGGCAACACCTTGCAAATGCTTTTAAATGAGGTCTATTTTTAGTAACTATCTATATTTCTGGGCATCTGTCTCTAATCTCATGTACTATACCGCCCAGTGGACTAGGTCCTGTCAAAAGAAAATGAAAAGCTAAAATATTCTTATTCTCTGAGCAGACAGTGACTTACATTTTTATAAGCATTCCTTGAACAATTTAATTTCTGGTGATTAGAGTGGTTGCAGTTTTTCAGATTAGAAGGGTTTAGTGTTTATTAAGAGGCTGCCTTCTGCGTTGCAAGATGGTTATCAGCATGGGTCCAGTCTGGTATTACCAAAGACATAATATTCAGGGAGATGGCTTTTTTTCTACCTCTTGCCTTTTTTAACCTGAAGGAAGAAATTAGGTATGTAAGAGCTTCTGATCTTATTCATGCTCTGTTGATCACAGATTTCCTCTACAACTTGAATAAGTAGGTAGTGACATATTTTATGGCAACGCAGACCAGATCACCCCAAATCAGTATTCTCCCTCTTTAATGAAACCCAGTGTAAGTTCTGGGAAGAATGCCAGGTGCGTGAGGGGATTTCACAAGCTGGGGTGGGGGCAGGGCAAGGATTTAACAAAAAGGAAGGAGATGGCAGGTTACATGATGTAATCTCATCCTCATATCATTTTTGACATAGTGGAAAAATTGGGTATATGAGCTCAAGGTGCCCTGGGGCATCTTGACTTGCCAGTGGTACTTACTCAGCACATCACTGACCTTGGCATTGTTACAGAATCACATTTGTTCACAGATGAACTGTTCTTGAGGAGTTTATCCGAACACCAAGGCACAAAGGCACCTTACTCTTACTGACTTCCAAAGTTGATCAGAATTGACAGTGCTCCACAGAATATTTTGTTTTCAACGGTCTGGCATTTTACTATGAAAACCCAACAGGTATGGAATTCTCACATTGGTTCTAAAACTTGCTGTCTAATGTTATCTGACTTGTCTAAGGTGGACTTTGGCAAGCAGAGAATTCACTGTAAGACTCCCAGGTTTAAGGTTGGCTCCCTGTCCATGGGACGTTTGTACTGATGTCTTCTCACAGAGTTTGGTGTGTTACGCTAATTCAACAAATTTCTGAAAATCTGAGAAGGCCATACCTTAGGCTTTTGGCAAAAAAAAAAAAAAAAAAGAAAAAAACTTCCACCTACGACAGCATATTATGAGCATATTGAAGGGTGAAAAGCTAATATAGTCCCTGCTATGTACTGGGTGTTTTAGAAATGACAACTGCATATGCAGAGATATTTTACTGCTATTCAACTAAATAATTATAAATTTGGTTAGATTTTTAGACTATTGAATTTATGGTTGTACAATCAGACAGGATTCTAAAATACACTCAAAAATTTTTAAAAGTATGATTGATATTTTTCAAAGCCAGTTTTATTTTTATATCTTAAGTTTTTTGAAACCTTGATATGTTACCTGATCACACTGCTGACAAATTTATCTCTATGGCATTGTTACAATGATGTTGCTTTAGATGAGATTTAAAAATATATAATGGTAGTATTTTCTATATTATGTCATTAAAAGCAGAGCCTTATCATTTCAGGTTTCAGAAGATCCAAAACAAGTCAACATCCTAAAAATGGTTTAAAATTATCCTTCCAGATTTAGTTTCCAATATTTTTTCTTATGGTAAATTATATTTCTTATGTGCTTGTTACTAAAGTATTATTAGTTTTTGATGGCTGTTTATGGTCTGAAAATACTAGATACGTAATATCTAGGACACTTATCTAAGAGTATTCAATATTAAAATACATCAAACTAGAATATTAGTGGCGCATTATTTCCCAGTGTTGGTGTAAAACTGTACATAAACACTAAATACTCCTTACTTCAATTCAGATCTCCTCAGCTGAGCAAAACTATGTCCTGAATACAGAACAATACAAGCAAGAGAACAGTATGATATACATTGACCACCCCTTGATGAGTTCTTTTAAACTCACTGTGCACATGCATCACAGTCTCATCTTTGAGTCCTGCAGATTAAGTGCCATGAGGTCTGTGAGACTCATGCTTGTAAAATGCTACCAAACCTCTGCTCTTTGTTTTGAAGGTCTTGTGCTTCAAATCTGGCTTTTTCAGAACCTATATAGGATTCCCTCCCCTCCTCCCCCCACAGAGGTCTGGGCGCTGTATATATCCCAGATCTGCAAATCCTGTTTTTTATTTCCTTTTCTTGCTCTCTGTTTTCTCTAGTCACAAAGTCAGCCAAAGTACTAGATAATGTTAAGCATCTCATTAGCATTCAAGAGTCTGTCTCAGCACTCACCTAGGGATTCAATTCCAGGCCAGGAGTCACTGACAATACATTTTCTACAGTCTCCTTTCTTGCTGCTCCCTTTGTTTCAGTTGGTAGCTTCAAACTTCTCACATTTCTGTTCTTTGAATAATATTTCCAACATTACAAGCTGTTGCCATGAGTCATGTCGTTTTCCACATGTCTGGGTTTTAGTATGAAAAAGTGCTTCTTGGGTCATAGTAGGCTTTTTAGCTAAGGAGTGAGTAAAATGCTTTTTTTGGGGAAAAGAGGGTGTCAAGGTGAACCGGCTGAAATCTAAGGCAAGAATGAGCCTTTTCAAGGTAGGGTCGAGAAAATATGTATATAGCCTTTGCTATAATGAAATGAAACAGAAGGCTGAGATGCTTTTGGTCAATCATCCCCACTACTAGAGAAGAGAATTCCAGGGAATGGTGTTTGTATGGCTGAATGCACTGCAGTATTTGGTTTTTTCCAATGGACCATTGTCAGATAAACACCTTTCTGCCTCTCCCTCTACCTAGGCTAGCATACTGAGATGTAGGTTTAGGCTTCTAAAAAGTGGGTCTCTTCTTATCCAGCTGCCCATAGATTTTTCTCTTGAGTATCTGTCCTTACTTTTTTGAAATGTCAAGTCATCTTCTCCTTGCTGTCCATTTAGATGGCTGGCATGGTGAGTAGTGAGGTGCCAGTCTGCCAGGCATGCTAACATGCTTGCTGGATCCTATCTGGAGGTTGTCTGACATCAGAAGAGCCTGGTCAGAGAGCAGGTAAATCTGGGAGACTGCCAAATTCCTCCCAGCTACTGAACTGCATCTTAAAGACCAGTGTAGACAGAGATAAGTGTTCTGCAGCTTTGGCAATTGTCAAACTGCATGGGGAATTGAGCTGCCTTTACATAGCCAGTTGACTTTTATGGTTTGGTTTTTTGTTTTGTTTTTTTTTTTTTTTATTAGTGGCAATAACAAAGTCCTTTTTTTCAGTTTTGCTCTGTGGAATTAATGTAACTGTGGAGTTTTTCTTGCCAGACTGTAGTTTTTGTGCATGATATCTGCCCAGAAAAATCTGTTATTAAAAAAAATCTTTATTCAATAAAAAGTAAATAAAATGTTATTGAGACAGGTGTCGAGAGATTTCTGCATGGCATTAATTTAAAAATTGTCAGTTCCCTTCTGAGTAATATCAGTGTATACAGGCACTGTACATATGCAGTACCTGTATGCACCTGACTCACCCTGAGTACTGTTTGCTAGTGAATTAAGAAACCTGTTCATTAGAATGACATGATAAAATTCAGAAAGTCTGTCTGACTGTGATGGGATCTGATCTTCACCCCTGTGTTAGGGTACCTGTGGCTTTGCTAACCCTCTGTAGTATTTACTTCCTGTTGTTGTCCTTTGGGTACACTGTGAGGTACCTGAAATCCATTCATTACGGGTGGGATCTTTTCAGAATAACTTCAGAGAACTATGCTGTACTAATAAATTTACTCCTGAAAAAGATACAAATTTGAAGTATAGAAAGACTTAAGATTTTATGTTTGCAGAACTTGCAAGTTCTGAGTAAGGATCATGTGAACAGAAGCATTAATAGGTTGTCTTCTGTGTATCTGGCCACTGAATGTTTTAAATAGCTGGCAGAAGTATTTACTCTTTTATTTTTAAAAGTATATTCCAAGTCTTAACCTTTACTGGTCATTTTTCCTCAAAATGATAAAAATATTTATTAGTATAGTATCTTTTGCTAAGCAGATCTGGAGACTCAGTGCATTAGAAAAAAGCAGAAATTAATTTTAAGGAACTTTCTTTGTCACTGTAAGATTTCCTGTAGGACCGATGTTTTCAAAGCTTAGGAATGTAGGAAGTTTACTGATGTCATCAGCTCAGATATTAATAAGTTAAAGGATCAGTTCTGTATTATCAGGTACAACATGAAAGGAAAAAAAAGTTCACATTTTATTTTCTCTAAATCTAATAGAGAATACCTCCAGATACTGTGATAATTTCCACTAGGGTATGTCCACTGTAATATTGCTGAATCAAATTTATTCTGGCTTTATGTTGGGGTATAGGGTATGATTATGGATCTCACTAAAGTCCTCATTACTCCATTATCCTCTTGAGGAGACTGCACAGAGCTATAGAGCTACCAGACATGTCATACAATCCCTCTTCACCCTCAAGAAATGTAGCTTCTGAGGATATTCTTTATGCAGGACACTCTAGAATGATATCAGGCGAGAAGATGCCAGAAGATACAACAAAAAGAACCACAAAAAACCCTAACAAATTAAAATGAAGGAAACAAAGGCATGCTCAGTTTGCCTTTGAAAATCAGAATAAAATTCTGTACCTTACTAAGAGTGGCACAATAATTAATCCACAGAGTAATTCACCTTTACTGTAAGAAGCTGCTTGCCTAGCTTGGTGGTCCTTCTAAAACTTCTGTGTCTTATCCACTGTTCTCTCACAAAATGCGTATTGATTTATGATGCAGTTTACCCTAAGACTCAATAATAAGCAAAGGACAATATTTTTTTGGCACTCTGGCACTTGGACTAGGTCACCAAATGCAGACACACTCCTGTCCTCTGGGTAGTATTTCTACATAGGGATAGATGCATCAGGCAGCTGGTGTGCAGACTGCCGAACTAACAACGGTTAAATCACAAGAAGTGTTCTGAAAAACCTAAGATAGTGAGGCAGCTTGGAACAACAAAGGACTAAGTGACCTAAGGACCTGAAACAGAAGTGAACCCACCTAACTTCTGGAACTGCTAGGAAAAAGCTTGTCCTAGCTATTCTGCCATCTATTGTAAAACTCTGACTTCTAACTTTTTATAGCATTGCTAGAGAAAACTGGCCAATCTGTCCTCACTGTCACCCACACCAGTACTGCTGTTTCCCCTAAGACAGGGGTCTTCAAACTACAGCCTGCGGGCTGGATACGGCCCCCCAGGGTCCTCAATCCGGCCCCCGGTATTTACAGACCCCCCTGCCAGGGGTTGGGGGGGAAACCAAGCAGCTGCAGGTGACTGCCTGCCACTTCATCCGTGTGCCGGCCCCCTGGTTAAAAAGTTTGAGGACCCCTGCTCTAAGACTTCTCTCCAGCTGGGGTTCTTGCAACCTGTTTTTTTCAACTCACCTCCTTTTTTGTTTTAGCACCTTCATTGTCTTCAGGTCTTTTCTACATCTTGGCCATGACTACCTCCTCCCCTCCATGGGTATAAGACCCACAGCTGAAATCTCAGTCTGACACAAATAAGTGTAGCCAGACTCAGGTCTCCTCAGGGCTCTTGGTCCTTTTGCTTGGTGGCTGTTGCTGGCTACCTTGGCCTTTTCTTGTTTTCTGATCTTAGTTGTGTGGTAAGACAGAGTTTCACACTCGGGAATGAAAGCTAAGATCATGGCTTGTCCTTTGACAGTGGAGATGGATAATGGGCACTTCAATGCATTTCTTTCAATGCAAAAACAGCTGAGCTAACTGTTCCCATAAAAGTCCAATTGATTGCTGTAGGCATTATATTCATTCTGACAATGATAAAATGATTGCTTTAGTATCTGGCTGCGTAACCCACTTACAGCATGTGCACCAGTATTATAAGAATGTTTCAATTGTGAAAATCATTGAGATGTAAATGTCATGATTATAATTTATCTTCATTAAAAATTCCATCGGAGGAAGGAAAATTAAGACATGCTGTATGGAGTACCAGCTACTAAAAAGTAATATGTTATACCGAAAATAGGGACTTAGGAATGTAACTACATCAGAAAATAACTCAGAAGCACATTCTAGTGATGTGACAGGTGGTTATCTCAAGGGCATTGCCAGAAATATTTTATTGGCTCTCAGTTCTAATCTGGAGTGGTGTAACATTTCATCTTTCTCTAACAGCAATCTTAACACCTCTTTCCCCCTCCCCACCCCACCAACACAGACAGACAGCCAAACAGAAGGGGCTGTCATTATTGTGGTTTAATGCTTGAAAATGATTGTATCACCTAAAACTGCCATCATCGTTGAGTACAAAAGCCAGCTCTGAGTTTTATTAATGTCACTGGAAAGACTGCCATTAAATTCATTGATCATTGACTCATGTTATTTCTCATGTAGTCATTCATGGTTCTATTACATTTTACATTTCACATTTTTGTTATTTTATTTACTTGGTGATTTATAGGATGACAGTGAAAATTTTGCTTTTAAGTTCAACATATATCAACCCCATCTAGTATTATATATAGATTATTATAATAGATCCAGAGTTGTCTGACTAAATATTTATTGGATTTTTTTTTTCTTTTAGCTTAGATGACTTAATCCATTACCCTTTTATACATACATTTCTGGGGTGGTTTTTTTGTGGGTTTTTTTTTTCCTTTTTTACTCGTTATGTGGTGTGGAGTTGTGATTTCTATGTGAGTTTATTTGTTCTGAATCTAGTCTAAGTAAAAGTTGTGATTTGTCTTCCTTTTGACTCCTCTTTTTAATAGAATAAATTGTGTTTGGTTAAAAATCAAATATTTTAATTGAAAACAATGGGTAGCCACTGAATATTCAGAGATTTATGATTAAGTATAATATGTTCTATTGCTCTGAGATTTTTTTTAATTTTGTCTTTTGATAACATGCAAACTCCTTCCCTGTGGTTCTCCTATAGATGAAATGTTTCATCTCAGTGATTTTCTTCTCTGCCAGATTAAAAAAAAAATAATGAAATATTCGTCATTCATGTTATATGTCTATAATTGCTGAATCTCTCTGTAAATTCAGAACAACTACTGAATTTATGTTACTGTTTAATTGATTTTAAGTTTTAAGGAGTTCTAATAATTATCCCAGGATGAACTTTCTTCAGTTATCTGTCTTTCTGCTTAAACAGTTGTAGTACCATTGCCAGTGCCTAGCCTGGGCTTATTGTTATATTTGATACCAAAGCTCTGTGATGTGTTAAAAGTTATCTGATAATTTGAGAAGTTAGTATTAATTGCCATATTCTAAATATTAGAGATTTGAAAAGTATACTTTTTCCCGGGCTGAATTGTACTCTAGTTCATTAAACATCCCATGTTTTTGTCTGTCGGCTATGTTTTGCTCCTCTCTTGCACTGGTTCTTTGGAGTGCGGTGGTGAAAAATGTGTTGCAACAGGAGAGGGAGCCCGCAGCCTGGCTATGAGGGAGGGGAGGGCGTCCGAGGGCATCGTCTCCCAGCTCGGGGCGGGCAGGGGAGCTCCCCTCCGGCTTTAACAGCAGAGGGAGGAAGGATCATTTTTACCTGCCATTCCGTGCTTTATTTAGCCTTAGTTACCTGTTCCGCTGAAAGGATGGAGAGTGACTGACTTTGAAAATTAAATAAAAACAAATAAAGAAGGTTAAGAAGAAGGTGAAGACAGTTTTGGGTAAATGACTGTACCTGTAATAGAGCAGCTTGGGGTCCAGTCTACTCTCCATCTGACATAAAAATGGAAATGTTCCCAAAGGTGAATGATGGGGACAAAACATTTTGAATGAGTGCTGTGAAAAGCCTTGATCTTCCAAGTTTTAACTAACAGAACTCTCATGTTTCTGTGATGCAGGACTTCAAATTTTCTTTAAGTGGTCGTCTTATACCTGTTACCTTCTCTTTCTCACATACATATGCTTACACATATAGGTACATGAGCCTTTCTTACAGGCAGACAAACACAATCTGGTGGCTGCTGGCATAAATTGGCGGTACTTTTCTCAATCGAAAGCACAGTGAAAAAGAAGTGATACAGAAAGTCTTAGGCTGCTCCATCAGGACTTCTGACCAAACACTTTCTGCGAGGTAGCTTGTCTTCAGCTCTAACTGACTTTAATTCAGAGGGTAGAGAAACACTTGTCTGGGTTGTTTGGCTTGAATTGATTGTGACTGTATTATTTTGCAATTGTATTTTACTTTTAATTGGAGGTTTTGAGGGTTCCATAGAAATAGGAAAATACACCAAATAAGCACAATAGATGGCTTCCACCATAATTCAAGTAGAAATATTTGTTCACGGTTAAAATTTTGTTACTTTTCCTATGCTGAAAGTTGAATTTTACCCTGAAAGAGTGTTTTCATCCCACCCCCCTTCCCCTCAATCCCCAAATATAAACTACTACCAGCTTCTTAGTGCAATTCGTGAGTTGGTTTATATGTTTCCCTGACAAAATCTACAGTGCAAACCCACGGTCCTGCTGGCATATAGCCTAGGTTTGTGCTGGCTGGGCCATGTGCACCTCTGGGCAGCTGATGTAGGAACCTTTGCTTCCCACTATTGGGAATAAGCCTAGGGCTGAAAGGCTCCCTGTGAATCATAAATAGTTAGAGCTGAGGAACCACTGTTTTCCTCTTTGGTGGTGTTTGTTCTGTGCAGTAGTTTGCTGAACTATACAAAGAGACTGTACACTTTGTGGATTTTTCTATTACTTGCACACTTCGTGTCTCACAGACTAGTAGTTTAGCTTGATCAGCTGTTACACACCTATCTCAGATTATAACTACATAGTATATTGAAATGGTTAAGGTTTTAGCTTTTACGTATACAAAAAGTAGCAGATGAATAGTGTAATAGTGAAAACAAGGGTTCAAAGACTTTGAATGTTAATACAGATTTTTATTTTTTTTTTTTTTCATTTGCTCCCATGTAGACGACAAGGGAATCAACCGAAGTTGGTTGAGTTACACAGTTGGAAATCTAGGGTAAATATTCATGACATAACCTTAGTGAAAGTCTATCTTAGTGAACATTTTTGACCAAATGCTAAAATACTAACATTCTGTATCAAATCTTATGAATGGAACATGTTCCCAAGATTTTATCCAAGGGGCAGGTGAGGTAATAGTCATGTATCAGTCTTTATAATGGCAAAGGTGTCAGAAACATTAACATGCTTCGGATGTGCACAAGGTTTTTTGATCTTTGTTTCTGCGTTAGTCTGTGGCTCACATTTATATCTAAAAATGGTGTGAAAGGTAGCTGTCAAGTAAACCAAGATGGGAACATAAATGAAAGCTGCTGCTTCAGAAAATAAGAAAGTCAATATAAAGTGTTTTAGAGGGACTCCTAATGATTGGCTTGATCTTTACAAAAATGTCCCTAAGGATCCACTTGTACAGAGCCAAAAATACAACATTACTTTTAAGAATGTTGCTGCATTTGTTGGTATGTTTTACCAAGGAAAGAACAGTTCTTTTTCTGACATTCTTGTATGAGAGAAGTGTACTGGAGTATCATTTTCAGCTTAGTATAAATGCACATTATTAAAGCTTTAACAGCATATGGCAGCAAGTAATGACATCTGTGCCTCTCAGCCTTGTTCTTTCGCAACATACTTTAGGCACATTTTCTTTTCAAAACTGTGTCAGAAGCACATAAAAGTCTGTTTCAAAGGGAAAACATTCGATAATACAAAGTGTCATTAGCAGTGAAACCCAAATCTAGGGGCTGACTGACAGGTTACTGCCTGCCAAACCAAGTTCCTGGATCAAAACTACAAATGTAGGAGTTTAGAACCTTGCTGGAACTTTTGCGTGGCATCCCAGACCCACATGGTGTTCCACTTTTTGAGAAAAGTTGCTTTACATCCCCTTGTGTGTTTCATTGGATTCACCATCTGGATTCTGAGTTTTGTAGAAAGTTTTAAAGGTATGTAGACCATACCCACAGCTTGCAAAATGAGGTGTTTGACAACACCTGATATAATGAATATACCCTGTGCTTAGTCATAATTTAATTATCTTGAGCAGGTGAGGCATTAGATGTTCCTCTCAAGGAAGAAAGCATAAATAAGAATGCATTAAAATACACTCAGACAGCTTTTTGTGGTTGTTGTTATGAACAGGTTAATTTTCCACTAATGTATAATGTAAAATAGGAAGAAAGCACAAATCAGGACTGTTATGCGTATATATAAAAAATTATTTTGAAACAGTTGCTACAAGGTGGATATTGTATAGTCTTTTATATTTTTTTTTCTCCACAAAGTGGGCTACCTGCTTATGCTACTTATTACAGCATCTTCATATGAGATCACACTAATCCACAATATGAATTTTAATTCTACATGTGCCTGCCTTGGATTAAGGCTTATTACTCTTTTAAAGGGAATCATCCAGCTTGAACCCTTGTGTAAATGTGCTTGGTTCCTTAGGACAGTAGTAAAAACTGACCCTGTTTTTCAGGCTGCATTTTGTCTACTTTCTGCTAAACACCTTTCTTTTGTCCTCAGTTATGTGTTATATTGTCCTAGAAGTAAAATGAATTGCTAGCAAAATTCTAACCTTGTTCTGTGAAAGTTTAACCACTTCCAGTACAGCCTATAATTGCCTTTTTTATCATGATTTTTGGTCATAAACCAATAGTTGTCCTTGAATAAGGAAAAATGTAGATTTTAGAAATGGTGGACAGCTTAAGGAAGTTAATTTTTTCGGAAATCCTTTCTTGAAAAATGCGTTGCAGAATGAATCATTTACTGTGCTTCAAAAACGAAGCTTTTTGCAGCGATCAGACCATAGCTGTTGCTACCATTAAAAGGCAAGCTTTCATGATTGGAATATTTTTGGTCAATAATAAACTGCAATGCTGACACTATGCTTGAAAAATAATATTTTAATTGATTTGGAGGTCTTAATCTCGCTTTCCGATAATTTGTGGGATTAAAAATAATTCAGTTATTAAAAACTGATTTAGTAGTATTTTGTACTGTGGCTCACTATGAAAATATAATAACTTATTTTACACAAGTATCTTGTAATAGGTTAAAAATTTCCCTGATGCCCTTATATAACAATAATTAAAGAAAAACCAGGCAAACCAAAAACAGGCTGAGTGAGTAAAGGACCCATTAGGTTTTCCGTGTACACTGTGGCAAGCCATCTTGTTAATGCATATAGAAATGATTTTTAATGTATAAAGGAACTAAGGTAATTTGCATGTAGATTTATTTGAACAAGCATGTTTTAAGTTACCTTGTTGGTGGCCACCATAATAACTACTATAACATTGATTTTTAGTGCTTTCTTCTGATTTAGAACTACTTGGAATTTTGTATTAATATAAAGAACATAATCATGTTGGAACCCATAGTCTTGATTAATACTGACGGGTGTTTCATAGTAAATATCAGAACTGTATGTGGGTTAGGGACAGATGAAGTACTGGGAAAAAACCAAAATTGATGTGTTCCTCAAAAAAACAAAACACGGGAGCTATGACTTGCAGACCAGTCGGCTTAATTTCACTTTCATAGATATCTATAAGTTACTAACGTGAGAAGAGGTAACACATTTTTTTTTAGTGATCCATGTCAGAGCAATCTGGTTTCTTTGTATAAGACAGAAGGCTTTGTGGGTGGACTAGCCTTTGTTATGTATCTTTTGATACAATTAATATTAGATATTTTTAAAAGTGCTAAAGAAATGTTTGTTAGGAAACCACACTAGAGTATTATAAATGGATGAGAATCCAGATTGATCTTAACCAACCTAAAAAACTATGTTCAATAAGGCAGGAGTGCCTGGGCAGAATTAACTGCCTGTGCAAATACAGCATGGAAAACATCACCTAGACATCAGCTTTATGGAAGAGACCCTGCAGTATACAAAGAATCTGTGCTGGATCATGTAAAATAAATGTTAGACAACTGTTTCAAAATGTGCAAGAAAAGGGGCAAACACTAATAAGAAATCTTCTTTTGAAGAAGCTGTACTTAAGCATAAATAGATGTGTTATTAAACTTCTTATTCTGTTCAAGACACAAGTCTCAGATTCTGTCCAGTCTTGAGTGCTTCATTTCAAGAAAGATGAATCCATTAGGAAGTGTAGCATAGAGAAGCAAGAGTATTGGATTGTGGAAAAGATTTTACATTTTGTTTTTTTCTTTCAAAGAACAAGCTGAAGGAAGGCTACTTAATAGACCTAAAGTCTGTAAAATAGTGATACAGAAAAGAAGAGAATACTTTGTATTTAGATAGACAGACTGTAATGGTCTTAAATTGCAGGCAGGGAGATTTGGATTAAACTTGGAGAAAAAGGGCAGTAAGACAATGCAAAAGATTGTTGAGGTTGCTTATAGAGTTACCACCACAGACGGTCAAACAATGGTGGAAGGCCAGGCAAATGTCTGTCATGACAGATGAAGTTATAGCTGGTCCTTCCTTTGGGCATGGGGAACGGACCAGATGATCTCTGAGTGCCTTCCCTCCTTGTGTTCTATGATTATATGTAAAATGTGTCTAGGACCTTAAAATAAATAAAAGTGGATGCTTATTAACATGCCAGTGGTTGTTAGTGTTAACTAGACTTAATCAGGCCTACTGTCCCTTGCTGCAGATTAATAATGAAATGATACAAGCCATGCCTGCAGCACTTACTGCTGCTTGCGAAGAAGAGAAAGATGATAGTGTCATCTACAAAAAGTGTGATTCTATAAGAACATGAAATGTTTAATGAAAACTAGATATCAAACTGGCATTTAAATTCAAATTAGAAAACCTCCAAAACATAAGGTAATAGACTTTTTTTTTTTTTTTAATATATGACAGCACTATTTCTAATAAATAGAAATAGTGAAGTTTGAACATCGTGGGTTTTGACTCGGTGCTTGAATGGGGCAGGAGCTGATAGTAACTGAGTGGTTGAATCATGCCATGTATCTGTCTTGCAGAGGAAGACAGCAACAGCAGCAGCGACTTGAAACTTGCATCAGGACTCCAAGTTTGATGCTATGCTGCTTCAAATAGCACAGGTTTAATTTTTTCCAAGATGAGGGACTATCCATACCTTTTATTTATTTATTTATTATGTTTGAATTTATTTCCAGTTTCAAAAAATAAGAATACCATAATTCTGAAAAGGGAACACACTTTGCTGGTAATTGTATCTTTAAGGCTATGCAACGTAAATGAGCTACAGCAGATTTGAGAGTCTGTCTGTTGTCTAGAGTAGCATCTTGATTTTTCATAGATTTTTAAATCAGGAAAGATTTGACAGACACCATCCATACCAGGGAGAATAGGTTAACTTTTTGTAGTGAGCCCATTATCTTAGTATCATTCTGATTTTTGGAGACTTGACATATTAAAATATGAGGACTTAGGAACCAGAGCACTTTTGTCCTTTATTCAAACAGCAAATCCACTCAAAGTAAAACATCTGTCTATAGGCAATCTTGATGGAACAGTTTTTCAACATTTTTGAACAATATATTTTTATTATTTTTTTAAATTTTCATCTGTGAAGACTAAGGAAAAGAAATCTTAAAGTCTGTTTGCTTTCCCTTTTCATTGGCAAAATCAGGCATTTTTTTATGTTATGACTCTTTTATTATTAGAGAAATGATCCTGTATTGAATTAAGTAACATTTGAAAAGATGAAATCTATTCTTAGAAAAAATCTGGATTTAATAAAAATTAAACTTTTTAAAATATTTGAATCAGCCTATCAAATTACTTAACAGGAGTTCAATCCTCATTCAATTCCTAAGTTTAAAATTTTTAATAAGAAAATGGTGTGTTCAGTTATCTTTACTATAAGAATATAATTACCTCTTTATCTCATGTTGGAAACTTGTTCCTATCAATATTAGAATTTCTTAGGAAATCTAGGACATTTTCATTATGCTTTTTAGTTTGTTTATAGTGCCACACAAATACAGCCAAACTGCACCTAGATATTACATTAACTTAGTCTTCTCTCTCCCACAATTGCTTATACTCACAATATAGTGAAGCCCAAAATATTCTAAAGGCAGCATGAAACTGAGACTCAGTTTTCCACTCTGTGTCTCAGTTTTGTTATCTTGATAATGATACTTGAGTTCTTGGTAAAGCACTTTGGTATGGAAAAAGGGTATAGAAAAGCTCAATTTTATCTCATTCAACTTTTATAGTTGGGTTACAATTGTAATATTTTATTGCCATATGTATCATATTATAATGATTTTTTCCTCTATAAGTACAATCTGATTCTGTCTATATGTGCTGAATATGAACACATTTTGATGGAATTTTCCATATTTTAGAAATTTCTTAAGCTTACCTTAGAAACCAGCAACAATGAACTGTAAGTTCCTCAAACTGTATTTCTCTTAGACAGGTGTGCTGGATAGTATGTATTACTTTTGCTTATCAGATAGATGCAGCTACTAAGAATAATTGTGATGCAGCACATTCTTTCTGCTTTGAGAAAACAAAAACATGTAGTGGATCCACTATGCTAAAGGAACAATATTCTCTACAAGCAAATTTATAAATTTTCATTTTGTACTTATATAGCAAGGTTAGACATCTTTCCTTTGTAAAAAATAATCTCTCTGAAAAGTCATCCCACTACTCACATAATATCAGAATCCCATGCCAAAATGTTAAAAAATGAGTCCCTGAATCTGCTTAGTGTGAGACATCGAGACTTGCTTTAAAGTACCTTTACACAGTCAGATTGGTATAAAGGGACCTTAACAGCTGATAGTAGGGCTTTGATCTCAGTAAGTTCATTCTTCCCTAATAAGAAGTTGTTCCTTATATAATTCAAAAGAATTAACAGTGCAGCAGAAAAGAGAAACCCGCATATATTTTATGAAAGTCAGGAAGAACTAATATTTCACTGCAAAGAGATGAAGTGAAAGTGCTTCATATTCTGCAAAAGCATGAAAAGGTAAATGTTTCAATGAGGCATCACAGGAGAAGCCTCCCTGAGACTATATAATCCAAAATGTCTTTAGGGAGGAATTAGAGGGAAAGGTATATTAAAAATGATAGAAGGAGAACAATGACGTCCTGACGTTTTATACCAAAATGTTAAGGAGAGTCGTTTGAGAAAGATTCTTGTGATGATTCACAATTTAAAAGCCCAATGCTGAACAAAACACAAGAGAAAGATAAAAGAGAGGGAAAAAAGATTCCTGTTGCATCATACAGAAGAATTACTAAAATGGCGGGTAATCACTCCCCACTCTGTCATCTAGTTCATAAGAAAATAGTGAAATTCTGCAATATCTAATAATCAGAAATAAACAGCACTAATGGTATTTGCACAGTAAAAATTACCAAGTCCCCAAAAGACCAACAAAAGAATCCAGGCAAGTTGTCATGTTGAGAACGTTGTTATTGCTGCCAAAGTGACAATAAGTAAATAAAGTTAAATTAAAACTCTGATCAAATGTTGCTGCCTTTGAGACTGGGATAATTCTGTGGCATATCATAATGAGAAAGACAAGCAATATACTTTGATACCAATTAATGAAAATGCATCAAGACCCACAAATTCCCTTTCAGTACTCACTGGCATCACTGGTAGGCAAGTGCTGCACAAAAATCTTCTGGCTTTAGTGGCTGTGTCCTTATGGAAGAAAGGAAAGTTCTTTTTCTTGTTTCTGCCTATGATGGGATGTGTGATTTTTGTGAAGTCATGTCATCTTCCTCCCACATATTTCAAGCCACCGTTTAGAGTAGCGAATCAATCACAGGCTGCTTCTTCCTCTACATTTGCAAAATACTTAAGAAAATAATAGGTTTGTGTTATATCATAATAATAATCACTTACAGACTATTCTTATAAGCTTAAATCCTAAATAAGCACTATAGGATTTGGCCTAATTACCCAATTCTCTGTACCGTAGTCAGCAAAATCTTTTTCTCTGACTTTAATTGGAATGAAGCTCAAGTCGTAAGTCTTTGTGGAATGCATTGATTTCCCTGTGCAGATATAATGTATCTGATTTTGGTTTTATATTCAATAGGCAACTGAATAGATCTTTTTCTACTAAAAATAGACTTTGATATATAGATCAAGATTTTAGGAAAATCTGTATTCCATCCTGCACAATCTGTAAAGGAAAATCTAGTTTAGTAATTTTGAATAAATAAAATGCTGAAGAGAAATCACGCTTATTTCACACTTGCACAATGGCTCATTTTTTATTAGTATTATATAATCTGCATGTGTTAAGTGCAATACAGTGATGACATCATGGAATTCAGATTTATTTGTGGAAACAGCTTCTAATTTTTATCCATTTTTAAATCAAATTTTATTCAGTGCTTAATGCATTCCCTTTTGGCTGCTATCTGAATGACTATATCTCATAAAAAGCATGCTGTGTCTTTTCTTCATAGCAAGTCAAAGGAATGGTCGCCAGTAGCATACCAGTATATCTCCAAAAGTAATTGTGATTGAGTTTGGAAGTAGTTAATAAATTTTATTTCTTTCAACAACATTGGATTTAGTTTCTAAGTCTTTGAACGTAGATCAAAATAAGGTGTTTAAATTCAATGTAAATCAAAGCATGGTCTGAAATGTTAATATATTACCTATGTCAATGGTAACAATTCTGTCAGAAATTCCCTTAGATATCAAAAGAAAAAAAATATCTGTTCTTGACTGTTTCTGGGTGAAACACATAAACTTGATGCAAGGTTGAAATTCCTCTATATATCAGTATCACACAGGTCATTATAAACTTGAAATAAAAGTTTGGTGTTGGAGTTGTACACACTCATGGTAGATCTATCAGTTATTGCTTTTAAGAAAATAGTCACATTTAGCTGCTGTGAATTTCAACAAATGTATCTCTTACTATCTCATGACATAATGGGAAAAAATCCATTTGGAGCATAAGACAAGCATACTGTTCATTCAGTGTATTGTTCAGTTAAGTTATTAAGAAAAATGCATGTTGGACTCATAGGTAAAATGTGTTTAGTTTCAATGGCACGTAGAATCTTGTCCACTTCGGATTTGTGTTTGGTGGATTACAAAAGGAAGATAGTGACAAAACTGAAAACAAACAAACAAAGTTGGGGAGGAAGCTACAGCTAAAATAAATAGTGATTATGTAGAAGGCTTTTTACAAGCCATATTCCAAGATTCAGTAACTGTCTTTTCAAAGAGCATTCAGGAGAAAATATTTCCATGAAATGATTTGTAATAAGTCTTGCCCACTCTGTTATTTGAGTAGAGTAATTCTGTTATTTGAACTGGGTGTTTGTGTTTTTTGGGTTTTTTTTTTGGTTTTGGTGGTGTGTTGTGTTTTTGTTTTGGTTTGGGTTTTTTTTGTTTGGTTTTTTTGGGTTTTTTTTGCAAACTATGTTCAAGAGCTTCAGGTGGGTGCTGACATTCTCAGACTGGTGGAAACTTCAAAAATATTTTTATTTTCTTTGTTTCTGTTTCAATATATGTTTGCCTATTTCTGGTTTTGAACTTGTTTTGGTGGGAAGAGTTGTATTTGTTTAGTAATTTCTCTCTGATCAAGAATAAATTTTGGTTCTCATACTTTTTCTTGAAATCTTTTGGTCTCTCTTGGATTGCAGTCTCATTTTTGTCTAAGAGACTTCTACAGGATTAACAGAATAAACCAAAATGATAAATTATCAAAGTCTCCCTAAAAAAAAGGATGTCTTCTCTGCAACATACTTGAAATTCTGTGCCTGCTGAAATTGCTTCTGCCTTTGTAAGTAGCACACTTGTATAAGCTCCTCGATGTAGTGTGTATACTGTACTTGGCTTGTTAAAAATAACATCATGCAGATACCAGTTCTGTAGTACAGTAGGGAAAGTGCCCCACCACTTTCAACATCTGCGGGAATATTTTCAGCTATGGAAATCTAGGACCAAAAAATACCCTGTGTTTATTCTGGGTATGCAGGTTTGTAGAAATGTTTGATTTTGGAGAGCTGTCCTGTGGCAAGGGCAAAGTCATTGGAATCCATTACGCTGGAATCATAGGCTACATATGGCTGGATAGATAACTTCTCTTTGAGGAACATAGTCTACTAACAAAAGTCCAGGTTTATTTATTCCTGTTTCTCTAACAGAATTAGTAGCTGGACTTGTGCACAGAGCTTAGCTTTATTGCAATTGTTTCTCCAGCTATACAGTGTAAAAAATAGATACCTACCATACTGGGATGCAGAGGAGGCTAATTCATTGATATTTATGTAGTGCTTTTAGACAGTTTTGTAGAAGTGACTATAAAAATGCTTATACAGATGAGTCTATATAAATATGAAACCGTATTCCTGCTACTTATAATTTTTTTTTTGGCAATAATGGCATGCACCTTATTTTCAGTATTGGCTCCATTCTTTTATGCAAAGCCTTCATTTAGAATGGGATAAATTTAATCCAGTTTTAGTCACCTAAGATTTAGGTGTGTTGTCTAAGCTAGTAATTGGTATTCCTGCTAGAGCTAGAGGAGAGAATTCAGCAACTCTAGGAGGCTAGTTTGATGCTTAACTTTTAGATTCCGAACAATCTTGAGAATCTTATCTCTCTAGTAAAAATACGTGGTTGCACCTGTGGGGAACAACCAGCTTTAGAGTCTGCCTTCACATACATGTTTGGAGCTAGTCCAAATCCAGGCTAAGACTGTCTACAGGTGGCACAAAACTAAAAGCTTCTTTTGATAGAAAAATATAATTTGTTTTAGAAGAAAGTACTTTCTTGGAAAATTCTATTTCTGAAGACTTAAAATGAAGTTTTACATAAAATTTTGGGTAGCTGCTTGCTGGTAAGGCAGTCTAGAAATTGCAGCTGTAGCATCTGGAAGGCTGAGGACCAAAATCAGACAGCCTATGGCTTAAACTAACAAAGCAAGCTGGCACAGGAAACCCAGATAGGCCTAGTTATGGGATGCCTGGTAACCACCACAACCTTCATGGCTCTGACAACCTTCCAGGGTATTGCAGTTTGCTGCCTGTTTTTGGAATGAAACCGCTTTATCCAACAGTTTGGCACTATCTCCCTTAGACATTTCTGGTTATCTGAAGAGGATTTTCTCTTATTCTGTTTATTTAGTTTTTAAGGTAATACTAATTCCAGAAATACAAATAAAAATGCTCCTATTATGTAGATAACAAAAGTATGTCATATTTTCTGTCACTTCATATATAGAAAATAAAAATGCCCCTATTACGTAGATAATGGAAGTATATCTTATTTTGCATCATTTCATATATACAATACATGAATTTATGGCTCTTTATCCTTTATATTTTTAAAAACAGCTGTGCTTATTGCTGCATGAAAATACAGACTGGAGCTTGCCTGTGCAGAAATGAAAGGATGCATTTTCTTTCATGAAACCTGAGGAAATTTCACTACAAATCTAATTATGCTAACAATATTAAACCTCTTACCAGTCACATTCATCACTGAAATATTTTAGTGTAGCCTTTTGTGTGAGCACTAACTATCAGCCTGATTCTAAATCTCCGAGTTGGGGGAGACACAGGGATGAATTGTATCCCATGGCCAAACTGAGAGTATTTAACAATAGTTTGCACTTGTTTAAATGGCAATACTGAATGATTTGAAAAATTACATTTTCAGATAGCTTCAAGAGAATTTTGCTTCTGTTCATTCACAAAATAACTCATCTCTTTGCAGAACTTAATATTCATCAGTGAGTAACATATAAAAGTGAATATGAGATATAATCATATGAAAAGGAAAACAAACTAACAAACTTTTTTTAAAAAAAATGTCTGAAGTTGACTGTGTGCCTATCTGGTGAAGGAAAGGCATAATCTTATATTTTAGTACCGTAGGTTCGTCAGATGAATCCTTATCCCATCGTGTGAGATGTAACTGGTTTAAACTGAAGAACTGTTCTGTAAGCAATTCTAAAACATAATAAACAATGATTTACTTCTTAGAGTATTCAGTTTTCTAGTATGATAATGATCTAACTGTAATGAACCGTGTCTTCTTGTTACGAAAAAGAATCAACCACAGTTGTTGCACAGACCTCCCATGTATCTTGTCTGACAGCTTTCTTTCTCTTTTTCCCAGATGCACAGATTTGCTTGTAGGGAAATGACAAAGCTTATCTCCAGCCTTTAGTGGCTTAGTGTGATAAACATGTTTTCCTTTATGCACAGTAGACATAAATGTATTTCTGCTTTTAGTCTGTTCAAGAGAAATCCTAGCTTTATAGTAGTCCTGTATCCTTTGGACCTCAATAAGAATTTTCCGTAAAAATGTGACCTATACATCTGTTTTGCTGCATTTTGTACCTCTACTAGGCGAGCACAGTCTGCATGGTGTGCAAGTCACGTTCCCAGGTGGCCTTCAGTTTGCCTTGTTAATTTAATAGACAACTTTTTGTCCAGAAACTTTTGATTTCTAGGAAAGGAAAATGTATGTTTTCTTTCTGTCATGAAGTTCTGAACTTTAATTAACTTTCTCTCTATAAAGAACTGATGCTTTACATACCAGACAGAAAGCCTGTGTAAGCATATAATGGCTAATAGCCTACCTGCCATCTTATGTAACTTTTACATCTATGCCAAACAAGATTTACATTCTTATGAATAAATATTATTTGGTTAGTATATGTAAAATGATTTCTAATGGGAGCAGAGTTCAAAAGTATAACTCACTTATACTGCTGTTATTCAGCTAATGAAAGTACTGTAGAAAATGCATTTCTGGATTATTAAAAAAGTTCATTAAGGTGTCCAAAATCTAATACTACTTTCTATCAGAAAACACAATATCCTGCCCAAATAATTTAGACCTCAGTATAAAAGGTTTAATTTAGGGTTTTTTGTCATGCAAAGGTTACACAGAAAGTGCCTGCTTTCAGTACAAAACCAATAAATAAAGAGGGCAGGTCCAACGCTTCAAATTACACAGAAGTCAAGAGAAAATTTAAATTAACCAATTCTAAAAGGAGGATCAGTATGTCAACTGAGTCAACAGAAACTGGTGAGAGAATATTTGGAGAAAATTACTTTCCCTAAGTGGAATTCAAGTTAACAGGACAATTTAAGAGAGTCTCAAGTCCCTTATGGATATTGGGCTAAGGCATACCATAAGTATTGAGCTTCTCTAAAATTCTGAAAACATTTTCTTCAGTCTTCTGGGAAGGCAGGTTTTCCAGAGTATGAAATGTGAATCATGATCAGTTTTGAATCCAGACTTTCTTAAAATTAAAAAGTGCCCTTCCTATTGAGTAAATAATATGTGACCAGGACATATGGTAAATAGGCACTAAGCAAGGTTTACATCTTATACATAAAATTTTTGAGATTCTCACATTTCTGTATCTTTGTCTTTTTACTGGAATAGCATAATGTGCATTAGGCCAGGCCTGTTTGTGTCATATCTAGGTTTGTGGTAATTTTGACATGAATTTGCTTTGATTAAATTAATGACTTTTTGTGATCAATTTCATAAGTGTGGTGTCTGTTGGCAAAGGTATGGGCCAAAACAACTCCTTTAAGTACTTGTCACAATGTATTTCCAAATCATGTTTCAGATATATAATGAAGACTTTGTTCTCCATATTTGATTCTAAGGGTTGATGCTTATCTGCTGAGAGAATAACCCATCTTGTGTGTTTTTGGTCTGATAGCTTTGATGTAACACTGAAAAACATTTAACACCAGTGTTATTAAATATATTCAACAGATTGTTTCATACAGCTAATGAGCCAAGAATTATTTAATACTCCATAAAAAAAAAATACAGAAAGTGAATACATTTAGATGATCAAGTTTGATCACCTAATCGTAATTTGATCATCAGTCATGATTGATCATGGTCAATTCATGAGCTGAAAATGAGGTGAAATTTTTGTTGAATATATTATCCCTGTAGATTATTTGCCATATGCCACAAATAATGCTTCTTTGTCTTCTCTAAAATTAAAACATGTATTGCTGAAAAATAGTGAGCATACTAGCTGTGTACTGGCAAAAGAACAGTACTCTGTAGTGAGAGAAGTAGAGCCTTCTCTCCCTCTCGTTACTGATTGCAACTATTCACATGTCTTAACGCAAGCATCGACAAAAGTTGCCAAGAGTACTTGAATTAGTATTGATAAATACAGCAAAAGAGACTCTTGCCTATGAAATTGTTCACCAGGTGGCACAGCAGCTTTGCTTATATTAACAGAAAACTTTGGTAATAGTTGGCAGCTAATTTAACTTCTGTGGTTGTCAGATCATCAAAGCCACATGGAAGTACTAGTTGGTTACATTATGAAATTTGCTATCAGAGCTAGTGCTAACATTTAGGATTCCAGTGGCTTTTTTCCCCTTGCTTCCCTCTCTGTTGCATTGCTCTGAACAGTTATGCGTTTTTTAACATTTTCTAACCTATACATTCAGAAGAGGGTCTGCACTCAAGCTCTCTGATAAACAATGAGCTATGATTCAGAGCTTGAAATTTAGGTCCTTGGTATTCTTGAAATGCTGAATCATCTTTCCCTGTGTTTCTTTACATTCAGTAATCAACCCTGTTGCTTGCACAGATACATAAACATAAACCCACCCCTATATACATGAAAGTGTAGAAACACCAGCAAACCTGCATTTAAAGTAACTAAACTAGTCGTGTGATTATTTAGTTTTTCAGGAAAAGGTCATCATTGTAGTCACATTATGGCACCATTGCCAGAGATATTTAGCAGTTTTAAGTGACTGCTTAAACCACCTGTCCCATTTTGGTGTCATACTTTTAGATGAAAAGGATATTAATTATTGTGGGAATTCAAAGGAAAGCTGACAGGCTGCAACTGGGACTTGGCTTTGTTTCTTAGAATAAATCCAAACTAAGAACCTGCAACTCTTATGACATAATTAATTTCTTATTATTGCAGCCCTAGTATATGCAGGTGTTTATATTATGCAAAATATACAGAAGCCAAAGTATCTTGTTACAGAGAATCCAGTAGCAAAATTAAATAGGATGTTATGAGATTTCATAGTGTAGTGTTGTTTTGCAATCCATTATGTGTCAAAAGGCTTGGTATAGCTCTGGAAAATTTATGGAGTCATTGTAAAGCTGTAAAGGATTCTACCACATAATATAGCGTTAATTATGTTCATTAGCCAGGTGAGGGATCATCTATTAGTAATCTATCTTCTTTGTTGTGTTAAGTAATAATGTTTCTCCCATCCTACCACTTAACAATAATGCGTGGCACATTGCCTATATGATAGATGTTCATACATAAGTGTGTGTATGTGTATGTATAAACACATTAAAAAAAGCCAAAAAAATTGACTGGCATTCACACAGTGGCAGTGATTTGTCCCAGATATGTTCTGTGACATGCATCTTTGGACAAGGAAGTATCAAAAAGTGTGTGCTCAGGACAAGCGATATGTTTTCATCTAAGACATTTTTAAAGAATTATTAAAATTTCAGCAGTTTCTTTGTGTCCTGAGTCTATAAGTTCAGGTAAAGTGGTGACTAATGTTCTATTGCTCCATATTCTTAAGACCAGCCTCAGAAAATTGAATACAACGGGTGATTACAAACATCCAGATTACAGATTTCTGTAATCAGTCAATTCCCAGATGACTGGGATCATTTAGTTAGGTTTCACATCATCCATCAGTTCTTCATACGTGAAGTCCAGTGCTACAGTCTCTGGAAACGTAGTGTCTGGAAGTTCAATTTCAAGTTTTTACCCAAAAATGAGCATCTGCTACTTTTTGGAGTTCTGTCAACTTCCCTGTATGGTTTCTGTCCTAGTTATTGCTTCTGTGACTTCAGTGTTAATTTTGTATTGAAGAAAGCCTCATATCTTATGATTGTTTGTTTTTAATTAATTTTATCGATTTGCTGAGCCAGTTACTCTCAATTTTCAGCTACAGGAGCAGAAGAAAATGATTAAAAATGTCAGCAGCAAGGGTAACATTTGTTTGGGTAGATTTAAAAATGAAATTTTTACTAGCACTAGAACTCTGCATTTAGCAGCTCTCAGGACATGTCATGTATATTTCCCAGTGCAGCTTACAAATAGACAAGTTGCCTTCTGCATCACAGTGCTTTTTCTCTTGAGGCTCTCCTCTGTGTTTTATTCCTACAGACTAATAAGTATTTAAGAACTAAGCTGGGCTTGTATATAAATAACCATAACAAAAATGAATATATGTTGAGAAAATTAAACTGCAAATGAGAGTCCTATGCTTTTCGCTAAAAATAAATAGTATCTTTTTTCTCTATCCATTTTAATCAAACCAACCCTCCCTCAACAAGTTACGCTGTTAAAATAGTCATTCTCTAACCTATCTTGAACTAGAAGGTTAACATATATGTGAGTAAGGAAATATGTCAAAACCTCTTTTTTCCAAAAGAGTCTAAAAATTAATAAAGATTGGAATAGAATAAGTAAGAATAGGTATAGAATAGAAATACACTAGAATAAATATAGAAATACACTAAAAATGTAAATTTCCCTCCTTCTGGGAGCAGCAATATTAGGGCTGAGAGCTGCAGTCCTCTCTTCCCACAGTTCTCAAATATAATGCGGGGGGTGTGGTGGAAATAGTTCAGATGCCTAAAGTGTGCTGAGCTGGCGTTTTGAAGTGATGAATAGCTAACAGTTATGAACAACTGAGCACAGGCATAGAGCCAACAAATGTTTGAAATGGCAGTTCTGGATAGCATGCAATGTATTCCATATGAGGGAAAGGAGGAAACCTTTCCAACGGAAAAATTGTTCTACACCTGTATACTGCTGTGTGTTTTGTATGTCTGCCTGAAATGCCAAGGACTGGCCATTTTGATAAATAAGATGCTGAACAAATGAACCATTCATGTCATCAATTTGGAAATTCATACACTTCTGTGTTCCTTCTTAAGTCAGTAAAAAAGTGCTGGTTGAGATAATTGTGTAATTAAGTAAAATGGTTTTCCATACAATCTAAAAGAAAAATATGGTTGATTTCCCACCTATTCCTTCAGAACAACTCTGCATATCTTATTAAACCCTTTCTCATTTATATGCAAATATGATGTAGTATAAGATGCTGAGTGTTTTTGCTCTTGAACAATGAGTATCCTTTTTCTAGCCTTTGTACTGGGTGCAAGAACACATGAGCTCTAAGGCTGTGGTCAGGCTTCCAAAGGCATTCAAGTACACAGACCTCTTCTGTTGCTTGACACTGTTCCATATTAGTGTTTTATGAGCTTTATTTTGTCTTGGCTTATGCATGGAGGATGTTTTTAACTTCTCCAAAAGGAAAAAAAAAAAGTTGATTTATTGAGTTAATAGTATCTTATTGGAATTTAAAGTCTGAAGACTTAATAGCTTTAAGATAAGGCTGAGACTGATTTCTTGATCAAATTTACCACATGGAGATAGTATCAGTGGCTCCAAAGCAGTTGTAAAAGTAAAGTAAGTGACTGGCTTCTAATGATGTCAAAAAAATTTCACAGGTTAAAAAGAAAATTGTTGTTACTAATTTAATTTTGAGATATTTTTCATTTAATCACATTAATTACAATGTATTGTTTCTGTATTTCATTGTTTTTTATATAAATACACACAGACATGCATAAAAGATAGAAATCATTATGTGCGTAATTATTCCATTTAAAGAACTGTATTATATGTTACTTGTACAAAGGGCCATTGTCATAACTCTTGATTTCCCAGGATTTTCTTTAGTGCAAATCTCTACTAAACAGATGACATCTAATAAAGCAGCAAATCACTACTCATCTGAATGAACCTAAACAAACCCATTATACATTATAGTGTATAGGCACTCAACTGTTTTTTTGTTGGTTTGTTTTTTGTTGTTCTGTTTTTTGTTTTGTTTTGTTTTTTTTTCAAAACAGACTTGCCAGAATACAAAAATCCTTAACATCTCACTGGGAACAGGACAAACAACATTTGAAAAAGGAAATTCCTCCCCGTGTTATTCACTTTAAGAAGAGGTGACTCTTAAAAGGTGAGTTGAAATACATCATAACATAAGCCACTGTATAATGGCCACTCTTCTCTTTTTTAGATATCAATTTTCTTGATTTTGTTTTCAGTTACGGGTAGAATCAACAAAAAACTTAGAGCCTCAACCAGTTTTTACTGAGTAAGGATATATCTCTTTTCCTAAGGCTGCGCCGGTAAAATCAGAAATGCAAATATTCCAGGTGCTTAAAATGTATGATGAAATCTCACAGAATTTATAAGGAAGCTATTATAAATTTGTCCTGTGAACTTTAAACTCATCCGGAATTTATAATTATGACCTCTATCTATGTAATTTTTCAAATTAAGAACTCAGAATGTTCTGCATTAACTTGATTTTGACCAAAGTGGCCAAGAAGAAAATGGTTTTCTCTAGCAGAAACCCATTTTACTATGTTACACTTAAAACTGAAGTACTCTAAAATATACGGTATATTTTCAAGATACCGTCTTGCAAAGAAAATGCAGATAATTAAATGATCATAAACTGTAGTGCAATTAGAAAACTTTGATGAAAGATGTGATTTAAGTAATACAAGCTTTAATGGCAAAAAGAGCAGTTCTCCACTCAAATGCCTATTAATCATCACAGTATGTGTGCTTTGTTGGCTGTTGATAAACTTATTATTTCCTTTTTTCTTCTGTTCACTCTGAATAAACAACTATTCCCAAATGCCACCCATAGCATTGAGTGGGAAGAATGAGTTGTCCTATAGTCTGACAGAATGACATCCTGTACTCAGCATAGATATTGGTACTATCTTTTCTTAAAAAATAATTTCTAGTGGCAAAGAGTTGAATAATGCTTGGGACCAGCAGTCAGAGCTGAGAAATTTATGATCATGGTGATTGCCTTTGAGTGCAGACTTTAAATAGCCTCCCTTTCCCCCAGCATGCAGTACTCATTATTTATTTACCTGTGAGATTGTGCTAAGCAAACCAATCTATGTTATTACTGGTATTTCAGCACTAGCTAGAAGTCTCAGAGCAGGGTGACTTAGAAGAAACATCCTCGCTAAGAGGCCGGACTCATGAGTGGAGGTATAGCTGTGTGCTCGTGCACTCAAGTGCTCTTAGCAGAAAAACTGGTTTGAAACCACCAAGTTGGAACAGATACAACACAGACCCGATCTGTAGATTTTTCTCCCAAATCTTAAGTATTTGTTTGGCTGCTGTGCTTTTGTGTTTAGACAAAACAATGAGGTTCCATTCTGTCCAATATAGTCATGTGTCTTTGAGGAAAATTTCAAAGTCATCTGCAGACAATTCTCTAAAAATGTTATTTATTTCCTCTGCACAGTTTTACACATTTTCTGAAATTAGACTTTACTTCTCATTTTCTTACTAGCTGTTCAAAGGACTGTTTTGAATTAACACGTCAGTTAATAGTATGTGTTTGAAAGTAAATGTTGCATAGAAATGTGAAAAAATATTTATTAACCTCCCATAACAAATGAATTGTCTTAGATCTGGGGGCTTATATTGTAGCCATTACACTATATTAGAGAACAGTCTTAGCTGTGGGGAAAAGACAGAGACATCTGCGGTTTAATACAAGTAACAGAATTAAACACAATGGGAACATAGAGAAATTGGTAAAAATTATGCTGCTGTATGGCTCAGTGGAACTAAATGTTGCATAACATGTTTTTTGTTTTTTATTTTTGCAGTGATTCACCATTCAAATTAATTAAAGAATCTTCCAGAATGAGGTGCAATGTTGCTTTGGAAAATATTGCTTTAGCAAGCTGTAATGGGCAACTCGGCATACTTCTATAAAATAAGTCTGTAAACTTGTACCAATTATAGTTGCTATGCTATAAATGAATTTTTAAAGTTCCGTATTTCTGAAAGCCATTTTTAATTACCCCATCATTAATGCTTTTGCACACAGTTATAGTAGCACATCACTGAAGTACATTTCAGTTTGTTATCAAAGGTTATGAAGAAGCAGATGATGAAATTTCACACTGATTTTTCTTTTTCAATACACAGGGGAAAGAAGCTATCTTATTTTGGTCTAACCATCAGAAAAAAAGGCATTAAAGTCACCACACAGCATCGTATCTGTAGCTGATGCCAACATCCATTTCATTGGAGATACAGCTAAAGATATGACTCCAAACTTTAAGGTGTGCTGATTTCTCATCGTTATAAATTATACATACATATATAATGTGGATGAAGGTATAGTTTAAAAATATGTTGGCTCAGTAACACAAGAAAACAGATCAAGCTATAGTAGATGTTTGGCTTTTATTAAGGAGCGACACTAAACCAAACAGAGCGGTTACACACCATTTCAATTTAACCTTAACTGTGACAAGCATGGCATTGTATCATCTGATGGTTTTGTTCCAGTGAGGAAATAAGTTGTAGTCTTCATGAGTGAAGATTCTTTGGTAATTTAGATTGCCAAAGAATCTTTCAATTTATTGAAATAAGGATGTACATCAGCTGAACGTCAGCTATCAGATTCATACTGGCATCTTTACCCCATTCCACATGGGGCACATGCAGGAGAATAAGTAATTAAAAAAAAAAAAAAAAAGCACTACAATTTGTGAACTGGATTCACAGATGTCTGCTTATCTCAGATAATTGTAATATCTCAGTAAAGAGAGGCTTGCACCATAAATAATCAAGAGGAAAAGCAATATTCATAAGCATTTCAGCATGATTCATTCAAGTGTTCTTAAGTGACTACCCACAAATATTGTGTAAAGAAGCAGAAAAGGAAATGCCGCTTGGTCTGAAATATGTTCAAAGAAATATATGTAAGCATGAAAGATTTGCACTGCATTGGAATTAAGGGAATTTGACTTACTCTAAAAGCTGCAATTTATTTGTCTAGAGGTATGGGTAAGGTATTTAATAGCACATTCTGCATAGTAACTCTTTTATTGTAATTAGGACACTAAGGACAGATTAGAAACTCTCAAATGTAGTATGGAGGCCAGCACTGAACCTAGAGCTCCTTCCATGTCTCAGACTGGTCATATTCACAAAAGTGAATTGACTGACTGAATGATGAATTTTGAAGAACTTCGTTAGTTGTCCATTCACAGAAAGGAGCTTTCCCTTGGCATTTAGGATGCTTTTTTGTAAGCTTCTCACTAGGAATATTATTTGATACTCTGTGCACGACCCTTTTCATAAAGCTGTCTGCCAACAGTGTAGGGACTCTTTGCTCAGCCATCAAGGGAGTGTGAACTCCAGACTCGAACTGTTGAAAATGTAAGCATTAACTTACTGTGTGGTTTCTTCTTACTAAGGCTTTTGTGAAGGTTAAGCTGAGAATTGCCGTACTTTAGTGACAAAGGTCATATGGGAAAATTTATCCCACTAGCCATTTAAAAGTTAGATATCTACATCTCAGCTGATCATCACGAGTTTCATTGACTAACAGAGAGGGCTCAGCAATGTGAAATTAATTGTCTTGAGACGTGCTTATTTTTTTGTACTATGACACAGAACTAGGATGGTTGGTTTAGCTGTAGATGTCTACACCTTTGACAACCAAAGAAGAATCATGCCTTCAACCGCTCTGAACCTCAGCTCCTACTTTGTAAAATTTTGATTTTATATTTTAGTCTGAATTTTTATGTTGTTTTTATTTATCATTTAATTATTTGCTAAGATGTTGTCTTCAGCCATTTATGATAACTTAAGCAGAATTACAGTTGTGTACAAACCTGTATTTCTTTTTTTACTGCTCTGAACCTGCTACTTGAAAGACACATAACTAATTCCTTATCCACTGAAAGCTCATTAGCACGACAAATTATAAGAGCAACAAAATGCACCATAGCATCACAGCTGCAGAAGAGGAATTTACTTTTGCATTTTTCTGAATATTTTCAAGCACATCTATATTTTCAGGGTGAGGAGAGTAGGAACTGGTTTCTCAGCACTTCTCACAGAGTCAGACTTTTTGTATGGCATCCTTCCCGATCTCCATTCACTGATTTGACATAAAGATAAATACCATTCAGAAGGCCAGATAAGGACTAGTAGAAAAGTTTTTAATACTGTACATTAATACTAGTGCTTGTAATAATGCATCAAGTAAATCTTAGCTAAAGTAAAGGTCCTCTCTTCGCTGTTCTGAGAAATGGCAGCACAAAATACAGACCTCTCAATCTTCTTGACTGAAGGCATTACTTGAATCACTTCTTTCAGTGTCTCTCAACAGTAGTGTACTATTCAGCAGTGAAGCTAGGATGGGAGAGTGCTGCACTTCTGGTCCCTTCTCTGCTCAACAGTTGGCTGTTTTGTCTCTTGCTTTCTCTTCTTTTAGTGAATATTTATTTCAGTGCTTTCTTAGTAAAACTGGTTGTGACTGTTGTTTCAAGGGTGCTAGAGCTCTGTGTCATACCCCTGAAGAATTTCATCTATGTAATGAAATTAGCCTCTCTTTCTGTATTATTGATATTGCTAGTCTTGTTTTCCTTGGTGGACTAAACATGGAAATTTGAAGTGTCTAGGACTTTGTATACTGTGTACTCTACTCAGGGTTCAGGGGAATGGAGTTATCAAGCTAGCACAAGACTGGCTACTTCTGAATCATGATTTCTATTTGATAACCAGCTATAGAGTTTGTGATTGTGAGATCTGGTGAGTTTCCTTAAGATCATCCCGAACTCGCTAACACTGATGTGTAATGCTCCACAAAGCTATGAAATAATCTTTCTCAAAACTGATGTGCAAGGATGAACAAGTTAATGTGTATCAAACCAAGCATGTATTTTATGAATTGTTCACTTGTAATCTGTCATGTACAAAACAGTCCAGCTACAAGCTTTACCAGGATTCCCTTTCTATTATAAAAAGGTCAACTTGCCATGCATTTCTTGGCCAACATTTCTGAGAACATCACTCGCAGAGAGTAAGTTACACAATCCTTAGAGAAGATCTGCTGTTTGTGTTCCAGAGCCATTACTCCCATAGCTACAGTTCTTAGCTTTCACAGGTACTGTTTCTAAAAAGTGTTCATTGAAAGTACTGACTAACTCTCCTGGCGTAACTTTTCTGGAAAGAAAACTCGAACCACAGAATCCATAAGGGCACCACAGTTTTTGATTTTGTTGATGAACTGGAATTACAAGTTTTCGGGGTAGTGAATGAGGACAAAATGACTGGAAAGCAGAGGCTATTTGGGTGAAATTGAAAATCATTTATTTATGTAAGAATGTTCTGTATAATCCCAGAATTGCAGAACAAATATACGGAGAAAAAGTATACTGTGGTGTATAGTCATGTGTACTGTATGTTACATATAAAAAAGCCTAAAATATTCAATGTTTTTAATTCATCTTGCTTAGTCAACATCTTACCCATGTTTTGTCCATTTGCTTACTGAGGAGTGTCAAGTGTCTAGTGTCCTTTATCTTCATATGTAAGTCAGCTGAACAATGGAACATTGCTCATCCTAATCTTTTTGGCAATCTCTGTTTGACATTGTTCGTTATTGTTTGCCTTTCATCATATCACCCTTTTGAGCTGACATTGTTTATATTTCCTCACCATGCATTTATCTAGCAATTGTTGTCTAATATCTTGGTCTTGGTTCATTCCTGTCCACTTGACAATCATTAGCTGAAAGGGGTCACTTCTGGTGGGTCAATTGTCATAATGCGATGCTGAAATAAGTAGGAAAAAGTGAGAAGCTGAGGCCCTAGATATGGTTTGAGTTTGCACACGTATCTCATGAACATTTGTGTGTTTACACACACAGATGTAAAGAATTGTCGGTTGGCTGTGGTTCTGTTTAACTTTCAGCCCTCAAGTTTTTCTAAGCCCAGTGTGAATATTTATATATCAGCCTACCTGAATTAGGGCCTTTGAATACAGACCCATTTTCAAAAATCTAATTGCTTTAATAACTGGGAACTATGAAAAAAAAATAATATGTACCTTACACCAAACAGACACAATTTAAACATACAGATGTATTTTTTCCTCTCTGGACTTTCAATATTATGTATACTTTTCAAGATGAGAATATGTCTGTTAGTGGAATTTTTAAAAAAATTAATTTTAAATTTCATTGAGTTGAATTTTAATTCATTAATTTAACTGAATTTTAATTGAAACAAGTCAAGTTTGTTCCTCAGAAATCTAGAGTCTAGAATGTCCGTAATTTTGGGTTTTTTTAAAAAAAAGATTTTCAGGACTCTGTCATCACTTTTTAAAAAAATGTTGTTGTTTAAAATTGTTTTGGCCACTGCTTTGATTTTTGCACTGTTGAAATTGAATATTGTCAATACCTTGGATAAAGCCTTGATTTAGGAGTTTTCAGGATTTTTGTATCTTCGATGTAATTTGAAATTACTTTTTATTAGTTGTAGTGATAGCTGTTGTTGGATAAGACCTGAAGGCCAAAATATTTCAAAAGCTTCCTTGTTGTATTATACAAGTAAAAATTGTGTATAGCTAATCGTACTGAGTTTATACAAATTGCATATGCAATAAACACCACCTGCTGCCAGTTTTCCTTGGAAATGATTCTGAGTCCAAACCCAAGCCAGAGTCCTGACATATTTAAATACAAGCAAAAATGTGCTGAATGTGGGTAAGTCCACTTTTTGACAGTTGAGCTATGTCTTGGCAAGGTAGCAATTACACCTGTAGCTGACAGGAATCTAAGCTTGTCTTTCGCTATTTGAATATGTGCAACAGAAATTTCCCAGTTGGCATTCATTTTTCCCTCTCAGAATTATCAGAAAAGTGCTAAAGGAAGTGGCTCCAAAATCTTGGAACTGTAAATTGTACCTCATCTCTGTAAAACAAAGACTAGCTGACCTCCATTTCTTTAAGGTTACTCTCAAGATGAAGTTGATGACAAGTTACAAAGCCTTAGCTGAGCTATATTAACAACTTTGTGTATCTTTAAACCATGACAAATAGTGCCAACTACTTCATCTTAGCTGCACTGTGAAGTAGAATAAGTTTTCTTATGTTTGATGTGGAGTAAAAAAACACACAAAAGCATCCATCATTGAGGTGCTTATGTTTGTTATCTTTTTAAAAGGTGACATGACAATTTGAGCTTTACTGTTATTTGCTTAACCGTTGTTATTTACCACAAAATAATATCCATCATGTGTTGGACTGTCTGTACAATTTTGGGTGTTATTCTTTTTCCCTGTAGTATCCCAGAAATACAGGTCAAAATTAATCTTCAGAACTAAAAGAACTTTTTGGGGAGGGGGGGGGGGGGGTTGTGTATACTGTATACTTGCCACAGACTTTGTATTTTATACATGTCATTCTAAATACAAAGAAACACACTTGGCAGAAGTGAAAATAATGAATAGACTTGATTATTTTTCAAATGTCAGATACCATTTCTTATCTGCAGTTAAATACAGTTCATATTGTTGATTTGTTCTGTAACTATGAAGAGTTGTTGGACAAGTTGTTTAGAAAGTTTCAGACATCATAACCATTTTGTTTTCTTAAAAGAAAAAGGTTTCCATAAAGATCTGCGTATACAAATGTATCCAAACCTTTTAAGCCAACCTCTAATTTGATTTAAGAGAACAAGGCTTCTATTGAAATTAAGAATGCACATTTGCTTTCTATTATAAGGTGCTCTGATTTAAATCAGGGTTATGCAATTATACTCTTGTTTATGTTTGAATGGGTAATACAGTGATTTTAGACACTGAATCCAAATTCATACAAATAATAAAAAATTAATCTATTTTCTTCATATATTCATTTTAAGGTAGGGACCAGCATCATATCTCTTGAGTCCATATGTAATTTTTACCAGACCTGAGCCCTGGACTGCTTTTGCTACAAGCCTGCTGAATGATGCAGAAGCTATCCCTGCATCTGGTGGTACAACATTAGCTAAAATGTTATTTTTATTCCTGATAACTGGAGATACCTTTTTAATTATCTGTATTTATACATAGTAGTAAATATTTTCTCATGTTCTGCAGGCAGCAAGTGTGTAGATGTAAAAGAACAAAAAATGTATTTAAATGTCAGAAAATGATCAATAAGTTGAACACAATTTCACAGAATATCTTTGGAGTCCATTAATCAGTAAGTTAGCCTTTGTGACAGATGCAGTCATATGAGATGAAAAAAAAAAAGAAGTTACATTGGTTGATATTTTATGTCCTTTACACCAGAAAGTGCACTAAAGGTTATTGAATAACAAATACCTCAATGTCCACAAAGTATAGTGTCAGGAACTCTGGGCTCATCATAGAGTAAACTTTATTCTTTTATAATCTTATTCCGTTTCCACCTCATTTTTAATTTATTTTTTTTTTCTCCAGCAAAGATTATGCTCCAGATGGGAATGGCTCAAGATAGTCTAAACTGCAGAAACAAGGTTATCCAAATTTCCTGATCCTAAAAACCTTTACAGGCAAGAACATTTGGAGGACACATAGACACCCACTGAGGAATTATGATAGCAATGTAAAAATGCTGCATATACATGGCCAAGTGAATGATCAAAGGAATCTGTTTTTGAAAATAAGCTATTTTGCTCATCAGTTTCTCTTAACACAGTCGATTAAAAGACTAGACTGTCTCATGCCTGTTATTGTGTTCCCTTCTATCGCGTAAGCAATTAACATCTTATTTAGGAATTAAGGCTCCTTAGTGCTAAAGGTCAGGATAGTTACTAGGACTTTGTAGTCATGGGTGGAGCTCCAAGAGTGAATCTTCCTGCCTCAGGCTTAGTATTTGTGATAATTTCAATGTCTTCCACTGCACCCTCAATTATAGTTTATATTGTTTTCTTACCCTTTATATGCAGTGACCTCCTCATCGGGCTTCATCGTGCACAACTGTCACTGCAGCTAAATACTGTTGTCTCTGGATTACGTCAATGCTTTGATCTGTCGTTGAAGGTAAGTGCATAATATGTTTGGTACTGTAAGTAATGATATTCACAGTCTCTAAAGGCAAGAGTAAACATAACTTCGTTCAGAACAACAAAAGTAGGTCATCATGATAGTTTTCCTTTTATGTCACATTAGCTCTTTCCTTTCACTAGTACACTTCACATTTCCTTGTAATAAACATCCTTCAAGTGTGAACAGTAGCAACTGTTTTTTTCACTTCAGTGCAGTTCAGTTTTGTCAGAGTGGAAGTTGCTGATCTACACATAAGACCACTCCTTGTTTAAAATCATTTGATATACTGATTGTGGGTGTGCTGAGTGCTACAATAGGCTCTGCATTCTCTTTTGCTTTCATTATAGGTAAAGCACATGAACCCTGAACAACTTTTAAGGTAGTGGTTTCTGCTGACACTCCCATGATACTGACTGTGAAAGACAGTGTAAAATAAATACTGTGTATGGGATAAACAAATGGGTAACACAAAACACATAATTTCTTATAGCTGGGAGATTCTGTAACCAGGAGACATTTCTTTCACATGCAAAGGAAACTTCAAAGAGTGGTATAATGTAATACAACTTATAATGGTTCTGTGAAGATAGTTCATGTAATATTTTTTTTTTTCTGATTGAATCCATATGGCTGAGTTGACACTAGTATGTTACTAAAGTGAGAAGAAGATTGTATTTGACAGTGAAGTAAGTTTTTTTTCTTCTTCTATTGTCTATAAAATTAGTCTTTGATCCAAAACTTCTCAAGAGTCAGTGATGGCTTTCCTATTCCTTTGGTATGCTTTGAATTACACCCAACTAAAGAAACCTTTAAATTATGTCCAAAAAATTAAAGTGCTCATAACTCAAAAGCATAGATGATAGCAGGCAAACAATCTTATTAGTATATAAAGAAATCAGGGCAGTTTTTCTTGTTAGTCCTACTAAGTCTGTTAATTCTGTATCACCATAATAATCCTCTATCTTCTAGGTTTTGTTAATAACATCTTATTTCTTTTTTTTTTTTCCCCTGACTTTTCTTACTACTACAGAGATTGCATGACTATGTAAAATTGTTGTCATAGTGAATATTGTCTGATGTCAAGGGGCTGACAATCAGGAGGAGTTATGAAACTAAATTATGTGCTTTCCATATCATTCATCAAAACAATTATTACTAGGGAAACATAGTGGTATGTGCTGGAATTTTGATTGTGAAATGAAAATATTTATGTCCCTTTGTTTTAAACTAAAATTGTTTTTTGTGTTATAACTCTCTCTCTGTGTATACACATATATATATATACACACACACATATATTTAATAAAGAAAACCAGATTTTTTAACAATATTTTTACAGTATCCTCAGATTCTTTTCATATCTACATTCATGGTGTCACACCGATCTAGATGAACTGTATAAGTGATAGTCTAATTAGCAGACAGCACTAGGCCAGTTATGTCAATTGACATTTATTAGATGAGGAAAGGCAGGAGAGACATGTAAGGCTTTCATCCCTCTAGGGCAATCAGCCAGCCATGGCCCATCTCTTATCTAGGCACAATAGAAAACATTGAGTGAAAAAGAGGAATTAGTTGTGGTGCTTGGTTTCGAATACCTTAACTGAAATGTTCAAACTAACTGTGGGTATGATATTGAAGCCTAGGAGGACTTTTGTTTTCCTGCATAACAAGATTGATGTTGGAGGACTGAAGAGAAAGAAGCTATGCCTTCAAAAACTCATCTTGTAAAGGGAAAGATAGGGAGACATATCCAGGATCTCAGCTCCTTTTCTGGAAAGGGAAAATCTCACCATTCTCATTCAACATTGAAACTCAGATTACCTTTCCATTAAAATGTGCAGTATTTAGGAAGGTTTATAGCTAACTATTTCAGTAAACTGAATTCTAGTCTCACTTCTTATCTTGTATGATTATTCAATACATAAAAGAAATCATCTATGGTCTTGCATTACTATCTGTCATTTAGGCAGAAGGAACACAAATGCAGGAAAAGAGAAAAAATAGTTATTTTCTTTCCTCCTTCCCTCAAAATAACATACTTGCAGACTTCAGAGTCCTTGAAGTTCATACTTTCCTGTTGTTTCTGCAGCTATTTCACTGTAATGTTACCTAGGGTTCATATGATTACAAATGTAAGTAGGGCTCCACTCTTGAGTTACTGATTAGATGTTAATTTTTTAGTAAAGTGGAAATTATTAACCTACGATGTTGACAGATCTTAGTCCTCAGTTTGACTGTGTATACAGTAAAATTTTCTTTTGCTGTGTTTGATCAGTTCCCATTAGTGCCTTGAAACAATCGATATCACACTGTGTTTAAAATTATCTTTTAAGGGACACAAAGTAGCCAGGTGGAAAAAATCTCAAGAGACCAGCATGAAACTAATAAGATTTACTAATAGCTTTTGCTTTCATAATTTGAAGGGAAACTAAAAAGTAGACTCTGAATAGCTAGACTCGTAATTGGATATTGATCTAAACAAATCTCTTTCTAAGTACCTGTTAAAATCAGTTACTGCTATTTGTTAGGACACATCATATTTATCCTTATTCCTGTAGAAGTGGTACTGCTGTTCTAAGTTATATAAAGATGCATTAGCAGTACACTTTTAATAGACCTATTAAATTCACTTTGCTTTGATTTACTTAGTATCTGAGTATAGGCTGAGTATTCTATACAGCTGCAGAAAAGAGTAGTACTGAAAATAATGTAATTATCACCATTTATGCTACTATTTATTTTGTTAATTTGCATGGAACTGTGGTTTATGGAGCACTTGTGTTGTATCCACTTTTAAACATGCCTTATATGTGGCTTAATACAAGTTATCTTCCAGTTTCGCTGAAAGATCCTGCTTTCTTGGCATTTTCTGGTTTATATTTTGCTTGCTTGCTTGTTTTTCTCTGTTGTAGTGAGACAACACAGCATTATTGCAGAAGCTGTATGTCATTCCTTTTCCAGACAGGCTCCCTTCAAGTTAAAATGATATAGTCACACAGGCAGAGCTGTGCAAAACAGACAGAATATACTATTGACCTTTTTTTTTTTTTTTTGCTTTTGCCAAATTTCTTAAGAATTAAAGAAACAAAAAAAACCCAAAACCAAACCACAGAAAACTGTTGAATTAAATAAATCACTTCCTAAAAAAGGTTAAGGGAATGTAATGATGAATACAAATCTTTATGGATTTGGCTTTGGTTCTTTATAGTATAAATTAGGGTGACATCTTTCAGATCAAACCCATCTAATAATTTGGAATTTTGTGATTAATTGTTATCTGACCTATTCACACCTGATTTTATTTATCCCTAAAAATGTTTAGAATAGAAACATGACATTTTGGGAGGTAAAATAGCATAGGAGTGCAGTGGATACAGTTGTATCTCTTTTAAGTGGACTTCTACAGGATAGCTTAGTCTTTTCCTTGAGGTTACACCATTATGAGGCTCCTTTAGAAGTGTACCTTGGTCCCTAAACTATATTTGTATTAAATTAAAAAAAGGCATGAAATCTGATAGTTTAATTTTACTCGGTAATAAAATTAAACAAATTAATAATGATTCTATCAGTTCAGGGAAAATAAGAACTGGCTGCACCTTGAGCTATGGAACTATTGACTCCAGATTAATTTGGTAATAGCATAACAGGCTACTATGCAGAAATTGCCCAGTGAAAGCAAAAGTTATGGTTCAACTTGCAAATATTTAAAGTTCTCTCTCAGTTTCTCAAACACCCACTTTTATTAAACTTGAAGCAACTTAATTATATTTGAATCTCTTTCTTTTCCATGAAATTTGTGAAATCTGCCAGTGTGTTTGAAAGTGATTGGGGTTTAGAAAGAATCGCAAATGCCTATACAGAATGAATGACTGGATGGATCAGCTCCCATAAGCTAGACTAATAAAAAAGGTACCTGAATTCTGGTGCTTTCCAATATAATCCACAGCACTGTAAGAATAGATGGGAGCCTGGCATGAGATGGCCACTCTTCTGTCTCTTGCTAAAGGCAGAGGAAGTGCAAAATCTTCTGGGTGGACTAAGAGAAAGAAAACTGTTAGAGCTCAGATCAGGAAATAAGCTAACTATGCCAGGTGAATCCTGAGCAAATTTCTAGATAATCCTTTTGTGGAGAAAGCTCCTGATGTGGAAGACAGAGGCTGCTGGTGTGCTGGCCCAGCAGTTAGATGTGGCTTCAAAATGACAGAGATCTTCAAGCCAATTATGTTTCTGTTGTTGATATACTGACTGCAGAAATATTTTTCAGAAGCACACAGTAACACATTGATGTCTATCAGCAACACAAGCTGAGACAGATGCCAGTCCTGTCTCCATCTAGCTGTGTACTAAGCTATAGCCAAAAAGGTTTGAAAGTAGCAATGTGTTCATATCTTCCACTGCAAGACATGCATTGTGTCTGACATCATCCCAGTCTATCAACAGAAAAAGTGTAGACAGTTCTTCACATCAGCCTCAAAAGGTAACCCCAAACAGTAGTTTTATCTTTAAAGATATTAGTGATTTTATGTAATACTGGGATTTTAGAATAGATATATTGAAATGTATGGGAGGAGGACAGAGCTACCTTCTGAGTTTATTCGTTGGTGGGTTTTTTTTCCCTCCAATATATTATTCTGTTTGTGACTAAAGGTGAAGACATACTTTTGTCTCTGTTCCAGAAATGCAATTTGGTATTTTTTTTGTTTCAATCCCACACTTTTTATAAGCTAGTTATATTTAGCTTAAAATAATGGAATTTGCACAGACTGTTAAGGCTTTAGAACTATGCCTATATATGTCTTATTTGTATTTTGAAAAAAATGTTTTTGTAAGAGACTTTGGTCTTTGATACTTTACTGTACTCCTGTCTGTGTTTCATTTTCCCCAGGTACTTGCAGGGCCAGGAGCTGGGGGGCTGACACTGGAGAACAGATGTTCTAGTTTGGTGTTGCCAGAAGATTCCTCCCCTGCTGCAGTTCTTCTGTAGCTAGTTATGCAAACTCTAGAGTTTCTTTGACTTTGCAAGACAGAGCAAAGACACACTTTACGGACAGATTAGTGGCTGTAGTTAGGTAGATCATAATGCTGAGTGTTACATGTTAAGATCAGTGAATTATTTCTCAGTTTAAAGAGAGGGGAGAAACAAGTCTGGCATTCATGAAAATACTAGGGGTGACTGTGACTTAAATTAGACTCACAAGTCTGGAGAAGACCTGAAGAGATCATTCAGTCTATTGCCCTGTTCCAAGGCAGGCTTTGTAGCTGTAACTCTGCTTTGTTATCTTGTAAATGTCTAACCTGTTCTTAAAGACCTGGAGCACTGGAAACTCCCCAGCCTGCTCAATTGACTTATTAACATTTCTACAAGAAAGCTTTTTTTCCTAGTATCATCCTATTTTTTTGTTTTGGTCCCATCCTTTATCTCTATGAAAAGCAGCCTTTTCTTTGTTCTTGAAGAAGCTTTCCATAGTTTTTACTATTATGTCACCCCACTTCAGTCTTCTCCAACCAATGACTGTAATTGGTGAGTCTTTCTCTGTAAATCACAAAAGCTCAGGTTAACAGCAACTGTGTACTTTGTTGTTACCCCAGTTGTATATTTGTATGGTTGATTAGTCTTGTCTGAATAGTTTGTCCTGTGCTTGGCTCTCACTGTTGCTCCCAGGTTTACAAGATCCTGTCTCAGATTTGCTTGAATCAGTTTGACTTCTGTTAACTCTGTTGTCTGGTGTGTGGTGTATACCCACTGGATTTAGCCTTCTAAATACACACTTTTGAATTATTGTATCAACCCTTGCACAATCTCCATGTAAATTTAATAGAAACTTACAGAAATTTATTACGATGTGATAAATATCTAACCACAGAGGATGATAAACTTACCATGCCACTGAAGTAGGGTTATTTGAACAGGAGTCTAAATATATTTTTTTCCTTCTCCTAAAATGCTTTTTCTTTGAACTAGTTTGTTTCCTTTAGCTTACAGCTGTTCAAATACCGTGATGTGTGCCAGTTGCCAATAGTAGTAGCATGCTCCTGGAGCAGCCTGGGGACACTGGTGCTCAGGGAATCCTCTGTGTTTCATTTTCCCCAGGTACTTGCAGGGCCAGGAGCTGGGGGGCTGACACTGGAGAACAGATGTTCTAGTTTGGTGTTGCCAGAAGATTCCTCCCCTGCTGCAGTTCTTCTGTAGCTAGTTATGCAAACTCTAGAGTTTCTTTGACTTTGCAAGACAGAGCAAAGACACACTTTACGGACAGATTAGTGGCTGTAGTTAGGTAGATCATAATGCTGAGTGTTACATGTTAAGATCAGTGAATTATTTCTCAGTTTAAAGAGAGGGGAGAAACAAGTCTGGCATTCAGCTCTTCAGAGATGAAGGAAATAGTAAGTGGTTTTCATGATGTTCTTTGTGGACCAGGATGTTTTGAGCCTTCACAGAAAACAGGGGCTTTGAATTCATTCATTGTTATGTAGAATAAAGACTAAACAGGAGAAGGAACATATAATTAAACCCCAAATATGAGCACATACTAGGACAGTACATTAATATTCCAATTAAATGCTTGTGAGAAAAAAACCACACCCTTCCTTTCATAAATGAGATTTCCCTAGAAGTTGTGATACTGAAGAAAGGATCAGAACAAAAGTGTTTTGGAGTTCTAGGTCCATCCACTGGTTAAATTATTCTTTTAATATTTTGTAGGGCAAGCCAGAGGGTATTCAGAAGCTGCAGACAACTTTATTACCCATGTAAACTGTCAGAATTACTGAAACTAGTGAAATTATACGAGTTCACAGTAACAGTAATTTAGGGTGATGATATTTTAAGAATTTTCTTCTCCATTAAATTATTCTGAACCAGCTTTGGTATGAACTGGTTTTCTTATAAAACTTACCTTAGGAAAATTTCCAAAGTTTTCAAAAGCTATAATCCCAGTACTAACTAGAACACCACCTCCATGCAGTGGGGATATGTAGTTTCACAACAAAAGGTTAGAGTAGGCAAAAAAGCAGCATGAATGTTTTGGCTATTTGCCTGGCTTCAGAAGTGAATTCTTTTTATTACTTTCTGGGAAATATTCTTTTGTCTTTTTTACATGAGGTAGAAAAAAGCATTTGTGTTCCTCTTTTAGCCACTTTTCAAGTTATGATTTTTTTTTTTTTCTGTGAAGGCTAGTTTAAGTTGAATGACTAAATGAAAAATCTTAAGGAAGCAATTATTTCTTCTCAGTAACTTACTCAGAAATATGCAGGAACAAGTCAAATGAGTAAGGAATGTGCAAGATACATGCATATCGTATGATACATAAATCAGTTTGATTTGAACAGACAAAATAGCACCCATCAGTAGAGCCTGTTTAGGAAAGTATATGATTCATCGTTTGTTTTTGAGAAAGATATATGTAGTTACAAAGCCCCCTAGGAAATCTCTTTGGCACACAGTAGAATCATGAGACTTCCTCTGATGTGTTCTGATTCAGAAAATATGAAGCCTACCTGATTTATCTCAAGGCACTTTAAAGAGAAGAGCTCACGAAACTCAGCCAAGATAAAGTTTAAAAAATGATTTGGTCATTTATGCATACAATTCTTTCAAACTCTACCTCTTTGCTGTTCAAAGTCATTTCATTGAACATCTCTGCCACATATAAAGTGTTTTATGCAAATGCTATTGTATAGTTCCCTCAGTTCACGCTACCAGTTTTTAAACATCTGTGGCCAAGGCATCACAACTGATTGTTATGACTGATTTTTGGTTTCTTTGTTGAAACTCTTAGAATAAGTCAACATAGAAAACCTGCAAGCCTACCTAATGTCCAGTTAAAAGACAAATGAAAATTAGAAAGGTCTTGTAACTTTGAAGAGGAATTAATTTTTAAAATGCCGCTTGAAATAATACACAGGGGAAAGCTGAACAGGAGGGCTCATTTTTGCAGAGCTGGATCAAGGTACCCAAGGGATTTCCATACTTCTATTTAATAATGAAAAATGTTTCTCAAGTGAAGAGGCTGTGTTTTCCAAACATACATCAGTGTATCTGTACATGCCTTGATGATCTTGGTCTTCATGAATGGATGACCACAACTACTGTGTACAAAAACCCAAACAGAAAATACAATAGACACACACACACCCCCTTCACTGTAGGAAGCTAAATGCTTTAAACAGATGATATATGAATGATGGCTCAGGATAAAACTGAGCCATGGATCAGAAGTTTGGACTGTTCTCTTCTAAAGAAAGGAAATTCTCACAAAACTTAATTCATTTTTTGGTTCTTCAACTAACGGAACCATGCTGAGGAATAAACACATCTGAACTGTGTTAAACCGTACCTTCTATTACTCAGTGGGTTATACACTGCCATTTAATCAGGAGGACATGCAAGAAGGCTGTTTAACAGATTATCTCGATTTGATAGATTAGCCACCACAGATGTTTAAGAACAGAAGGATGCACAGAATATACCCATTAAAATTTCAGTGTAAAACAAGGAAAACTATACCAAAAAAATTACAATTGACATACATTTCCATATATTACTTAAAGTTATATAACAGTTGTAAATTGCATCCATGGTCAATAGCTGATCTGTTGACAAATTATATATATTCAGTAATTAAAACTGGTTGTCACATGAACTTTATATGGGATAGAACTTGGGAAGTATCAGGTGTAACCAGCCTATGCAGATTCACTATTGAATCGTTACTGTTACACTCCATTAGGTTTCTGATGCTTTAGTTGGTATAAATCTAGCCTGATGATGATGATTTAGCATAACACTACCCTCTAACTGGGCTGAGAGACTTAAGTCATTAATGTCTTTGTTGAAGTATTTGGATACCCAAAGTTACATTCTTGAGACTAGAATTTTCAGAAGGTCCTAGCACACAAATACCTTTTATATCAATGAACAAAACAATGTAGTGTTTGAAATACGTCTACATATGTACCTTTGAGTCACCGTTCCTTTAGAGCACCATGGTGTTCAGGGTCTTTCTGTTGACTCTAGTTGTTGGGTTTTTTTTTTAATGAATTGTCTGAAGCTGGTTGTTGTCTACCTCATGTTTATTTCAAACATAAATCCAATTACTAAATCTTTAATCATTTACATGTTTCATTGGAATTCTTTCCTATAAGTCAATACTTTGAAAAACACTCTAACTACAATGCAGTATTTGTTGTTTGTTTGGTTTGTTTTTTTTTTTTAACACAGGCACACACCCCTCCACCCCCACCCACCCATATAACTACGTTATGTTTGGGTGATATGTTTTATATACAGCTGCTGTAGTCTATTTCCAAATGTACCTGAAGTTTGAGAAGCTGAAAACTTTTTTCTTCCCTGGCACTGCCTTTCTGTCTAGAACCCTATGCATTTTTATAAACCGTACTTTGGAGTAAATATGATAATGTCTTAACCTTCTAAATGATGAGTAATGCACCATACAGTGGAGACATGAGATAAATCTGGGTTTATAAATCAGTGGAAATTTACTGAAGTGAATATAAATTCCATCAAGATCTAGCAAATATTGTATGTTATCATGAAGGCAGGTTAGATTAAGTTCTCAGGTGTGCTCCCTCAGCAGCCTTATCAATGCCAAAGGGTGTATAAAGAATAACAGTGGCCCAAGTTAGAAGTTTTAAAGCAGAACAACAGAGCTCTCAATTTTTTGTACTTATCAGAGAGCGTTTTAAAGAATTGAAAGTAACTGAGTGTGATAAGAAATTAAATATCTTTATGTTGTTAGCCATATCTATATCTCAATGAATTATTAATTATTTTATAATAAATTGAGGTAAAAATAGTGGAGTTTTATTTAAAAATGGAAAAGCCACTGAAGTGGAAATAAAGATGACAAACATGCTGATGACAGAATTCAGCATTTAGGAACACGTTTATCCTTTTACACAAAACTGACTAGTAACTATAAATTCATCACTATGGAGAGGCACTGAATAGAGCATAACCGTCACTAACTGGCATCTTTTATAAAAAATATATGATACGCACGTTCCTTTACCTTTGTGGCATGAATCTGTTGTAGTCAATAAGTGTTAATGTATCCTACTTTCAGAGATAACTTGAATCCTACAAGCTTCTCCAGAGGTGAGAACTGTCAAGTGAAAGAGATGTTGCACTCCTATGTTATGAGCTATTCAGTCTTGATTACACTGGACCTGCACTACTTTATTTCTGTTAAGAATTGGCTATATTATACCTTTTTAACGCAGCACTAAAATATATATTGATCCTTTTCTAAAGAGTTGAGTGATATTTTCTCTAGAAAATTGGGAAAAAAGAAATATTTCTCTACTTTTTCATCACCTTACTGCCATTTTATTTATTTTAAGAGAATTTGAGTAGAGATTAACATTTCCAGCCTAAGTGACCTCTTTTTGTTCTTACTGGAACATGGGCCCCAGTAGGGTATTGTCATGTTTCAGCATATACTGTAGTAAATTAATTGACTTATCAATGAAGAGTTTAGTGTTATTTCAATAGACAGGGATTTATTTTGCTCCTGAGCCCACATTTTTGGAGGGTGGGCTGCATTCTGGGGAAGTATCTCTTGCTCTATCCTTATTAACTTCCCTAGAGCAATTCAGGCTGGCCTTTGTGGGAGAGGACTATGGGTCAGAGGGACTTTTGGTCTGATCAGTCTGTTTTTCCTTATGTTTTTGAAATGTCCAAATTAATCTTGTGGGATAAGAAGAGGAAAAGCACTGTCAACACCAGATAGGCCAATCATTTATTAAAGAGTTTCTGCTTTTAGTTTTTATTTTACAGACTACAGTTTACCTTCAGTTCTTTGTTAAAAACCACATAATTAACAAACAGTATGCACAGATTTAGAGCAGTCTAACTTGAAAATCTTATGGCTGCTCCTGTTCTGTCCAAAAAGAGACTGTCCCCCTGGTTGGCCTGTAGGTAACAAAGGCATGGTGATGTTTATTGTTCTGTGTCAGGAATGTATGTGTAAATGAGGTTTGGCTCATTCTTAAGAAAGTGGAAAACATGAAAATCATTATACAGAAACGGGTAGCTGAACATGCTCTTATGTCTAACACTTTCAGAAGTAAAAAGCAGTGGTCAAATTTATGTCTCTTAATATGTGTTACTCTATGTCATTTAGAGAAGTTCAAACTGCTCTGTTATCATTCCTGTACTGCATGAAGACCTGATAAGGATAACTTCTTGTGCTACATGAGGTGAGCAGACTTCATGTATTGTCAAGACATGTCACACATTAGGCAAGTTTGGATATCTCTGAAACAATCACACTCTTTTTCCTGTCATCTGTGATGAATCCTGCCGCAAGTGATTAGTGACTACATTACAATGATGTAGGTTCAAAAGCACCACCATGTACTTACCAGTTGTCTAGAGAAATTCTGCAAAACCAGCTTGTTTGTCATGCTATCACTCATTGTTCCCATTTCTTCACAATATTTGGTGAGTTATCTGAATTGCCTGTCTTTTTGTTTAAAATATATTTAGCTTTGTTCTTCTACCTTCCTCTCCCAATATTGTAGATAGATAAATATAGATAAATCTAACTCTTTCCTGAGTTTTCTACATTGCAAGTATTTTCTGATTATCATACCAAGCAAGGCTGTGTTGTGATGCGTCTTTTAAGTCTTCCAGACCTGATGGAGGTCTTCTGTCACATCTTCATCTAATGCAAGTGAGAAGTGGGCTGTCTTATGTGCAAAAAACCATGATGACATCATGAAATACCATATGAATTGTCTGGTCTCTGAGTTATTTATATTTTCTTTGGTTTTCTTCTTTTCATTCATGCTTATTTTAGGATTATTTGAAAGAAACTAGTGTTTTTTTTTCCCCCACCCTTTCCTCAGGATGCTCAACTTCTCTTGAGTACAGTGAGGTCATACACTCTCTCACAAAAAATACTGAACATTGAAAATATCTTTTTATTTTAATGTCCATCCTGGTTATTAGGAGACAAACTGTTATTTAGTATTATCAATGGAATGTATAGAAGTTTTAAAGTAACTTCTTATTTTAGTTGTAACCAAAAACCTTGACACTGCAGAACTCTTTTATATATCGATGTTTTCTGTACCTTGGATCAGAGCATGTGAATTATTTGTATTAAATTTAAAATTATTATGTTGAAATAGAATTGGAAGCCTGCTATGATGATACATGTGTTTTGAAAGAGGAATTAAGAAGGCAAACTTGTAAACCTATTTTTTCTGTAAATGACCAACACTAACTCAGATGAAGAATGAAAGAACACTCTAAGCAATAATTCATTAATACTACTACTAATAATAATTATCCAAATAATTCATTAATTCTTCCTTGAAATTTTGCTGTGTTTATGAACACAAAAAATATTTCATGTTTTCAGATTATTTTTTATTATAGTACATTATGACTATTTAAATTCTTCTAAAGCTATTTAAAGCTTAAATGCATCTCTGGAATATGCCTACATTTTGTAGAAAGGTGTTGTTGCATACCCTGAGTTCATTTGCTTATTGTACCAGTATTAGAGTGTAGCTGGGGAAGACTCTTCTTGCATTTCACAAAAAATCAAACTCAATATTCATGTCATTGGTAGGTCTTTATGGGAAGTCTTGCCATATTAAGTGTGCTTGTTGGTTTAATTCCTTCTAGTGTAGCATTAAAATTCATGAGCGTCTGACTAAACAGAAAGTTTCCTTTCATCATTCATTAAAAATAACAAAACGCACCCAAACAACTGAAAATCTAATATCACATTAATTGTTTTAATGCACATATAGGTACATTTACAGATATGTTGCACAAGTATTTTTGTTTAGAATCTATACACAAATATTTTTTCTTTTATTAAGTACAGAGGTCAGTTGAAATATTGTGAAATAAAATGCACTGCAAAAGGTAAATGAGAGGATAAATTCATTAATAAACTGAGTTTGACAGTTTAATTAATGAACATTATTTCTTTACATGAGTTAAGCCTTCCATGCACTGTCTTGTACTATTTGAAAAGGTTTTACTGGCAGGTCCCAATGCTTATTTCTTATGCCCTTGATAAGAGAGACATAATACAATTTAGGGATCCTAACTGATTTTATCCTGTACAGAAGTTTGCCAGACATCTAATATGGTGTTCACAGAGCTCCTACAAATCACTCCTCCTGGTTGGCATTTGTTTTAGAAGCGCACAGAACAAAAGCATGGGAATTAAAAGACCATCACTGGTACTGACAGCAGGAATCTGAAAAGTTTTTGCTCTCTAGGGATTTGCAGGAAGTGTAGATCTTGTCTTTAGCTGCTACCTGTGACACTTGAAGCTTCTGCCTCTAAGGGCTTGTCTGGTTGGAGATACTTAGCTAACTCATGTTAATTTTACTGAGGTGTCAAAGTTAATTAACATCGATAAAACTTGTCTGGGTACTCTCACTCAGGAAAAAGTAAGACTTAAGGAGAACTGAGGTGCAAAGATCTAAGTCTGTTTGACTTCTGAGGGAAGTATATACCTTAAATTTACGTTTCATATATTCAGCACTTTATGCTTCCAGGTAAATTGAATAAAACTGGTTTGACAGACCTTCAAGTACAGGTAGCAGTTCTGTTGAAACCTATGGCATTGACTAGGTGAAAAAACTAGCATGAGAAGAGAAAACTTTCTGTATTTCTGTTATGGGCAAGAGACAGTATCAAGTTATCTTTAATAATTATGAACAGCAGCTAGTGTAGAACGAATTATCTGATCAGCTGGGTAGGAGTTTTGCCTGACTTTCAGGGGAACAGGAAGCAGTGCTGAGTGCTTTTTGAAAATCCCATTCCTAGTGAGTCAAGGTTTGCCTTTTCAGAACAGGTAGATAGTGCTATTTGTCTTCTATCTCTGCTTCTAAATTACTGTCTTCCCTGAAATGCAGCTCTAGTTGTAGTGCCAAATTCCTATAAATCTGAACCAGAATTTTCATTTATAAATAAAAATAATGAGGCATTTAAGGCTCTTCTAAGAAAACATTTCATAGCTCACTGTGGCAGAAAATGTTATACAAAGTCTTTCAGTTTCCCACAGCCCAGAATAACACTACTATACTGATTTCAGGACAAGTCATGGTCAATCTATGCTTTTCTATCACATCAGGTTGAACCCTCTGTTCAGAATCCATCTCTGCTTTATGTATGCCTCCAAATCTGGAAGCTCTTTCTTTTGAGGTGCTTTAATAGGCAGCTGATTTGACTATATTGGAAGTCAAGCATTCCAGATCCCTGACTCTCTTAACTGAGTCAGAGCCTTCCACACCACAGAACAGTTACAAATGCACTGCAGATTAGAGGTACAACATTATTGTTAACAGGAACGGTACATTAAATCCACTGTGTGCAATGATTGTACTAATAAAATGCATTACTTGGAGGTTTAAATCCTCAAACTAGAAATTCAATTAATTTCCAGGGAATCCAATTTTGGAATACAAGAACTTTGCTCATCTGCTGTCACCTTGTAAAGCTTCAGCATCTCACACTGTGGTAGAATGAATTTTGTATACAAACATGTCATGAAAATCTTGGCTTAGGATGCATGTTTTGTAACTTGTAAAGCAGGAGTGTAGCCTTGCTTAAGGAAAGAGAGCAAAATAAAGGTTCCCATGCATTGCCTATAAGCGCCCCAGCTCCCACCACAACATTCTGTTTATCTCAGAAAGACTGGCAGTACTCCATCCTCCATTCATTTTATGTAAGGCCTCTTTTCCTGAAATTTTACTCATCTAAATGCATGTTTTTCATCAGTGATGTCTTATTTTACACCAATGAATTTGTTTTAATTTTCACATAACAACTCTCTGATTTTTTCGTTTCAATCCATTGCTTATACATCTGCACAAAAGACACGAAGCGCAGTGTATTATCCACTTAAAAGATACCCATGGACTTACAAACTTTGCTGAACCAGGACCTAAAATGGAGCTGTTAAGCCCACTGTATTTTAGATAATTTTATTAGAATCAGCTCTACTCTGTAATCATTTTGCTAGGGATGAAAGTTTTAAATATATTACAAAGCAAAGTGCTTATTACAGCTAAAGAATTCTAATGGCTAAAACCTGTGAGAAAATACTTACGTTTGATTCAAAGAATAAAGAAAGAATGAAAAGCAAATTTGTTTTAATATATTAGAAGTAAAATGTTTTAGATATTTAAATAAAACAGTATTCTCTTAAACAACTTCTAAGCTTTTCTATCTAATATATAAACCCCCTCAAGCAATAGTTTTAATTTCAACACGGAAAGATGGAATGATGGACAAAGGCTGAGTGGTTTATTAGCTGCTTGCTATTCTTGGAATGGTAATCAATAAAAAATATTTATCATAAAATAAATTTAATATTTCACCAGTAAAAAGTGATTATATTTTTTTTCTCATGACTGACCTTAATAACTCTCCAACTCTGAAGGCACTTGTAATGCCTATGAGTTATGAAACTTCCATACTCATGAACAAAATATAATAATCAATCTTCACTGTTGAGATATTCTATAGAACACATATTAAGCCAGTAAAAGGCATGAATTCTCCTGTGACTTCACTCCTTGGTGAGTTTCCTATGTCAAAAAAATGAGATACCTGGTTTCACTTAGCCCTTACCTCAGGATACAGCAGTGAGAGCCCTAAACAGCTAAAGTAAAATTACAGAGTCCTCCTTATAGTGCAGATTGTGTCCTAGTTGCATGATGACATTTTAGAAAGGAATATTGTTTAAGGACACTAGTAGACCCGTATTACCTTCTGCTCAGAAGAATAATGTGATGCCACAGTTTTATTCACATGTATATGCAGTTTATTCAGGAAATTTCTTGCCTAATCACTTTTAGTTTCAGGGTGACCAACATTACATGCCACACTGTCTCACAAGAACAAGGGTTTCCTGGGAATATCTGGGCATGATCCCAGACAGAGATATATGATTTATGATACTCATATAGTAACACCATGCTCCAAAAATTTATTCACCATATAATAGGATGATAATAAGACAGGTTATTTTGATCTCAGAGTGCAGGACACAATAAAGAGCAGTGCATAGACATAATTATATTTTTGTTTTGTAGTTGCTGTTGGTTGAATGCTGTTTTTTGCTGGTTTATACACAAGCCGCTAGATTGTGCCCTGAAACTTCGAGAAGGCAAGTGGACAAGGTTTTTGACAAAGGTGAAGGTATGATTCTATTGGCTTACTAAATTTGTAGCACTGTTGAACTGGAGAGACTCTTATAAAAAAAAAAAAAAAAGAGTACAATTTAGATAAAGCTTAAATTATTAGTGAGCCGTTTAGAAAGAATGGGTGCAAATGCTGGACAAAATATGGGAAACAGTGCTGGAAGGTGTTGATAGATCTGATGACGGCTTTGGGGCTGTTATGAAAGTCGTTTAAAGTTATCATGATAAAATATCAAGTTTTCATAGCAAGGATGATGGCTGGTTAGAATCCAAGAGGTCATCCATGATCTGGATGGCCAGTATATGTCTTTGTTAAAACCCATTTTGCCTCACATACATAACAAAAGACCTAAAAATAATTCAAAAAGCTATGGCTTTAACACTAATTTAAAGTGGGTTGTTGTGGGGTTTTTTTTGCTTTCACTTACAGAAGTGAGAAAGTCTGCTTTCTTTAGTTAAAGTAGAACTAAGCCTGTACAGAACAGATTTTGCTTTGCACCTAATGAGTTTTACTGAACTAAGGCAGAACACTTACTTAAGATCAACCACTTCAAGATAAAAGCCTAACCAATTCCCAGTGCAGACATAGCCATGCATTGTATCGTGACTAACAGCCTAAGCAATAAAAATCTGTATGAGCATTTCCATATATATTTTGTTATATTCATTTTTACTTTGAACAGTTACATTTTATTTTTCAAAAAAAGGATAACATGATTTCACATTTCCTGTCAATACATTCTAGAAGAACATGTTTGTAGAGGTGGCTACGGGATTAAAATTTTATTTTCCTAAAACCTGAGGGTGGAGTGAAGTTGGGTAAGAGCTTAAATGAGATACTTCAGAAGTGTCCTCCAACAGCACTTAAAATTTCTTGTTCTAGAAACCTGACAAAAAAGTCACAAATAAGAAGAAAACAAGTATTTTCATAATTTTTAAGCGATAAGAACTAGGCTCAGATTAAGTTCTATTTCAACACCAAAATTAGTTCCAAACCCTGCGATACTTAGTATCAATGAGGAAGATTCATACTTGTAGCTAGGACATGTTTTATGCTTTTGCATGTCCTCGTGGCTGGGAGAGCTCCACGTCCTGATGCTACACTCAGTGACAAAAGCTGTTCATGGGAGCCAGGGTACGTTGTAATTTAAAAATCCATTTGGTCTTTAGGTGCCTAATTAGAAGAAAGTTTCCTTGGGGCAGGAATATATTAAAGGCAGAAGTATCTTTCCTGGACATCTAAACAAAAGTTTATGGCTCTAGGGCTATATGCTTACTCCTTTGTCTTAATGAGATTTTCATTCTTTAGCTTACCTCGTTAAAATATGCCAAACACTGGGAAGTTCTTTGTAAGATTGAAATTAGATTTATAAAGATTAGAGTAACATAAAAGCTCAGCTGGTTTGTTTTTGAAATTGTTGATTCAGAGCTGGAAACCCTTTTATGTTAATCATTTTCCCTTAAGACTCTGTCCCTATCCTTATCAAATGTATTTTCATTGTGTAATTTCATATTTTTCAATTTGAATAATTTCTCTCAAATACAAAATAGGAGGTTTCTAATCTTCCATTTGAAAATACACTTTAAGTTTTTCCAGCTGTGATAATAGCTTTCTGTATTTAAAGTAGGGCAATATATTGCTAGTGTTTAAACCAGGACTGCGGGGAGGCTATCTACAGGGCAACTGACTGGAATGACGTTCCTAACCTATGTACCACGGCACTGTCATTTTACTTCCAGGGCATTACTTTCTTAATTCTACCAATAAAAAAATCATTTTCTTTACTTGCCTATTCCCTAGATATAAGAAGCCATCCAGTTAATGGTTGCAGTGCAGTTCTGTATTTAGACTCTGGTAAGGGCTTACAGCACCGAAAAAAAAAAAAAAATCAATATCCTTTTATGGTAAATACAGTTTGATGTCTGCACAGACCTTATGAACAAAAGCCAAGTGCAATTAAGATAAGCAACATTTATTAACATACTACTCCTTTTGGTAAACAAGTAACTCATAGCTTCCTTTTGTGAAAGGAGTGGTAGGTCAGGTCACTTAAAGAATTACCAGCAAAAAGTTTAAGTGAAATAGATTTAATATGAATATATGGAAATGTGACTACACAAGATTTGATGGCAAGATTCACTCTATTACTTATTACATGGAGTAAATGCAAGTAAATGCACAGAGATAAATCAAGTTGACATAAAATCAGAATAGAGCTAGAAACAGTTTATAAAGATCAAAGGTATAAAAGTGTAAAGAAGATTATTCTCCCACTGAGTCACGAGATTTGGAGTAGACCCCCTTGCTTTCAAAACTCTCACAGAGTTTAGGGGTGGCTGGATCCAATCTTGGTCTCAGACGGTCAACGGTTTATATCTGAAAGAGAAAGAGATATAGCAAGTGGGGTAAAAGATAAGGGGGAACCTTCCACTGAGTCACAAGGTTTAGAATAGACCCCTTTGCTTTCCAAATGCTTGCAGAGTTTAGGCATGGCTGGATCTACCCCTAGTCTCAGATTTGAACAGTGAATTAGATCTAGGGAAGTATAAAGGCTAAAGGGAGTTCTACCATTGAGTCATGAGGTTCGGAATAGACCCCCTTGCTTTCTAAACTCTTAATCTATTCCTAGTCTCAGACTGGATGACAGATTAGATCTATAGGGAAGAGGGGGAGAGAAGGGAAAGTTTATTCACATTGCATAGGCTTTCAGCAGCAAATAAATTGTATTAAATCACAAAATTACATTGTTAACTTAATTACTTCAAGTTTGCAATATACTACAATGAAGGTATAACTACTAAAAGTTTGCATTTGAGTTCAGTAAAATATGTCCAATGCCTTTTCATTCCTCAACGAGCAAAAGGTTGAGCCCTGAGGAGTAGTGGTATCAGCTCAGACTCTGTTGTCATGGTTGCCTTAGCATCTCAAACTTACTGGTTTGCGAGCACTGAGCGGTGTCCCACCCAGAGGGAGATGCGGGCTGCAGCCCGCTGCAGTCCAGGAGAGCTCAAAGGGCCTGACTTTAGGACCACTGTTTATAAGGCTGTGAGATGATTTGCTTTAGTCATTAGCAAATTTCCACCCTGACTGCAACCTGAGCTGGTGACTTTCTCAAGAATTCCAGGAAAAATATATTGTTCACTTGGCTGCCACTTGAGCTATGTTCTGCTGTGAACATTCTGGGCTTGTCAGGGAATAACTGATTATTTCCATTCTTCTTCCATGCTTTGACCAGTCAACAGGAGTTCCAGCACAGGCAGCATCACTCTCTGCCTCAGTCGAGCAGGAGTTACTGGTGCAGCCAAGGGGTGCCTAACTGCCCAACTCATCACTCGGGGTGCTGAGGCTTAGCTGACAGGTCTGGTACGGACAGTGCCATTCTCTGCCCTGCCGAGCAGGGGCTGTTAACACAGTCAGGGGGCACTTAACTGCCCAACTCATTACTCAAGGCACCGAGGTCTAGCCAGCAGCTCCCAAGGTCATAGGACAGCCCAGAGAAGCAGAAGCGCCCCTTCCAAAGAACTTGCACAGAAACACAGGCAAGGCTTATTAGGATAAGAAGAAATAATAGAACATTCCTTTTGCAACAATAAATGAAGGAAATTTTTACTATAAAATAAGATGAAGGAGGACTCAAGGAATTTAGCCTCATAAATGGCATTTTTTAAACTAATGCATTTTCCCATAGTTTAATTCTACCATCTTATGTTTAGCTGAACACCTTTATTATGCAAACATGTTTCCTTGGGATTGTATAAGTATAATGCTCAGAGGAATCAGTCTTTACTTGGGATTTTACATATGCTTCTAGCAAGACAGAGATTAGACTTAGATCTTCACAGTGTTGGATCTGTGCCAGCCACAGTTCTAATGCTGAAACGTATGCTCTGCCATCTTTGCAGCCTAACCCTTTTCCACTGCTATTTCTTTAATTATTTTTCTTAAATTCCTTTTTAAAGAGAAGTATCATAGCAAACAGAGCTTATGATGAGTTCTAAAAATCAACAGGTCCTATTCTGATGTTAGAAGGGAGGGAAAAATAGAATACAAAAGACAGAAATCCAAAAATTATTGACGTTTAACAGTGCTTCAGAAGATCACACTTCAGTGCTGAAAAGGACTTTTCACTCTTGACACAGGGCAATGCCTTTGAAATCCAGGAGCTAAATGAAGCATAGACTGGGGACATCTACCATTCTCATCACAGCTGCTACCACATCATGGAGAGTATTGCTAACACAATGGAAAGAAATTAACTGCCCATCTGTGCAATGTAGACGGTTTTGTCTGCTCATGGCTGATTAGTGAGAGAAAATGGACTTGTGCTAATGTTAGGGTACAGTTCTGGAATGTGGAAGCCCAGATTCAAGTCCCTCCTCTGGCTATTAAAGGGAAAAAACTTTACTGTTATTTCAGTATATTTCAGTTCTATTTCAGTGTTACTCCACAGGTGCACTGCTTTCAGTTACCCAGCTTTTGAGTTTCCTCTCACGAAGCCAAGTAGTTTGGACCACTGAACTCATGCTGTGAGACTTAAGTTAGTCTCTGCAGCTTTTACTGGTTACATCCGTGCTTTAGCAGCAGCGCACCAAGTCTTGCTAGGAGCCTGGCATGCTTTTGAACTCCACAACAACAGATCCTTTTATTATATGTATTTCACCAAATTAATTTTCATGCCTTCTGGTATGTATTCTAACCCAAAAAGACCCTTAAAGGCTCTGGTCTTTCAGCATTTGTACTGCACTCATTAAATTACCTGTAGCTTTGATGCTGGAAAACAGAAGTTTATGTTTCATGAGTTCAGGCAATTTCAGGACTTTTACTTGACTTTTTTTTCTTTTCTGTTTCTTTCCAAAATATGAAGGGGGATGGGGAAGGAGAAAGCAAAGCATGTTATTTTTTATACTTATATAAAGTAATGAGCTCATGAAATTGTTGACTGGTTTTACTTACCTGAAGGTACCCATTTCAACATCTGTTCCAATTCCATACAATTTTATTTCCATTAAAATATATTTATGTGTTTCTTTACCTTTTGGTAACAAATTAAAGAAAAGCCTGAAGCCTAGTTACTCTGAGATGGAATTGACATTTTATTTTCAGAATTCACCTGGACTGGTAAGAGGAGATGTCCCCACATACTGCAGAAGCAGACAGTACTGAAAGGTCATTTTTGACTAAAGGTGGGAGACAGAGAAATAATGTGAAAACTTGAAGCCATGTCTGTGAATTAGTGTAATTTACTGATCTTACAGTGCAAAATTTGACTGGCTTGAGCCATAGACAAAGGAAAGACTTGCCCTTGCTACTCTTCAACTGAAAGGTCTTTTTCTGTTTTCACTCTGCATCAACCGCTGCCATTACTGCTTCCAACAGACATTATATTTTTGACATTTCCCTCTGTTAGGAACAAGGCTATGGGGCTGTGCTTCCTCAAATACAATTTCAATCTAAATACTACTGCTGGGTCACTGCTTTCCACTTCTAAAGCCTTAGTATATAATTATAGTTTCAAATCCGTTCCTTTAAGTCTACATGGTGTATTACTTGCTTTGGATAACTGGATAAAAAAAATAAAATATATATATAAAAATTAGAAAAGCATAATTTGCTTAAAGTCCAGTTGAAAGAGTTGATCACAATTGTTTAAGTTTTCAGTTAAAGCTCTGTTGAAATCACTTTTAGTACTATAAAAATCAAGCAGCCAGCTAATGAAAAAGAAACAGAACAAATTAAAATGAAAATGAATTGAATTTTTTTTGTTGAAACAACTTTCTAAGCTAAAAGCACGGTGTCTCTAGGGCAAATCAGGTTAAAACAAGTCTTTTGCAGTTGACTATTAATCATTTGGAATTTGTTCTTTGAGTGGTCAAGAATCATTTTCTCTGGATTATGTGATTAAAGAGATCAAAGAGTTCATTATTGCTTTAAGTAAATGCTAGGAAGTTCTATTATCCCGCATGCAAAGAGAACAGGTCTCCAGTTATCTCCCACCATTTCAAGACTTACCCAAAGAGCGCCCTGTGCACTTTAATTAGTTATGTATCAAAGTAATTTTTCTCTAGGAGGAGAGAAAAAAAAAAAAAAAAAAAAAGCAAAGGAGCGCACTTTGCTCTCAGCTATGCCAGTGATGACTTAGTGAAATTAGTGGTTCCTCAGCTCTGTCTAGGGACAGAACTGGGGCCATGAGGACATAAAATTTCTTGACATTTGGGATTATTATATTTTGCTTCTTTTACTGCCTGGACATAGAAGACTGGCATTTTAACTCTTCGTTTTTCTAACCTGCCCACCTGTGTTTCCTGATTTTATTTCAGCTCATTGTTTTCACTGGCAGCCATGAAAGGAAATCGCTGCTGTTCTTGTTAGATGCTGAGAATGAAATGGCCCCTCTGGGGTGGTTGCAACTCCAGAGGGGCCTCTTGTAGCCCATGAGCTGTGTGACCACCTGTCCCAGCTTTGGGAATCACTCCAGGGATGCACTTTTTTCTCCCTCCATTCTCCAGTTGTAATCTACAAAAAAGGGCATTTTCCCCTTCCAGATTTGTTGATAACTGCCAAGTTGTTGATCTTATTACCCTTTCAGCTGGAAAAAGCTTCTCAGAATTATGTTCTCCGTGGCAATTTATCTTGTATCACAAAATGTATATTACAAGCTGTTGCAGGAAAAAGGAACAGAACAGCTTATATTTTAACCTTTTTAAAAAAAAAAAAAATCTTAGAGCTAACATTACAATAAAAGTAAAAAAAAAAAAAATGATGTTAATCAGGCTCCCACATTACATAAAACGTGTTAGGAGATATTTCTGTGTTTGACTTACATTTAGAGAATGCAGATTCATATTAATGCCTTTTACACTGGTTCTTCTTTTTTAAGGAGTTTATGTGACATTTTTCACTTTTCTTTCTGAGTTCTGATAATATTTATGTGAATCTGTGAGCCACGATTTTGAACATATGCAGTAAAAAGCCATGAGTTGATCAGATATCTTTTAACAAAGAAGACTGAGTATTTCTAGTTCCATGCTATTTATTGCTCTGGCGGCCACAATCTGATCTTTACGTTGCTAAAATGGTTAGATAAAATAATCAGTAGAGAAAGGCAGCCATCTCTAAAACCTGAGTCTGAAATCATATCTGGCTTTTTACAGAAGTATATGGCAGACATGAAATGAATATTCTTCTAATCTGTTATAAAAACGGAAGAAAGAATTTGAATGTGAATGGTTTGAAAAACATTTCCTAAATACAGTTGGAGAGTTTTACTTTAAAAGCATTTAAATAGTTTTGAAGTCAAAGGACCAGATTTTAAAAGAATTTATGAATTTATTTTTTTTTATTTAAACACTTAGTTAATGATAAAATAATGTACTTTTTAGTCCTGGAGAGAAGAAAGAGTCAATATAGAATCCAGGCCATGAAATTCTGTGTCTTTCAGTGGATCACACTTTGTGGTCAGTTGTCCCCCACACTATTATGTCTGAACCTATGATATTTACTTAAAGACACTGAAAAAAACCACACACAGCTTACAATTTTAATTGGTATTTTTGACTGACCCAAATAGCTTCATAAAAGGATTTATATACATATATTTTTTTAAAAAAAAAAGGTTATAGATGAATATGTATGTTCTGCAATAATACAAAAAGGAAAACCAACTTATAAAATTCTTAACAAGAAAAAAAAATAATCCAGGCAAGGTTACTGTAATTTCAAATGGATTTGACCCTAAAAAAATTACATTTTCTTCTGACCTAAAGCCTTGTATCTTCTTCATGTTGCTATCGCATTTTTCTTTGTCAAAGCGAAAATCCAAAAGTGTGGTTGAAAGGAAGAAAAATACTTTTTCTCTTTTAAACTATGAATTTGGTTTTGGTGGGGTTTTGTTGTTGTTTTTTTTTTTTAATTATTTCCAGTACAAAAGTTAACAAATTCAGAAATAAGTATAATACATTAGGAATAAAATAGCTAAATAGCTTTTTTTTGTATTTTTTAATGTCATTTATATTTTTCATCCTATCTGTATACATTGTTTAAACCAAAGCTATGAGTTATTGCATCTGTATTTACTGACACTAGGTAGGGAACAACGTATTGAAACGACAGATTTTACTATACCTTCTAATTTGGAACATGGTCCTTACAGAAGTACTAGGAATTTTTTTACATTTGTGAAATTTGAAGTTATATTATTATAATCAATTTTCCCCCCCATAATTTTAATTTTCTTCAATCTGTGTGTTTAATTTACTATTTTATCTTGTTTTATTTATGGTCTAATTTCTTTCCCTCAACCTTGTGTAGTAAACTATATTTAGAGAATTAGCTTAGTTCTCGATTAAGTTGTTTCACTTTGATTCTTCAAGAATTTGCTGAACTGACTTTTTCTCCTTTCTGCTTCTCGGTGACGGGTTACACTGTACCCTCATCTGCCCTCGCTAGGTGCTACTATATGCTTGTCTTTAAAGTGCCTTCCAGGGCAATTTGCTAACAGAGCTGAAAGGACTTTCCTCAACAAAACAAAGCACTTGTATCAGTAGGGTTATCATATCATTTAAAAAAAAAGTCAAGTTGTTCAGAACTGCTAGTGCTTCAGCTCTTATAGGCCTAGTCTCAATAACACATGGCTTTGGTTAGATCTGGGCAAAACATTGATAAGGCTATTAGCTGCTCCGTAGGCTTATGGGTTCAGACAGATATCGGAAGGTTTTGTTAAATGAGGAATGTAAAAGATTCAGAAAAAGGGACCTTTCTTTGAATCAAAATATGAAGTGCCATGATGCTTTCTGTATTAAAGAGAACATTTTCTCACAAAACCGTCATGTCCATTATGTAAAGAAGATTCAGTGTCCTGGGTTATGAAAATATTCACATAAATGTCCTGTCAATTACGGACATACAAAGTAACGCAAATGAAAAATAAAACCACTGAGAGCATAATTCATTGTGGATTACATGCTGCAAAACAATAGAGCTATAATTACTTGCATTTCACAGACTGAGTAAAGGAAGTCTAGAAAAAATATGGCACAAGAATGTGGTTAGTCTCCTTAAAAAATTACCCTTGTATACTCAGTGTCTACAGCAACATTAAAGCTATACAGTCCAAGATTCCTTTTCCTTTCTGTAATAAACTGCGCTGCCTACCCAAATTATTTTCTTCTAAGGAAGTTACTGTTCCAGCTGTACCACAAATATGGTTCCTTTCCTTTTAGACCAGACACTATATGTCTTAAGGCGTCATTATACATATACATTTTGTAAGCTAATGTAAGGTTGCTTGCGAGTGCATCTTTGCTTTATTGAGGCACCCAGCGGTTCTGAAAAATTACACAATCCCTTGCTTTATTTGAAGAAACAAGGAACCAAAGGGCACATGCATCTTATGACACATATATTTAAATAATTGTATCATAAATACAGTTAACTTTCTCAGAATACATTTAATCCAACTTCTACACAACCTAATAACTTCACAAGAATCAATTTTTACTCCCTTGAGCTTAATGTTTTGTAACAACACTTTTGAAATATGAGAGAATTTTGCTTGTTTCTCAAAATGAACTTCTCCTTTTTGTAACTTTTAGAAATATAACTACTGACATGTCTCTCTAGTCATTCAGGGTTCTCATGAGAGTTCTTCCAAGTGTTTTCCCAAAATATGCATAAATTATAAACTTTCTGTATTTTCCCTATTACAGATATTGGGATATGAAAAGTATTACAAAGTTTATGCATCTCTAATTTATCAAGGTTCAATCCCCTGCGTGTTTCCAGAAAGCAAATGTGTGCTCCCAGTGGCATGTGGCACAAAAAAAATCGTACTGTTCCCAAAGTGATTGTACAAATCTATATAAGTATGCACCTTTGGTTGTAGAGATTTTTTTTAATAAAGAAAGGGTGAATAAACCAAGTTTTGCATTGGTGTAGGACACAGAATTTTCATAAATCCCCCTATATTTGGCTGAATATTGTAAAGGTTACCAAAACCTAGGCAACTGTGAGTTAATTTCCCACTAAGATAGGTGCTTTGAGTTTCACGTAAGTTGGCAACTTCAGAGATTTGACCAACATTTTTCATACTTTAAGATATTTGATCTAAACAGAAAGGATTATTTTTATGTTGGGGTTTTTTTGTGTTGGTTTTGTTTTTTTTTTATTATTGTGCAGTACAATGCGAGTGGTTTTTCTACATGTTGGTTGAGGTAGCTGACTGTATATTAATCAGCTTTTCGTTCCGACAATGATGATCTTGACTACTTTTTTTAAAGACTGTGGTGATCATATGTCTAGGGACTGTGGACTGTTAAAAAAGGTCCTTTTTCAAAGAACTCAAAAGGAAGACAGAGATGAAATCGTGATTTGCACTGCTAGAGGTTATATACAGTCTCTATAGAATGTGTGTGAAAATCTATCTTCTGTTCATTGAAATGTTACTGTTTGATCTGTCCCTTACATCTCCAGGGTAGCTTTGGCATTTTTTAGTAGAAATGTCTGAAAACACTATTCTGACCAAGACCTCAAGAGAAGAAAGAAAACCCAAATCCTGATTAAATGATGTCAAACTCTCCTTGCCTACAGTAAGTGCCTAACCCATATGGTCTTCTATTTCAACCAAATTTGCTTTTTTTTGCCAATGCAAAAACTCCTTAAATTGGTCCAAGGCAATAATTTCTTTTTTTTGCTCCTGCTTCCCCCAGTATTTATGGTACAAAGTCTCTCCTCCTATATAGTGTAAATTCAGCCCAAATTGAACTGTCGATCAATTCTGAATAGGTTATGAGGGAGATGTTAAATGTGAAAAAGATAAAGGTAAGAGGACATGTTAAAATGTGAAAAAAAATGGACTGCCATGATGTGTGCAATTAGAAGTTCAAACTGGAATGTGCTTTGCTCATGGAAACATCAGTTGGGATGTTGTAGCATAGTTGTCATAGAAAAGTTTACCTACGGTGCATTAGAAGAGCTTCTCAGCGTTTTCTAGTACAATGTTAGAAACTAGTATAGTTTCTAGTTAAACAAAGAGAACATTGTGTAAATATATCCTAAATTTATGTATTTTATACAAGCTTGATTGCATATTTTAATTGCACTATAATCGTTAAACATATCTGCTTAGTATAATTTTATTTTTTAATTAAATCCAAATTCTTGGTATTAGACAAGAATTCTGATGTCACATTTACAGTTCATTAGATTCATAATTAAAATGTGCAACTAGACTAGTGAATTAGGTAATATTTAATGTGGAAAGGCATTTTATTTCATTGCTTTTGTTACAGACTAGGCTAGGTTTTTACAAATGAATTGTACATGTAACACTACAAAAGCTCATTGCAACAGGGAGATTTAATTCTATTACTATGTTAGTAATGGAAGCTAATATATAATACATACATAAAGCTAATACAGAATACATTTAAAAAAAAAACCCAAAAAACTATACCATAAATGTTACAGATATGCCTCCACTTCAGTCTCATAAATTTTTAAAACCACACTACAATGCAGAAAGAATAAAACAGTGAGGTGCTAATTTTACATCAAAAATGCATAAATGTAAATAGGGTCTTATCTTTTTCTGGCTGGTACTATTTCAGGCACTGAAACAGGATAGAACCCGGTGCTAACTTGTTAATGTTTGGTGGCTGTTTTATCCTAAGCCAAAACACATAATCTGCCCTAGTACTTCTACTCTAAAAGTAAAACTGAATCAGTAACAACAAATGGATGTTTGGGAAGGATGGTGGGGAGTATGTATTCAGCATAAGACAAATTGTGCTTCAGCAACCAGATAACTAATAAAGGTAAGGAAGATATTTCTGTTTGGGGTATGTTTTCCACAGCTGGAAGGGCTTATGTTATACTTATTACAGTTACATGTTATGGAAGCCTTGTGATTTTCTCTGAACCTTTTCTTTGGCCACTGTTGAAGAGGGGTTCAGTCGCTAAATGAACTCCAGGCCAGTCACCCTGGAGAGCTGCTCCCAGAAGTCCTTATGAAGGATGTTCATGCCGCCAAATAGTAATATCTAGAGTAATTGTTGGAAAGCTTGCTTTTCATGTGAAACAGAACAAGGTCTTAAAATAAAAAGATTAGTCAGGATGAGTTTGGTACAATGCTCTGGGTTATGCTCTGTTTGTGTTGAGAAAGGAATGTACTCTGAATAGTTAGAAAAGATAAGGTGGACACCTGAAGGAGATAAGGAGACCATCAAGTCAGGAAATGGTTGAATAAAGAAAATTGAAAGGTCTACTCCATCTAGATCCCACCTATTGTGAATGGAATGATTAGGTGTCAAAATCAAATGAGTATGTATGTAAAGATGTTTAACCTTTCATGAAAACTGTATAAAATACCTAACTTTTCACTGAAAACTTTGGAGCTAGTTTGTCTGGTGCGAATCGGCTAGCTCCCCAGCGTTGCATGAAATAAATACCTTTGCTGCTTAAAGACAAAATTCTTCTCTGACCAGTTACTCTGTGCCATTTTGGCATCACATGTAGTAAACTTTCAAGCAGAACACTGAAGTTTTTGTCATTCCAAAATGTGAAGCTAGTCCTGGTTCTCTGTGCATATGGTCTAGAGTTCAGTGCTGTTTGTTTGATGCATTGGTATGCTTTCCTGTTATTGTTGATCTCAACAATGCCATTTATGTTGTACGTACAATCAGTTACTAGAGAAAAGGGGTAAGGGAGGGCTACAAAACCCAGTAAAATTTAATATTTCAGAAATCGTTAGTGGAGGAAAAAATTTACAAAGGTAAGAAAAAGAAAAACAGTTTTCACCAGGATGACAGAAGAGACAGAAATAATCTCTTTCAGAACTGGGTGATGATGGAGAGAAGGATGTCTTGTGCAGTGATGGATCATGGTAAAGTTTTTTCCATCTCTGTGCCACTTACTGCAGTTGACGAGCAGGCAAGGAAAGAACTGCCATGAAGGCAGAGAGGATGACCTCCTAGGACTCACAGGACACAAAAATCTGCAATATGACAATTACTGTTACATCAAAACAAGTGTTATTTAGATTAGTTTATCTTTACAGAACATTTATGTAGGTACAGATTGGATATTTGGTACATGATTCTAAACCTATTCACTTACTAAACCATAACCTCCTGTTGCCAATGAGCTTATATTAATTGCACGTCTATTAGGGGGTGGGTGGCTGTGTATATACTTGTATGGCTACATATGTAGCTCCAAGTAGCTCATGAAAATAGAACCAGATCAGTGTTCTGTTACCTAAAAATAAAATCTCTCAAAACAGGTACTTTCAGTAATATAATGTTTATATAATAATGTTAGTATATAACATTAAATAAAATAAATTAAATAAAAATTATTTATCCCCTTTTGACAGGGAACATGTATGAATTTCAACATGTGACATTTTCATTGATACCTATAAAATATTGTCACTAATAACATCCCTATTATTGAACTTTTATGCTTTGTCTATGCACAATATTAATATAGGATTAATTAATAAGTTAATATATATGATAATTATATTATTTTCAAATATTTTTCTACAAAACTGAAATAAAACTTAAGTAGTTTTCAACAGAAAGGATGTATATTGAAAAGATGTCACTTTAGGAATGAGAGCATTCCTTTGCCACCTACGATTTGATTGTAACTTACCTCTTTTCAAATACAACTAATAATGTGACAGTTTCATAAGTTATTCCATTATTTTATTAATAGAATTTGTAAAACCTTATAGTTATAAAAACATGAAATTATTATCTTTAAATCTTTCACTAGAGAAAAAGGAATTGAAATCTACCCCATTAACATAAAGTTCCTGTGTGTAGTTTCTATGGTGTAACATTGTATTTGACTCCATTGGGAAAAAAAACCCTCCAGCCTATCTTTTTTCCTAAAACATGTGCTGAACAGATGTTTAACGTGAATGTCCTTTAAATCTTTCATCTCTTAGTTTCACCTATAAATTTTCAATTTCTTGTAGACTCAAAGTCCATCTGCTTTATACATAATTCTTTTTTTTTTTTTTTTTTTTTTTTTTTTTCCCCAAGACAGGTGATATTTTAGAACTTTCTGTTTGTGGAATCTTTTTTTAATTTTTTTTTTTTTTAATTATTATTTTAACTGATGAAATAAAAAACAGAAATTCAGATTTTAATGAAATGTATATGTGACAGCCCCACTTCTGGTTTCAGTCTGCTGCAGTCTAGCTTTGGAACTCTTTGGGTCACTGTACCCTCTGTCACCTGTATTTGTAGCCCTCGTGAATGTTTCACTACAGGCTCTGCTACAAAAATACAAAAAATATTTGATACTCAGTGCACTTGTTAAATTAATTACTTTTTTTAATTTTTCACTGGGAATTAGTAAATATTTAGTTTACTTTCTATAGTACCTAAGAATTTTAAATATATCAGATAGTGTAACAAGCTTTAAACCTCTGTATCAACTAATGTAAGAGAACTTATGGGAGAAAATAGTAATATATTTGATATGACTGAAATAATACATTTCAGTTTAGAGCAAGACTTTAGGGTCACTTACTACCCATGTCTAATAGGAATAAATCCAGAGAGGCCAGTAGAATAGAGATAATTCAGCACATTGCAGAGTCTGGTGATTATTTGATTTGTTCTGTTAGCACATTCTGTCATGAAGCTGGATAGAAAGCCCCAGAGTGCCTGAGGACATGCCCAAAGCCTACAGGCTCTCACACCAGTGTGTTTCAATGACACTCGCCACATCGATTTCAGTCAGAGCTCTTAACTCATGAGTAGAGAGAAAATAACCCCGCTCTGCCTTAGACCTTCTGTCCACATGTTGCTTTCAAATACGGTCTGTGCAAATTCTTGCGTCAGCTTTTCCAGAATGCCTAGTATGGTGATTTGGGGGCACAATATCAAGTAATTTTTAGAAAATATTGCAATAGCTAGGGCAAAATTAAAGCTATGACATGTCTAAGTACAGGACTTGTCTATGTCCAGCTCTTACTGGATCAAGCCATGAAACATGAAAATGGAAAATCAAGTCCTACATTTCTTGCAGGTCTGAATGGAGCCATATGTGTGGATGGAAAAGAGGATTGTTACTTAACAAAGGTGTGATTCTTGGTAAAACAAATGATGTATTTAAATTTTATTTAATGAAATCATCAACAGGATACAGTTTTTAAAGCTGTTAATGGAGAACAGCAGAGTTACAAGTAGACATTAAAAACAGAGGATTGGGCTGTGGTGCTTTTGTTTTCCCAAAGGCTTCCTTAAGTAAAGATTCATGATTATTATTTCAGTCCTTTAAACTTTAAGCAAATAGTTGCTCCTAACTTGGTCAGACTTGTTTAAAGTTAGGATATGACTGAATCAAGACCTGAGGTATATTCATAAGGGTAGTGGCTACCCATTTTGGACAAGAACAAGCAAACAAAAAATTTACGTTAATACAGGTTTAAAGAAAGCTAAATAACTGAAAGGGAGAAAATTACTGATTACACACCCTCATTAGAAATTTCTTGAGTGAGGCATCTGCTTTTTGTAGCTGTGGCCTCTCAAGATGTAAAGAAAAAAATATTTTCTCATTCAAGTTTAATAATTTTAAATAAATTCAGTAATTAAAACATGGATAATATATTAATATTTTAAAATTTGGGCCAGAGAAGAGGGGAAAAAAATAGTGATAGATTGCAGGGAAAAAAGTGAAGACAGTGTGGAGATAAATGCAGAAGGAAGAACAACTGAAAAACAGGCTACTTCTTTTTCAGTGGTTCTGTTTCCTGTGTTTCCTACTGACTTGCAGAGGAACCTTAATGTGGGAATGAAGTGTTCCGAATGACCACGTTACCAGAATTTAACAAGTTACTGTTTCTCAGTTGAGTCTCAGTAACCAAATCTGTGATTCTCTAAGTTTATGTCAAGTGCAGAATTAAATCTGTTAGCTTAAAATTTTATAATTTCTCCATAATTAATATTAATGATTTTAGAAGAGCTGGAGAATCTCACTCTAAGAGAAAATTAAGATGAAATGAATATTTGTACAAATATTGTATACTTGGAAGCACTGGATACCCAGTTTTACATTCCTACAACAGAAATTATTCGTACATTAAGTTCTTCAAAACTTGCTTGGTATTTGTCTTTTGGGGGAAAAAACAAACAAACAAAAAACAAACAAACAAACAAAAAAACCCAAAAAAGCAGCAGAGATTTATTTTTCTCCTAGGTTTGGGCAAGATAATTTGCCAGCTTTTCACTATGGATTTCCACTGCAAACTTGTATAATCTTGAAAGAAAATTCACACTAGCAAGTAGCGCTAACCCTTCACACTTGTAAAGGCAATAGCATAGTACAGCACAGGAGTGGAGGTACATAAAGACTGACACAAATGTGAAGAAATATCCAACAAAAAGGGGGAAGACTCCCTCTTCCATCCATGTTCCTTCTTTCCATGCAGGACTTTCTATGACTGGAGCTTGCAAGTCTAAAAAAATTTACTTCGTCATTGATTAATTTTTTTTAAAGTAGATTACCTTTATTCATACTAATAATCTTATAAATTGTTGCAACTTTACTCATATATATTTGAATTAATTGTACTGGGATTGCCTTTTTAAATTTAAATATAGTTCCCTTTCCTTGAGACTAAGATTGAATTACAGTGACCCAGATGGTTTAATATTTTCCTTTTAATGGGTTTTAAACACTGAATTATATTTAATATTCATTTCTATTTTTCTAAGAAAGCAGAAAATATTCTTACTAAGTATAAATAGGGTTTACACAGTTTCAGCTGTTTGTTTGTTTGTTTCAGCGTAAACTAATTCCAGTACTAGCCATGCACTGATGGAGTGCTACAAATAATCTTAACCGCAGTGTTTGTTGAGGCCACTCACATGAGTAAAGACTGCATGGAGCAAAAGGCACCAGCAGGGACAAACCCCACGTCTAAGGAGGGCTCTGGGCTGGCAGCCTATCTGGCAGCAAGCCTTTCATAAACGCTCAGCTGCATCCTTGCCACTGATTTGGTGACCACAGTGATCTTGCTCTACAACAAAACTTACCCTGCAATGGTCCAAGAAGGTCATAGATTGTGCTCTGGTTTCTTTGAAAATGGATCTAGATTCTTTTGGACCCCTGTTTAACACAGTGTGTTCTGGTTTGTGAATTTGTTATGCCTGCTGAGAATTCATTTTTATAAATCTAAACCCCTAAAATTAGTCTAGCTACAAGCAGAAAAGCATAAGATAAAAAAAGCTGTTTTTCTTCTCGTGCAGGTGTTTGAGTTAGGAACCAAAATGCATGTTTCCTACGGTGAGAAAAGTCAAAGTGTCTGTATTAAAGCAATGAACAGTACCTTTCCAAGTAAAATAAGGCAACTTTTTATCTTTTTCATTTATAGCAGGAAGCCACAGTTACTGTATTACAATTATATGGATGCAGCAGCTTTCTAAATATGTTCATAAGTTGCTTTCATCCTTTTTGCTTAGTTTTGTGCAAACGTTTGCGTAAGACAAAAAAAGGGGGGAGAGGGCAAACTTTTGGCTTTTCTCATGCAAATAGACAGGTTTGCTCTGCTATCAGCTGGACAACACAAGTCAAATATTTACTTTGAAACTTTGTATATAGTTGTATCAAAGGTATATGATTACATTCAGCAAGGAGGACATATATGAAAGGAAGATGGTTACATGTAACTGATGTGGTGAGCTATATTTTTTCTCTAGTATTTGTTGTTTAACTCCGGGAAAGAGAGAGAAGTAAGAGTGTGTAACTGGTGTCCTTCAGATTGATGCTCTGAACTATCATGGACAGAACACTTGTGGTTTTTTGCCTCTAAGGTACACAAAATTGCTGCCACCAGTGTTGTAACAAGTGAAAAAAAAAAAAAAAAGTTCTTTTGTAATTAAATAAAATCATATTATTTCTGAGATGTACCAGACAGCTTACTACATGAGATCTGTGGTTACTGATGGCTTTCAGGGAATGTGTCTGCATCTGCATGACTCAGCATGGGAAAGACCATTGCAGTCCTGCTTGGCTGTGGTCAGAGAATATCATAAATTGCAGAATGCTAGGCACGCTGTGCAGTGCTTCCTTTTGACTTTAATGTGTGAAGCCAAGTGAAATTGTACCTTTGCCTGGAGAGCCAAAGCTCACGTGTGGTGTATGGTGTTTTCCAGTGTAAGTCCACTATTGTCCTGCTCTTTGTGACTACTTTGTGAAGAAGCAGACTGCATAAAATCTGATTTGCTAAATAATTGAATTATAGTTTCTGGAAGAAAAATAGGCAGTTGGACTTAGATTTGGTGCTCAGACCTTGTGGTGATTATTATCCTGTTAAACTTTAAACAAACATTTAACTGGGGCAAAACCGTATCCTTTCAAAATTACGTAGACTTCTTCCGATGAAAGAAGACTATTTCTGTACAAACCGATGTTTATGAGAATTAGACTTTGCGTTAGATGTTTTCTGGACTTCAAAGATGCAAGACAGAGGCTTTATTTCTCAGAAGTAGCAGCCCCAAATTATGGAAACTGGGTGTTCGGAAACCAGTTTTTTTGCAGGTATAAAGAGGGAGAAAGACAATCCAGGAGAAGCACCTGAGCTCTTTGAAGTTTTTCCACTTTTCTGATAGCAGGCAGCTGAAAGAGCAGAAATGGTTATATTGATGGAGGTGTGAAAAATCCAAAGGACTCTGCACTTTCCGTTTTCTTCTTACTATGCTTCCTGACTTCACAAAATGATGAATCTTCATTTCTCTTAAGTTCTTCCATATCAAAGGCATTATAGAAGAAGTAAATGCACTCATCTTCTAGAATGATAGGCTTGCAAAGGTTACACTTTTACTTCCTCTGTGGTATATTTTTTTAATATAATTTGGAATTGTAATACTGCAAATTAAACTGTAATTTATATTCATCATGGATAGAACAATGACTGTCCAAATTAGTGAAAGTAAAAATGAGTACTACTTGAATAAAGTGGATATCATGAGGAATGATGAAGTTGTCATTAGATTCTTCAGGTGAAAATTTGACTGTTTTATTTGAAAGGGATTGATCAACAGTACTTTTCAGACCTGTGGTGTTTACATTAGTCAAATTGTTTACTAGCACAGCTGCCTTGTTTAAGACTTGTGTCTAAATAAAAGCAATATCCTAATTATTGCCAAATCACTGCAAATTGCCTGGTGACACTTTTGCTGTTGTATTCTCATCAGGCATGACCTTGCCTTCTGCAGGGTCTCTCCAAATGTTGACTGAATTGGTCATTTATTGATCATACCTTCATGCTAATGCAGTGCAACATTTCACATGCAATTGAGATGCTTATTAATGCAGAGGAAAGGTCGCAGACTGATTCACACAGGAATCTGTGGAAACATACATTAAGTTACCAGAAGCAAGTATATTGGGGGGGGGGGGGGGGGGGAAGAGGAAATAAAAAAGTTATTGAACTTTGTATATAAAGAAGGCATATCTTTCATTTATAGTCTTCTGAATACAGTTGCTTCTTTAACTGCATCACTATTTAAAGAAACTTATAAATGTTGTATACAGTAGTTTCAGGTAATTCCAAATAGTCGTAATAAAAACCATAAAACATATGCATGGTCAGATAAAATCCTCGTATAGTGCAAAGATAATAGATATATTGAACTATGAAAACCTGCTCCTCTCAGCATTAACAGAATGCAACTTTGTAGGCTTCCTTATATTTCATATAATGAAAATATACACTGCATCCAAACTATTTTCAAGGCAACAATGTTGAACAAAAAGAAAAAGTTTAGTATGCAGTGCACAGAGGCTTAGATAAATTGCCTCATGGTTTATTTGGAAAATGTTCTTGAATGTTGCTCAATTAAAATTATTTTACTATCTGTTTTTCAAACATCTGGTTTAATTGAACTCTAGGGATATATGGACCCAAATTCTAATTTACTACGTCATTAAGTAGGAAGGAATGTAAAATCTTATATATCTAGCATATTTGGTTATTGTGAAATAAATTATATACTACTTCTCCGGACAAGTTCTCAAATATCAACTCACAAATACACGGGATATAATTATATGTACTTTCAGAAGAGTATGCCATAAACCAGACTTGTTTACACTGTTTCCATAGTAATTTATGCAGAGGTCTCACCAGTTCATTAAGAGCAAATTTTGAAAGGTGCTACATGGAAAGGTATGGTTTTCCAAACCGCTAAAAATCTGTACAGCATTACTTCATTGGTGGAATTTCACGGTATTAATTTATATTTAGATTACTACAATTATTTGTGGAAGAATAATCAGAGTTCAGCTTTGCTTCCTGTTGGTTGGTGTTTGGTTTTGTGATTTTGTGGTGTTTGGTTTTGGTTGGTTTTGTTTGTTTGTTTGTTTGTTTTTTAATTACTGTAAGTGTGCAGGTTTTCATTAAAATTTAAATCATATAGGAAAATTGATTTTAAAAAAATGTAATTTCAGGAATTTCTACCCTACAGAGGAAAACAGACGGATTTAATATTTCAGTTTACACCAAAAAATACTAATAAAAATTAGCTACCAGCTATTAAAGATATCCAGCTAATGAATTATTTTTCTTAAAATCAATCCAATTAATATTAAATATAAATCAAAAGCAAAATTGCATATGTTCATAAAGTTTTACAAATTAATTCCAAAAAAGTTTACAAAATAATTACATTATTTATATGCTGATCCTTGAATTCATCTCTCTTTTTCTTCACTGAACTCACATTTAAAAAGCATCTAAAGATCTTATGGCATCATGTCTCAGAAGTCCTGAGACCATGGTAATAACATGGATTTAAGACAACAAATGTGACTGTAGATGAATGTGACTGAACTTTAAGACTGCTGAGATCAAGGGCACTAAGTCTAATTATAATATTTAGGGATTCATGTGAAATGTAGATCTAGCTCCCGGTAAATGCTCACCAGATTCAACGTATAAGTTCTTATCACATGTTCCTCGCCATTTTCAAACTATTTTAAAAATAGATATTTGTGAATGGCCACGTTGTGGAAATAACTGTTATGTCTAAAATGAACTTCTTTATCTTGAATCTGTAATCTTTTAAATACACCTCTAGCCATATTATCATGTTAATATGACAGCTGTAATTGGAATATTTTATGCAGACTCTGTGTGGGATGCTTAACTAGAGTGGAAATAGTAGATGAACCTTTATTTTCAGTGAGAAATACTGCACTGTTTACATTCTTCTTCATTTTCAGCTTCAGCTCTACCTGGCCTTAACTTTGCAGCTGAGACACATGCTTATCTGGGTTGGAAAATATAAGCCTAACTGACTTTAACTTGAATATTCTAACTGATATTTGGTTTGCTTTTTCATACATGAAGTTTTGTCTCCAACTTAATGGAACAGAACAATACTTCGAAGACTGACTTTTAGCGTGCTCTAGCCCTGGTCCAGGTAGCAGGTAGGCTTTATAACAGCAAAGGACAGAGATCTCCAATTTTACCTATGTGCTCTTACAGGCATCCGCACTGTACAATCACTTCCATGCACTAATCATGTCTTTTGCTGTTTTCTGCTACTCTTCTCTCCTACTCTTGGTCCTACTAGAATAGCTGTTTTAGAATCCAAGTTTTTCTTGTTCTAGTAGGGGTGAAGACTCAGCATTTTGACAACGGAGTGCAGCTTCACAGCTACAGATAATATATTTGTACAGGGATGAAGGAAAGGGCAGGAGTTTAGGTCAAGATGTATCACTGTTTAAGCAGGGAGTAAGCTTTCTTATTCAGGATTTCTTTTTCAGATCTCTAGGCCTTCAGGTCATTAACAGACAAAATTTCTTACAGCTCAACACCTGGGTAGCTCCAGCAAGGAGAAAACCAAGGTGAGCAGGAAGTGAAAAGCACCTTTTTTATTGCCAAAAGAGCCTGAGCAGTTGAAAGCCTCTTTCCCACAGATAATCCCAGTGAGGGTACAGATGCGGAAGGTTTTTACCAGTGAACATTAGTGCTTAGGGAGTATTTGTCATACAGATCTCAAAGGTATTTCCTTTGCCCCTAAATCAGTCTTTCTGTATCACAGGCAGACACGTCATTAGAGACATTAACAATTTAAGCTCCCTTAGACCAGAAGGGCAGGAAAATTTATTAGAAAATATAGTGACTAAAAAATTCCAGGCATTATTTAACCTGGCAAGCTTCTTCAGCAGGAGAACAAGTGAGCTTGTTGTAACAGTATTGATGTGGTTGCTGTACTTCTCTGAGAACATGAGCCAGGTGAAGTGTGATGAGATCCCTGGCTGGCCAGAGTGTTGAGATGTGGGTGCAGAGACCCATCTGTGGATCTGCACATCATCTCAACAGTGACCTTCCCAAAGATGGCCCAGAGGCTCTGAAACTCGAGGTGTTACTAGTGTCTGAACTGTCATTCTTGTTAAACTCCTGATTTAGAGAATGTATTTTCACATATTTCCTGGAGGAAAGTACCTTTAAAGGTATGTATCCTGCCTGATAACTGAAATGCGCCTGGCAATCTTCAGTGCAAGACTGCTAACGCCACAATTACAAGGTATATCTTCAAGGTATGTTATGTCTGTGAGATATGTAGCCACAAAGACAAGGGCACTCTTAGGAGAGATTCCAGTAGCAGATCTTTAATTGCCCTTTATTTTTTATTTTTTTTCCCCTTTTTTCTTCTCCCAGATCTTTAATTCAAACACAGGACAAACTGAAAGGCACCTGAGTGGTTTCTTTACAAGTATACAGAGAATTATTGGTGGCCTAGAAATTCCAAAGTTGTTTGTGATTTTATGTTTTCCTGGTTGGTCAACAAAGAGAAGTGGAAAGTTTGTACTTGTTTATTTGTACCAATGTTGCTTACTACACAATATTAATAAATGCATCCATGGAAAGGTAAGATTCAGTACATGTATTTCTGTAATTTGTTAGAATTATTTTGCAGGCAACAAACTGCACAAGTAACCCCTTATGAAAGAAAAAATCAACTAATTAATTAGGTATACTTTGTGCATGCCATTTAATTAATCTCAAAAGTCACCTTTGCAAGACCAGGTCAGAGGTATATTAGTTTGGAACTAAAGTTAATCTTTGACCTGGATGCCACAGAATTAAGTGCCTAAAGGAATATTTAACATAGGTACCTCTGTTAAGAGTCATTAGCATTTCAAGGCTCTGAGCTCTGGTCAATTAAAGCACAATTAGCACAGAAAAAAAGAGTAGTTTTATTTAAATGACAATGTCAGTTTAAGTGTTGCCAAAGCTGCTGGTGAGCTGTTCACACCTCTGAATGCCTCTTTAGAAAGATGTCTTGGCAGTGGCTGGACTCAAATGTAAAGAAATACCGTGGCTGGTATTGCATGGAATTGCGAAGTGGTGAACTATGACGCCTTTAACATGCATGAATGTGAATATTAGTAAGCTTATTTAACTTAGGAGTTTACTAGAAAAGACCATTCGTTTCACGATGTTTGCACAATTATATCTGCTGCAAGCTTGAGCCTTGAACAGCTTTTAAAATGCAGGAAGGAAAAGGATCACTTTGTCCTGTATCTGAAATCTCTTTCACCTAAAGCGTACCTTTACTGCGATCTTTTGCACTGCTGTGCGAATTGTTTTTTTATTGCAAGTGAAACAACAGCCACACATCTGGTAGAAGAAAGGAAATAAATATATTAGGAACGTGTTCATATGTGCAAAATGTTGATGAATACAGCAATTAGTTAGTCAGCGGCTTATAATTATTTAATAATTCTTTATGACAATTGCACACTGCTTGGAGGATTTATTTCTCTTTATTTGTAAATTATTCTGCACGCCGGAGTGCCCAGCGAGGATGCAAATATATCTTGGACACACAGAGCCCTGCACTGCAAGCTGCAGCTGCCAGTCTCGCTTGCAGTTAGTTACCTGTGGCCAACGCGAGTGCAGTTTTCCATCACGAGCCATTCCTCCTTGATTCAGCTGGGGAACTGGAATTGGCACAGATGTTATATTTTGGGAAATGCAATCTCTACGGATTCTAACCCCGAATAAAATAGCAAGGGAGCCATTCCATTATATTAGAACTGAGTGAAGCCTTTGGCTACATACAGTCCTAGTTGCTGTGAATACTGATGTTGTGTAGTAATGTTAAAAAAATAAAATAAAATAAATGAAGGATATATTTTTTCAAAATGTTATCCTTTTATTAAACAGTCAAAGCACTCTTTCTCTTTCAGTTCTGCCCCATTCAGGATCTATAGAGACCAGACTGATCAGTAATGTCTTTTCATACTTCTGATAGTGGCCACTTCCAGAAATGGAGGAAACGCTGGTGCAATCTGTTGTGCTGAAAGGCAGGTGAAAGGTATCGATGTCAGATAAGTGCCAAAAAATACAGATCCTGTTGAACTGAGAGAAGTGATGCCCACAGGCCACACAATTGCTCCTGTCTGATTTATGTGAAAATATATGCTAGATATTCATATGCCTGGGGTGAAAAGACTTACAGTTCTTTTACACATACTTCTCTTAAATAACTCAGTTTATTGCTGGAGTAGCTGTCCCAACAAATTCTAACTGACAGCACACCACTGTGCTTTTTTTTACAAACAGTCCTACATATCAAGGGGCATGGTGCATACACTAAAATGTCCTGATGATAGCTGCATGAACCTCCTTTCTTTTCTTCGTTTTCTAATTATCAGTGCAGATCCACTGACAGAAAAAGAGAAGTTGGGCTTTTAAAGACACAGTGTACTTTGTCAGGACCTGGTTAAGGTTGTCACGTGAACCATTGTGTCATGATTTTCGCTTGCACTAATGCTCATAAAAACTTTTAGGGCTTGCAATTTATACCACCTGATGTGTACTACAAAATAATATATTTTTTTTATTTTGTACAAAGCTAAAAGCACATGCACATATATACATGTTTATAATGTAAACCTGATAAATAGTACACTCTTGTTCTAAAGATGAAGGTGAAAGAGAGAAACTATATCCCAGGGAACATTTACTTTCTTCTGATCTTATGTTGAGTTAATGATAATATCTGTGCTTTGCATTTGAAATAGAAATTCCAAAAGTCTTCCAAATCAAGAAAAAGAAAAGATGTTTACTGCTAAAGTTTAGTTTAGTCTTTAATCCTTAGAAATTGGTCTTGACCTTTCTCGCACAGACTTTATTTTATTTCATGCTCCACAGTGCTCACACCACAATGTATTTATTAATATTAAACATATACTTTTGGGCACTCATACAACCTCATAAAATTTTATTATTATAACCAAAGAGATTAAACTGTTGTTTATCCACCCTTTACAGATTATTTGCTGGGGGTTTTTGTATTAGGTTCAAGTTATACCTTACATTTGCTTCTCCAGTTCCAAAGGCTAAGGTTATACGAACACCAAAAAGTCAGAACCTAGACACATATGCATTGAAAGTAATTTTCTATCTCTCCCCCACGTACTCTATTTAAATTTCCATTTAGATACAGTTAAATCCATAAAATAATAATAATAAAAATCCTTCTAAATCCACCTAAAATTAGTAGTAGCTGGTAGTATATTTAGACACTTCTCACAAAATCCCCAAATGTTAACAAACTTCACATTTATCTCTACTTTCACCAGAGTTAAGAAACATATTTTCTACTTGAATAAAACTTCAGAGCACAAGTGTGGTGTTTGCTTTTTTTTTTTAAAAGTGTTTCTACAATATTTTGATTGAGTTATGAATTGGAGGCCAAGTACAAATTTAATTATGTCGTTTTACTACTAAAAAACACTTAGGGCAGATTCACGAACCAATTACATTAATTGCCCTGTGGCTCCTTTTAGATTTAGTAAATGCTTTCATTTTTTATCTGCCGCTTGAGCCATAATGAAACAAATGGATTTCAGTTGTGCTGAACCAGTGGTTAATTTTCAGAGGGTTTTTTTGTTCTTTTAGCCTCAGTAAACTAAGCAGGGAGGGCTGTTAACTAGCTGTATAAACCACTAGCACATCTTTCAAATGAAATGGATATTGCATCGTTGAAAATACCCAGTTACAGGCTCTGTATGATCTGCTTCAAATTAAGTAAAGACTGGTAATATGAGTTGGTAATCTTCAGTATTTAATATCATTCTTTTATTTGTAGCCATTTATTGCATCTTTAATTGATTTATTCAAATGATTTGCTCTGTTTGAGATGATAGGCAACATCAGTAACAGAAGAAAAAGAAGATTAGGCATATTTGGCATCCTTTAGTGTTGTTTCTGAAGACAGAAATCCTCGGGTGCCACAGAACAGAGGTGTTCCATATCTGTACATATGGTGTCAATCTTCCTTTCGTTATTTTTACATAAGCAAACTGAAATCTAAGAATGACAGCTGTTTGTTTTCTCTTGCACAGTAATTTTTGTTCTTCCAGAGAAAAGTCGTCTGTGGTAAGATTATTTCAAGATATGTTACCTGTACTTCATAAATATAGAGAACAACTTGGAAAGCCCACATTAAGGTTGAGAAATAAGGCAAACGGAGTATGTAGCAAACAAGTTTTTAATTAAATGGTGACCCTGCTTCAGCAGGGGGATTGGACAAGATGGAATCCATTGGTGCCTTCCGACCTCAACCATTCTGTGATTCTGTGAAATAGTGGGTTATGAACAACTTCTGTGTTTTTCCTTCCATAGAAATGAAAATGATCTGTGATTCCTGGTTTTGGAGCTTGTACAATGTACCAGTTCTACCAATGATATTAAAACTGCTGGAAATCAAAATTGTGAAAAAGCCAAACCAGCATGATCTTAGACTTACAAGGTAAGATTTAAGAGTTGTCATGTGTGTTTTTGCTTGCTTTCCGTTTGACTGATGGATGCTCTTGAAATTAGTGTAATCTGAATTACAGCAAAGACAATTCCAAATGATAAACAATACTGTTCGTATCCCACTGTCCTTGGTCATATAAACAGTACTACGTGCCCAGTGGCCTCTGTATATATGTAGTATGAGGATGTGTTTTGTCTCCTCGCTTTCAGTTGAGCAGTTAGAGTAAACAAGGCTTTGATGGCTCCTGGTAATGATCCTACAGAATAATTATGTACTGAGTTTCAAGGGATAATGCAGCTAGCTAGAATGTCCCTAATGGCATCTGTAAAGTGATGTTTGCATTTCTCAGAAAGAACAGATTTTACTATAAATTGTACCTTTTATAAATTCAACAAAATACAGTAAGAAGTAAAGTAAAAAAACCCCAACTGTTTTGTTTGAGATGCATGTGGAAAAAGCCTACATGCTCTTTTTGCATTTGATATGCATCTACTATAAACAATTACACAGTCATTTTAGGTTTGTAACTGGCAGAGTAGTTTCTTTTCAAAACTGTGCTTGTTTAGTTAAAATTAAAAATAATAAATAAATTGTGGTTCAAAAATGTTTTGTAGTTCCAGAATACCTGTTAAGTATGAGTATGGTAGGACGTCCTTTATTACACACTGAATTCTTCTTAATTGCTTTTAGTCTGTATGCAAACACAAACAGAAGACAATAAAGGGGTTAACCTGTTCCTGTAAGCCTGACACAGAGGGATATGCAATTTCCATTTCCCGCTGCACCGTTAGAATGATCAAGCTTTGTTTGTCTAAATTTAGTATTTATGATTATAAATTATCTAGTCATAACCAAAGTAATTTGCATAAGAGAATTATCTTCCATCAAGTATGATTTTACTGCATGTGTTTTAATACTGTTGCAGCTTGTTGGTATTTGGATAATTAAAAGGATACTATAAACTGTAGCCTAAAAGTTACCCTAAAAAAAAAAAAAAAAAAGAAAGAAAAAGAAAAAGCTGTTATGAAATTTACCATTACAACTACATATTATCATAAACTGAAGTGGGAAAAATGTAAGTGAATGTAAAACTAAAATAACTAAATAACTAAAATAACTAAAAGCAGCTACTGCATGACCAACCACACGGAAATGATCATGAACATAAGCCACAGCTGCTGAAATCAGTAACAAAACTGAAACTGATGTCGCAGGCATTTTATTGTTCAAGCTGAGAGAAAATACATTAATAAATATGTTATATAAATGCTAAACTTACAAAGGTTTTCTTAGGAGTTTTGCCCTGAACTAAGGAGCGTGCTCAAGGTTCTCTACGAACTAAAAGGAACCCTGAACTTAAGGTGAAGCATGGAAAAGCAATTTGATACTGATAGTATTCCTACAAGTGCTAGCCTGCAAGGGTAGCAAACAGCTGATTTACCCCCTGTGAAAATTGTATGATTATGCTTCAGCCAGTTAATTTTTCTGTCCCGTAAGAGGATAAAACATAAGTATTTGTGGGCTGAGACACCAAGCCAATGAATTATTGCTGGGTTATCCCACTTCAGCCTTTGAGAAACAGGACAACTGAGAGGGTTGGCAGCTGCACTAACTCAGACTGGCAGATCTCTGAAATCATTCTTGTACGTGTGTACTGATAGTCCCTCTACGCATGTACCACTTGGAGAATGGGATCATCTAAATCCAGTGGCACTTTCACATGGCTGATTGTAAAGATGTGCCAAAGTATTTTTCTGAATTAAGCCTTAATCCCTACTTTTTTTCCCACTGGGTGCCCAGCTGAGAACGGAAACTTTAGTTTATAAAGTTGGAAAATGTTTACTTTTTGGCTCAATATATTTTTAAAACCTTTAAAAAAAAGTCTCTTGAAGAGCTAATAAAGCTTACTAGCTGGGGGGAAAAAATCATTTTATTGCTTTTTCTTCTTGGTTGTTTATTTTTGTCTTGCAGGAAGGGAGGATATCTTAATCTTACTGCTGTGGTATCTGTCTGGAAATAAATTAATCTTTGAGCTTTGCCCCCCCACCCCTCTCTGAAAAAATCTTTAATCCATATACAAGTCTTAGTACTATGGTACATGTTAAACAGACTTCCTATCAGGTTAGTGAGCCTCTTCCAGTATCAGTCATCTAAAAGAAATACAGGATAGAAAGGCTCGTGATTAACTCTTTGTTACCAAAAGTGAAATTGTTCTCTAAGAGCAGTGGATTGTTATTATAGATGTTTATTCTTATATTATTAATAGTTATACCAGAGAGAATACCAAAGAGAATAGCATTACTCTATTAACATCTTTCAAAGTTTATTTCTGAGTTATCATTATTGTAACTGCTTTCAAGAGGTCTGTTGCCCAGGAGCTGGGTGAACAAGATAGTAGCAACTGTGTAAACCCTGCAGCTACTTGAGCCTGCTTGGGCTCTGCATGTGATGTCCGTGCTTGGGCCGTGCAGAATTTGCACTGAGATTTAGTCTGTAAAGCAGCTTTGAAGTATAAAATAAGCAACCAATTCTAATCTGTGCTTATATGTTCCTGACTTACATGTGCAAAAGATATTGCACAACTCTCTTCCCAGTGTAGTAAATGCAGTAAACAGTAAATTAGAAGATCCTCAGGCTGTGTCAGTGCAGTGATTTTTTTAGGTCTTGAAATAAGACATGTAACTTCATAAAAATAATTTTATTTTCTTCCTTTTCTGAATTCACAAACTTCTTGTCACTATTGTTTTTCAAAATGGTCACCATGATAATGCATAGTAGGTAAATACTAGTGGTGCCTGATTCTTATCAGATTAATAATGGTATATTCCATAAAGCTTTTTCCATTCTCCGTAGTAAAAGTGTGGACTACAATGTGTATGCAGTAGTCCCTGCAACAAATGCTTTCTGCCTGATGTAAAGGGAGCTGAAAGAAACAAGTGGGTTAGCATGTGGTGGGATTTTAGACAGGTTAGTTGTGTGATAATTGAACAGGAATTTACACATAAACAATCCTGTTTTGTGGTCAGTTTACTTGCTTATAAAGAGCAAATATAGCATCCTCATTTTGTTAATTAGGTAAAAGCAGAGTTGTCTCTTTTTATGCATGTTGATGAATTGAATTAAGGGAAGAAAAGTGGTGTAACTGATGACAAAGTAGCTGATATGAAAGGGAGATGGAATATTCTATGCAAGATGCTACAATCTTCTCCTCTCATTTTATTCCTACTGTGAAAATACATCAGAGGTGCATGTAAATGCATGTGTTAGCTGTGTGTGATCAACTAAGCAGTCTTTTTAAGTAATTGTAAATGCCTGTCCTGAAATTACCATCCCAATCAGCCATGTGTATTGTGAGGAAAACTTAGCTTAATATCTTCATTTGTGTCTTCAGATTTTCTTTAAGTACAAGTTGTCTTAAAAATCATATCAAAATCAGGTAATGAATTTGCTGAAGGTTGCACAGATGCTTGTGGATCAAGGTAGAAACATGATACTGTTCAGACATTCACATCTCAGGTATCTGAGCTTTTTAGCACTCAGCTTTGACTAAGCTTTCTGGTGATGCCCCTCAGTAAAGAGGGAAAACCACAGATGTACCTTTTCCTGGGGAGTCTTTTGGGAGGAATTTTTTTTAAATGTTTCTTTCTAATTTAATTAGCAATGCCTACCTGCTGAATGCAGATGTTCTAAGTTTTACATTAGCTGTATATTTAGGATGTGTAAGTATTCTAATACTTACTACTACTACTACTACTATTATTATTATTGTTAATAATACTGTCTTCTTTCCAAGCTCTGTATTTTACAACAGTAGGATTAAAAACTTAGGCTGCTTTAAAAGTTACTCAGACAAAGGCAGTTAAAGATCTAGAATAAGTTCTTGAAAGTGAATTCAGTAATGACAATTATTTGTGAGTGCTCTGGGATGATGTAATTTGCTCCAGTGTAACCTGGAAAAGAAAATTAGACCACCCTGTGGAAACTTCCTGCTGAACTTTAGAGTACAAATTTCCCTCTTCACTGCAAAATTCATCTCATACAGGTTTTGTGTTTACTAATTTAGGTACCTAAGAGCAGAAGTTAGCCTTGAAAAGTTTTCACTGTGTTATTTGCAAGGAAATTTCCCCATGATTTGGATGGACTAGATGATCTCCAGATGTCTGTTCCAACCTCAGCTGTTATGTGATTGTTTCTGTGTAAGGGATAAGAAAACCAAATGTGGAATCCCAGGGGACTAATGGTGGTTTTTATTGTTCAACTTCACTGCTGTAAAGATGCAGAAGCAACCACTAAGGTGCTAACATTCACTGGCCCTGTAGAGGCTCTTGATTAAATGCAAAATGGAAAAAAAGAGCCAAAAAGAAAAAGCAACTCCTCTAAGTGCCATAGAAATATATTTTATTGATTGTTTAATCTGAACAGTCATTCCTACATATTTATCATAATCTCCCTACATCTGACTTCAGTGATGAGATAATGATTCTTCAATGGTATTTTCTCTTTATTCATGCATTCCAAAGAAGTTGATTTTTTTAACACTTCAGGCTTTACAGGTTTTTAAAATTTTATCTTTAGTTTTCCTTTTCACTAATGCTTTAACTCTCCACTGAACTGAATTCTTTATATGTATTATCTTCATTATGAAATCCACTCATAATTTCTTTTCCAACTTAAAAAGATGACAGTACTCTCCATGCTTGCATTCATCTATTCACATCAGAGGTCACTACTTTGACCTTGTCATCATTTCATGATGTATGTATTTTCTCGGTTTCTTTCTGTCATTTGATCGTTGATCACTTTTTCCCCCTCTTTACAATAGATGTGCCAATACCAATTAGTCTTGAACTGCTTGTTATTTTGTGACCTTTAAAAAGGCTGTGTCGCATGATTTATTTGCTTCTGCTGTGTGTGTTCAGATATTGTTTTGCTGTGGTAGAATCATGGGCCTTCTCTGGTTTGGGAATTCATTTCCATTTTTTATATGAAAACCCATCAAGAAATATTGACATTCTCACTCCAGTGGAGACTAGTAAATGTTATCTGGAGAACTGTTCTGTTTGATTTCCTAATTTTAATTGCTTGAGGCAATTCCTCCAGCACTTAAATTAATTACAGCAAAAGAGACTTCTAAACACTAGAGTGAATGTGGCTCTGCTGTAGTGAGTAGCAGGATCTGGGATGCAGAAGTGGATGGAGTGGGAGGAAGCATGTGTCACATGATGGCAATGAGTAGTGCGGCAGTGAAGAATTTAGAGGAGGTGGAAGAGAAGGAGCAGAAGAGGAGAATTTGGTGGATATCTTCATGTGGAGAATCGGAACACTTTTTAAAAGGTAAGAGGTTGAACTTTGTGGGGCAGGGTCTGTCTGGTTTCAGGGATATATTTTAATGCTTTTGTCCATTATTTACTGTTTTGTCTGCTGTTACTATCTATCATCTACTTAAAATTTCCAGTTTGAAGGTTTTATGAAGTTTCCTTTTCATTTTTAAGTAGATGAAATAATTCCAATATTTCAAAACTAAACTGGAATTTTTGGGCCATTTTCTAACAACCTCCTCCCTTGGGTAAGTACAGGTATTCATGTTTTTCTGTTAACCTGTTTCTCCAGATTGTAATAGTCATGTTCTTTCTGTGTATAATTCAAATAGAATTCACAGGAGAGACATTTGCCTGGAGGGGGAAAATATTAATATCTTTTTTACTAGTGGCAACTACTGTTATTTGACCCACTGGTAAATTCTGGTCCCTCCTTTCTGCAGGATCTGGTGTCCATATTTCTGACTGACAGAAAATTAAAACTAAATACCAGCCTACCAAACAGAGTATGGCTCAGAAGGTCAGTTTTGATTTGTTTCAGACTTCATGTATTTATTTCAGTATATGGTACCTTGTTTTAAGGATCACTTTTACAATTTATTTATGTAAATTGCTGGAATCAAATAAAATATTACATAGCAAGCAAAATGCCATGGGACAAAGTTTGAAGTCCTATGTCAAAGGAGAACTTAGAAATGAAAATAAAGTCACTTGTTTGTGAATATAACATTGATCAAATCCTCCATAGATGTTGTGGATCTGTTGTACTCAAGAGATGCTGAACTTGACCTTGAATTTTTCAATACCAAACCACAAGTTTTTACTACTCAAACTAAAGAAAAAACTTCTGTTAAGGCTGTTTTACTTGCTGTAATTTAGACCAGATCAAAGTATTCCAGGTTCAACGAAGTGCCTCACTGACTGACAGGGAAGTGTCACCTAAATAAAATGAAATGCATCCAGGCTAATGAAATCCTTGCCTTCTGGTTATGCCTACGGAGAACTGTATTTGCAGTTATAGACGTCAAACTTTTTTGAATTGAACTAAGATCACCAGTAATTTAACATAGCCTCCCAGGCATCTACCCAAAAAGGTGAAGATGAAGAATATTGGTTCCTATTTCATTCCCCTGAATCCAAAAGCTGAAAGTCTTAAGTCCATGTTCACAAGTTAAAAAACGTATATACTATGTATACTAAGCCCAATTTATAAATAATCACCCCCTTCTCTCTTCTAATGTTCAAATGGGAGAACTGTAGCCGCCTTTGCTACCTGGCCAGGCAAGGATGAAAGTCTTCCTCTGTTTCCCTTGCTCATCATTCTTAATGACCAGGCAAATTTTTCTGAGAGGAGTGAACGAGCCATTATGGAAAACCTTGGCCTGACATAATAGAGGAAGACAGGTAAAACTATGACTCTACTTACTTAAGTTGTGCAAAAGTTAATAATGTTGTCATCATCATGTACAGATGGGCTTTAAAAGACACTGTGTGGCCTTTCAACACACAGCAGGTTACTTCAACTCAGCTGTTATATACCAGCAACTCTGCAGTAACTGCTCACGTGCATATTCTTAACTTCAGGCAAATAATGAGGTAGTGCAACGTGACCTAAAGTCACTGGCTTTAAGTTAAACTGAATCACTTCACGTTTGTTGTGAATGATGAGCACACACATGGACCAAATAAACTAATCGAACAGTATAATTTAGTGAGACAGATAATTGGTCTGTGGGACTGGTCCGTATTTCTTTTTGTAAAGAAGAAAAGAGGAAAGGATGAAGAAAAGCATGGGATGAGTATTTGTCACATCTAATGAACTGGAAAGTGTTAGGCAGGAAAGTAATGTGAGAAACTTACTGTCTGTCTGAGAAAAGAGGCTGGCACCTTGCTTTCAGATAATCTGTGTCTCTATAAGGCAGTTTAGACTTCTAAGCCTGCACATGACATTTCCAAGAAAGAAAAATACTAATGACACAATCCTAGAAAGTGTTCTGCACAAGTAAATACAAAATGAGTGTGGATTAATTTCAGTTATGTTAAACACTACTTTTAATATTCACATTCTGTAGCTCTGGGAAGTACTAGTCAGAATTGAGGGCACAGTGTTGAACATGTGGAGCACAGGGTAAGTCTTTGTACCATAAAGCATATACAAGAAATTCTTAAAGGAAATGATACATCATCTAAGCTGTCCAGATACAAAGAACTGCCATTTATCTCGGGAGTAGCTGTCATTAAGTGTCAGTATCCACCTTGGAAAGAAATGGCATAGACCTCTATAACAGGCATAATAGGCATTTGTAGCATCCAAGAGTATTTTTCTGAGGTAAAAATTACTTACACACACTTAATCATTCACAATCTGCCAATCCTCAATATCCTAACAGGGATGACTTTAGATTTTGCTAATAAGTGGAATGAAGTTTGCAAAAGAAAATGTATTACAGCTAAAAGAAACTTCAAAATTCCTCACAGGCTTTGCTTGGTAGGACCTATAAGTACATGTTCAACAGAAAGCTGGATCCTGCTGATAAAGAGGGATATTTCTTCCATCTAATAAGTTCAGTGTGAATTATGAGCATTGTAACTATAATGCATTTTGCATTCAAATAAATGATCGTAAGAGCTCCTGTTCTACAGCCTTCTCCCTGTGAGTGAAAGGTTTAGTCCAGGTGCCTAGCAGCATGTTTCCTTGCATTAACAACATTTGGTAGGTGAAATAACACCTTACCATATTTTGCCAATTAAATTACCTTTAAAAATTTCTGCTGATCAAATTTATATTGAAGCATCCTTTGGCTCCCTTGGTTGTGCCGAGCTTTTCCAAGTCATGTCACAGCAGCTGGGCCTTTGTATGTTTTTTTATTATTTACAGATTCGATGATTCCAGGAGGAAGACAAAGTACATTAAACCCCCTACCTTTTGTCTGTAAGTCTATTTGGGAACAAAATCTGAGTACCCCACCTTCCCAGGGGAGACCTCTGGAGAACCAATTATGTAAAACATGCTTGTCTGGGTAAAAGAGACTGTAAGAGTTCGGTTTTCAGTTGTGATGGTTTGCCAAGAGGCAAAGAAATTAAGACTGCTAGAGGAAGCTTCTAATACAAATGTATGAAGGAAGCAAAGAATAGAGATTTTTAAATAGTTACATTTATTCCCAGTGCAAATGCAAAAGATTTCTGTCTAAAAATAAAATTGAAAGTATGGACTATGTAGTAACCATAAGGGCTTATTTCATATTAAATTTCTCTGATCTTATTTCTCATGTTCACATTTCACAGTTGTAAACTCTTTTAAAAGTTTTAAAGTTGTTTTGTTTTGTTGTTTTTTTTTAATTTTACTCTTGGCCAAACCTTCACCACAGCTCTGTCCATGCCTTGACCTCACGGCTGGACCTTTACTTGAGTCGCACTCGGTGCTGGGGTTGGAGTGTCCCTGTGGGCTAAAGGGGAACCTCCTGGAAGGGGGCAGGGGGGATATTGGTGCAGAGCAGGAAGATCTCCTCTTTTCTTTCAGAGCAGGAAGATCTCTTTTCTTTCTATCCGTTGTAACTGGAGGCAGTTTTATTCCACTGGAGTGCATGGCAAGATTCCCTAGATGCTCAGATCATCACTTGGATCATACTCAGACTGTCACAAAATTCCTCTAAAGTGGGTTGTGGACTGTGAAATCCTAGATGTATGTGCTCCTTCTTAAGATGACACAGATGTCAAACAGAGCAATTATGCTCCTGGCTTAGGCGAGGCAGCAATGTTAAACTGCCTGCCCAGTCTGCAAGCTAATCTATGTCATCACCTCTTTGTCATCTCAGAAAATAACGAATGTAAGGCCTTGGTACTAGGACAGGAGCCTATTTCAGCTGCTGGTTTTGGTTTTTTGGTGGCTCGTGGTTGTTTTTTTGTGTGTTGTGGTTTTTTTGTTTTTTTTTTCCTCTGAGTTAACATTCCCCTCCCTCTCTCATTTATCTCTGACAAGTACAATGTTTAGAAGTCAAAGACTTATGCACCTTTGCAAGAAGGTCTGATTTCTAGATCAATAGCGTCCTTCTAATATACCAATATAATCCATCCTCACCATTAGGTTATCATGAATCAGAAACATGAGAATACAGTCTAAGCCCTTTGCTACCTTTGGCAATTCATACTGCATTTTCAGGTCATTTCTTCTTTTGGTGTTTTAGTCCTTTTCATATAACTCCAAGGTAAACTCTTACATTTTTGGCTATGTTCCCAGGGTAAAAAAAAAAAAAAAAAAAAAGGGAGGAGAAAAAATTTCTAGTGTTTCCCAGCCCTTCAATGTGAATAAACTGTTAAAACTTCAAAACTGTTACTGTCATTTCAAATCCAGAAAAGTTGTCACCTTTCTAAAAACAGTGGTGCAAGCAACACAGCTTTGTACTTCTATAGTGTCTGACATTTTATGGGCAACAAATATTGACTCCAACGTTCACTTGACAGAGCACAAAAATTCATTTTGTGAATTTTATTGACAGCCTAAGTAGGTTCTTTCTTTTTCACTTGAATAGGCTTCTTTAACTTACAAACTCAGTCTTAGGGATTTTGAGTATTTACCTCTAAGACCTATATATAGTTACATCACAACACATATATTTTCATATGCAAGAGACGTAGGATGAAGGTTACCATACAATCCAATTATTGCAAAACTTCAATAACACCCAAATGATAAGCAGCTATCCTCATGCAATAGCCTCCTGATCAAAAAATGGGTAGATCAGCTTCCAGGAGACTAAAATGACATACTCCCAAGGTGGTGACTTTCATTTGACATGACTTTCAGTCCCCAGTATTCAAGTCTGACTTGTGGCATTGAGGTAAATAAAGGGAATTTTAGACATTAATTTTAATTCTATTTGATGAAATAGAAACTTCGGTTTAATAAAACCCCATTTTGTGTCTGGAAACTGACCAGACAATCTTGCGCATACACACACACACACACACACACACACACCCAGGTCTCTAATTTTGATGACAAACAGAGAAGGACAATGCAAATCTCCAGTGATATTTTTTAGTTAATCCTAATTTGATGAAAACCACTTCTGGGTAATACCTTTAACAGCTCATCTGGAATATATCAGCTCTTCCTATGTGACAGTTTTTCCAAAGAATATTTCAGTGAGTTTCATATCTGATGAGACAGACTTCAGAGGAATGTACCTTAGCTCGTTTGGATCTCATACCCTAAACAGACCAAATTTCTTTTGCTTGTGGAGTCATCTGTATCTGCCTAGATAATTGAAGATGAAATCTGGCCTCCTTTTTCAAAGGCTAATTCAAGAATTTTCAAAAGTCTGTCTTTCTTTCTATTGATCCATCAACATTTTCATAACCCAACTGTGTTTCTCTTTGGGCTGTAGCTGGTGCAATCACATAGGATAAATACGTTCAGTTTCTTTGTAATTGGGAGAAAGTACGGTAACACCTTGGTCAGTGTTGCAGCAGTGGCAGTCAGGGGAGCTAATTAAATCTGATCCACAGTTTTCCAGTATACAGACTTGGGTCAAGTGTTTGTCTTCTAACATAGAATCACTTAGGTTGGAAAGACCTCCGAGATCATGGAGGCCAACTGTTAACCCAGCACTGCCAAGTCCACCAGCAGACCACATCCATACAATCCGATACTGCGACTGTGTCTGCATTTTATTGGCATGAGGTAAAGGCAGAACCTGGTGCTTGGGGGTTTCTACCTCCTTTTTTATAACTCCTAGCACTGACCCTGCCAGCTCTTCTCAGTTGAGTCACGTGCTGCTTACTGTGAAAATTCAGGCCTTACCACTTCAGTCTGCGCTGCAATAGAATGAAGCTTTTGGTGTACCGCTTGCCACCTGTGACCCTGGAATTCCTCTGATCAGGTATGAGTTTATGCTGCAGCTTCCTAGTTAGGGTGGCCCTGGAGAGGTTTCCTGGGAAGAGATCTTCTCTCCTACCACCTTTGCTTCACCTTTCCAGTTTATCTCCGTCTCATGCTTTATGCCATATGAACTTCCAAGTGTCCGAAGTAGAAATATCGTACCCCAATAATACAAAGATAACATGAGTAGCAAGATCCTTTCGTAACTAATGGTTGGCTTTACTACTGACTGTGTTTCTCAGCCTTTTCCTGAGGGTACAGTCCCCTTCTGCTCCATTTAGGCTCAGCTGTCAGAAGGAGCTAGGTTGCTCCAGAGCTGGGGAATGAGAAGTTGCTCAACTGCAAGTACATGTGCTCCTTCCTCTGCCCTAAAGGCAGGGCACTGCAGGTAGCAGTGGTGTGCAGTTAGTTTCCTGGCCAGCATGAACAATTGCTACTGGCAATTGCAAATTGTTCTCTCTTCTCTCACTCCGAAGGGCTGGGATTGCTATTGCCATACTCCTGAGCACAAGTCATAGTCTAAAATGAAGTTCACACAGTTCTGATGTTACAGAATAATAAAATAATAAAAAAGTTAAACCTCTACAGTAACTGCTGTGAAACAGTCTTATTTCTGTAGGGTCCTTTGACTACGTAAAGCAAAATCAAAGGAATCATGTGCCAGCAGCTGCAGTTAAGAGAAACCTTCTGTTTCATAGAATATATGCTGTTAAATGCATCCATCTATAGATCATGAAAATTAAAGAATACTGACTTTTTATTTATAACCAACTCTAATGTAAATACCATCATACAGAGAGTATGAGACAGTGTATATATGAATATATATATAATGAATGTATATGTAAAATGAATATGCAGTACCTAGTATATTTCCAATTGTGTGGGAGTTTAATTCTTACTATACAAGTTTCCAGGACTCAAAACACATAATTGTCTGAGCATCAGGGAAGAAATAAAAGCCTCCTGTGCCGAAGGCAGACAACAAGTAACCAGAGATTACGAGTAACATTGTGTGTATATTTACATACCTAAAAGTGTAGTACTGAATTCCTGCCATGAGAACCAAGGAAAATCTGAGAATCAGTGCAACAGATACTCCAGCCCAGACTGGAGGACCTGTGAATGCAGATAGGTTACAAACAAATGCTGTGTGCCTATGAGAGTTTGATTCCAAATATCCATCAGTACGAGTCAAACGATATATTATATTACTATACCAAAATCTTCAAAATAACTTTGCTACAGGACAGGATTGGTAAAATCAAGATAGAGTTTGCTACTTTGCCTTTGAAACATTGATAGAAAACCACTAGGAAAGCATCCCAGTGACTCCAGGAAAATGTTATCTTTCGCTTTTGTTTTGTTTCCCAGTACCAGGTTGCTAGGAAATACTTGCAGTATAACTAAAGAGGAATGAAGTATATTAACAGTTATAAAATATCCCATTGGCAACTGAGGAGCACAATAGTTTAAAAGCTGTCATTAGCTCCAAGAACAGAAAATACTGCAACATTCTCACTTCATTTTGACTTTTAGTGACTTTCATCTAGAATGTAACTTTTGTTTCTTTTGCAAATCAGAGAGCCCTTGCCTGAAAAAGCTTGGTGATAGTTATATAATATTCTTGTAAGATCAAAGACTTTGTTTTCAGAGTTAAAGACAATCTATGTTGAAGGCAGTGATAATTTTTGCTCTATAGCAACATATGTTATTTATTGCTAATGTACCTGTAAATAGAAGTAATAAGTGTTAATTTTCATGTTGCAGATCAAACTGAATGAGAAATAATGCACTAGGTGACGCAAAATAAATACAATTATGTATGTATATGTACAAAAATGTTATATTCACTCAAATTAAAAAAGAAAAACAAAACACAACACATTGCTAGTTAATTAATCCTTAAATTTCTAGAAATGAATATATGTTAAAGGCAAGATAAAGGTAAAGACTGACCAGTAATATTAGAAGCAGATTTTTCAAAATAAGTAATTTTAATTTTGGGGTGTGATAATAGGTAATATATGTACTCATTTATCTCTAATAATGTCATTGATGCTTTGTCTTAATGCCTTCTAACTTATTTTGGTGTCCCTTGTTTGGTGGAAAGGAATGTCACAGTGAATCTCAGATGTCATGCTTTCATGCTAGTAAAGTTAAAGTCAACAATCAAATATATAATAAGAAGTTCGGATGGAGATAGTCTTGACTGAGTTCCTGGGAAACATACATGCATATGTGTTCACAAAATAAAAGGAGCCTGTAGAAAATGTGGATATTTTTCTGAGAATAATCCCGCAGTGGCTGTTTTCCATCAGCTTTAACGTGGCTGCAAATGTGGCATCACCCATCTAAAACAAAGTTTTTAATTTTCTTTCAGCATTTGTGAGTGATACAATACATTCTTTAATGAGACAGTGATAATTAGAAGTGCTTTAATGACAGGAAAATGTTCTTGTTCCCAGAGCTTGTTTTTGTCTTTCACTTAATAACGTATATCTGTCTTCACTGAGGATTAAAAGCTCTGTCTGAGGTGATTAACAATAATTAGCTGTCTCTAATATGCAAAGTATATAATTTATCTTCATATTTGAAACACCTGAATTTGATTGCCAAAGTATAGGTGTCTACATGTGAATGAGATGCCTCAACTTCACCAAGGGTCCCTGGACATCTTGTGGTGCAGTCAGTGAAGTATGGAGAAGTACCCAGCTCAGCCTGAAGTTGAGTTTAAGATGAACTTGAAGTTTATCTGGCTTGTTGAATTGTCCCAGGCTTTCTTAGCTTGTGCTGCTTTTGAGTTCAGATTAGCTTCCCACTTTGAGTTTAATTTAGCTGTTATCACCTGTCCCCTTGTATCTAGGCTAGTGACCATCCGCAGCTTAAATAGGAGACTGGTGCTTCTTAACGTCCTGTGCCACAGCTGTCAGCCCCCTGCGTAGCAGGTGGGTATAGAGGGTTTTAAATGGGCTAAACTAACTATGGGCAACTGGACTGCACCTCCAAATACTGTTGGTCATGGTGAAAGCTTAAACACCCAGTTCTGACAAAGATATCAAAGATACCAAGATAGCTCTCCAAGCCTGTCAGATGAATCCCTCCCCATTTCAAAAGATGATAAATGCCATCATATTTAAATAATTTTACAGCAACAGAAATAATCACACAAAAATTAGCAAACCTACTTTGATTAAAAATAGCATAAACTCAAAGAGCAAAATTTCCCACTAGTCCTCCTCAATTTTCAACCCTGTCTAGACAAAACTCTGAGTGAAACCTTTTTTCATGTACATTTTTCTTCTTGTTTCTACAAGTTTTACTGTGTAAATAAAGAAAATAAAAAATATTTCTAGATGATAAGATATAAATCTTACTCTTTATTTTCATCCTTTATCCCTAATCACTCAAAAGGAAAAATAGAAACAAATATGGAAAGTCAGGCTTTGTCTCTTTTAGTCATTTTTCTTTCTTTGATTAGCTACCATGTTTGACTTTCTCCACTTAAGAAATCATATCATCATGCAATCATTTTCTTCTTTTAGCTCCTCTCAGCTCTTAGTTCTAGTACTTGGAACAGCTTGAGTTTGACAGATCAGATTTGGTGAATGTTAATAAGCTAAAGTCAGTAAAACATCTGTCCAAATAATTTTTAACAAATGTAGCACTGTTATATAGGTTTAGATGCTATTGGAAGCCATTAGGGAAGTTAATGTGCAGCAACATGCAACATTTAAAATTTTCCTAACGGTGGGTTTGACAGTTTCAAATGCTGCAATTTATATAAGATAAGCAGACATTGTGGTTTTATTGTGCCGTTAATATTCTTTCTCATTTCCTTTATAAAGGTCATTTAATTTTTCTTACTTTACTCCACAGTGAACAAACCCCTCTATGATAACCTATGAAAAAGAAGACTACCCATCTATTCCTGTCTTAAGCTTCACCCTGGTATGTACATTATACTTCTTTGTGTGTCGTATACTGTTGTAAGAATAGCTGTCTGTAGCAGGTCACACTGAAGGTATAGCTAGTCCCATACTTTATCTCTTATGTTGGCCAATAATTGGTGCCAAGGCAATAAAAAGCCTGAAACGGCGTAAGCAGCCATTGTGTTCTCTTAGTTTGCAGCCACCTCCTGCTCAGAGATTTACAGAAACTTGAGTCTCATAGCGGTTTCACTCATACCAGTTTATATCCGATGTCTATTGCAAAATTTAATTGCCCATGTTGATCCATGGTGAAAAATGCTATCTTTCAGATTTGAATTGGATATTTTGTGAGCTCCCACCTGGATGTCAGAAAGCTGAACATCTAACTGACCTTCAAAATTTCTGGTTCCTTTTTCCATTCCTCACTCTAGCTGACTGTGGTTTTATTAAAACAGTGTTAACACTAGATTTTTATCATCCCAGTGAAAAGAAAATATTTCTGAATTCTAAAGGGAAGGTGAATTCATAAGAAAACAGTATGTACTTGTCATAAGTAAAAGGTATGTATCAGGTGATGTGTAAGATACGCATTTGATTAGGCAAAGCTCTTTGCCTTCTACAAATCCCAAAGGTACAACTGCAGTAACCTATCTATTGTGATGCACGAGGAAGTCTATTCTAGTGTACAATTTCAGACTTGAGAAAGTATCGACATTTCCAAATCCCAAGTGAAAACAGAATGTTTATGCTATATTATGCCTAGGTTTTTTCTTGTGGGTTTACCAGTCTGTTTCTGGTAGGATCCAGGAGAAATCTAACACGTCTTTGACGACCTGCTGATTAATTAGGATAGTTAAGAAGTGTTAAATTTGAAGTCACTTAGTACTAGTATTGTGGTGAAAAGTTTATCTCTCTTAAGAGTTCAGCCAAATTAGTTCACAGAGTAATGCCTTCAGATTGTTTGTATCTGATCATTCATGACATGATTTGGAAAGCAGATATTCTATATCAGTAATATTTAATATTGAAACCAGCCAATGGCATGTCCTTCAAAATCTCAGCAACAGTTTTTCCAGAGTAGTCAAAAGTATTATTATTTTTTTTTTTTAGCTAACAATTCAGATTTGCTTAGGAATTTAAAATAGAATCCCCTGAAGTTTCTGGGACTTGAACAAATGGTAACAGACTTCAACAGAGATGATAATGACTTTGAATCTGTTAGGTAAAGCAGCTCCTGGTGTAATATCTTGACCATCCTGCTGAGGAGTTTAACCACATGTGAATCAAATGCAAATAGCAAACAATACACACACTGCACTGTCAGCACAGGAGGGTGATTTATTGCTGTTCTCCATAGGAGTGGCACTTTCTTTCATTAGTGTGAAAGTTAATGGTGGAGAATCTAGACTCCTTATCAACTTGTCATTTGCTAGCGATATTTCTACCAAGTCAAACGAACAGGATACTGTCAGCTTTCCTTTACCTTAGTAGGAAAGTGCAACCCGCTAACCTGTTAAAAATCGAGAACGAAGAGTCCTCCAGAAGTCAAACGTTTTCACGGCCGAGGAAGGGTATGGAAAGTAAGAAACCTCAGAGTAGAGAGTCATGGTCCTCTTTAACTTGGCTGTCATCTCTGTGTGAAGTGTTAAATACCCACAGGGGCAGGACAGGGAGTTGCAGACTGTGAGAATGAGTATTACACCGAACAGATCTAGAAAATTGTTCAGTCCTAACAATCTCTGTGATTTATTTCTTGCGATTTTCCAGTTCTTTTAATTTGCTTCAGAAAACTACATTTTATGTCAAAATTTAACCTTTTTCAGCCAAAAGGAAGGTTACTTCAGCCAAAGGAAACACTTTGGAGGATGATTTCTTTTATTTACTTAAACTTCAGTAGATCATTTAGCATCTGAACAGCTCTTTCTTGGGGCTTTTTTTTTTTTCCTTTTCTTTCTTCCTCAGAACGGTACTTCTCAAGGACTTGCAGAGAGCCTAGAGGTACTCAAAATATCTCTAAATACAGTTCATTCCACATCTGTATGGATTATGGAAAAAACATAGATATGTCTGAAAAGCTTACCATGTATAGAAAAAAAAACGGGGAAAACCTTGCTTGATTTCAAAGTTGATTTGCAAGAATGTCTTTAGTTAAGTTTCAGATAACTTTTCTAAGGCTTTTCAGATTAAAAACTCACTGCCATTCTCCTGAACTTTGTGATCCCCTCTGTTGGCCACATTGGGAAATAGATGGCACACATAACATTCCGATAATACCTGTCTCAAGCATTGTAAACCTGAGAGCTGAAAAATCAATTTTTAGAACAATCAGATCTTTAATCTTTACTGTTTCCTTTCTTTCTCAAGCCATACTTTACTTAATATCCAAATTTCCAAACCATAATTATTGATCTTTCAAATACTGGTACAAAACTATGGTGGCTTTTTGTGACAATACCAAATGCCAACTTGTAACAATTTCAGCAATACCACTGAATAGATGCAGCAAACAGGAAACTTTGTAGTGATAAGTTTTTTGTATAGGAGCACCTTTATGACAAAATACTTTCTTCTTTCCTGTGGTGACTAGTGGTTAGGGACTGTAAGGGATGTTTCGTCTCATACTGCCTGAAATCAGAAGGAACTTTCTTTCCATGAAATGTGAGATTATAGATGTGCTACAGGAAAACAGCCCAGACCAGCAGAATTAAGGCAAATGCTGCAAAACATAAGAAAACTTTGGAGCTGTTGAATAGCAGCAAGGAAGCAGCATGTTCCTAAACCCAGGCAAAGTTTAAACAAGTAACTGGGTAAACAGAAGAAGCTAAATAGATCTAGCAAAGAATATCATGGGAAGCCAGTAATAATAATAAAGAAAGATACTATAAAACAGTAGGATGAGCTGACTGTAATTATTAAACAGAGATTGAGAAGAAATTCCCAGAAATTCTCCAAACCAGAAGTTCTACAGGTTTCCAATTGGACTATAGTACGTTCAGCACTAAAATAGATTGCTCTTATGATTTTGGAAAACAGTTTCAGGAATCCATTATAGTTGTAGAACACTCCTGAGCTAAAAGATTGATTCCTTTACCAGCTCTGTTCCAGCAATTTGTTATCATGACTAAGGCTAGAAAAAGGATGTCGCTTTATTTGCACTCTCAAGTGCCACATCATGTCACAATGCTGAGAAAATCAGTCTAAATCCTAATGAGTTAAACCTCATCCGTTTCAAGTTAGTGATTTTTTTTTTTTTTATTTTTATTTTTCTTTTTATGATTGAGTGTCTGGAAAATACACAAGTTATGCACGTGAAGCTTCAAAGGGAAGTGTCTTACAGCAGATGATGCCTCTAACTCGCCCAAGATGTTACATTTGAATTACTATATTTAAAATACTGCATATTTTTGTTGTAAAAGGTCAAGTATGGGGGTGGCAGAACAAAAAGGACTTATTAACTCAGTTGCTGAAATGTTAGTGCAGATACTAATGTCAGAAATTTGCCTGGTAGCATCTTCTGCACAATTTGTCCACTTAAGTGACTGAAAAACAGCAAAGAGCACAAGAGAGGACTGGTTACTGCTCAAGGCACTTTTGTGCCTCGGTTGTCCTGTAGGCTCAGTTATGCAGCTGGCTTGTGTTAGGACAGGACCATTTCTGATGGATTTGAGAAGGTTTTGGAAATATTTAGTGATTTCTGTTTGTTTATCAGTTTGTTTTTATAGCACTTTAATGTATTTTACTCACTATGGTTTCCTTTTCTGGAGTCCCTTAACACATCAACTGTTTTACAAACCTCTTAATCTTGACTATTCAGTTCGTTTTTCTTTGAAAATGAGGCCAGCTACTCATGTCATTCTGAAAGAGCACGCGTGTTAAGGCTGATGAAAACAGGTGCCTCTTTGACAGTATTCTGACTAATAGTACTGTGGTGGAAGTGAAAGAAAATGTATCCTTACATGGCCTGATCTTAACTGTGTCACTTAATTTCTCCAGAATTTATTTGATACTGATATGATGTTTCCTATGGAGATGTACCATTGTGTCTAGTATTAAAAATTTCTCCTCAGTATTTTCATTTTAAAGAGTGAAACTTTATTGCATTTGTTGCAGAAATTCCAAGATAATTAATCACCTTGAAATTTTTAAATTTTTGTTTTAGCATAGCACACAAGGTAAAAATCACTGCAATATGTACCTATCCCTTTCTGTTTTTAATTTACAATGCATCCTTTTTTTCTGCTCCTAATTGGTATACTGTTTATAAATACAGGCTCATATTTGTACCTTAGAAAATATTCATGTTTGTTTTCTTCCAAAGGATTATTAAGTTACTTCTACTAGTTGCCTCGTTAGAAAGAGATCCTAGCTTTTGGTGCGCTTCTGGTACGGCAGGAGTACTGTTATGTTTCTTTTCCTGTCTAGGACAATGACATTCACATATAAGGATACAATATGCAACTCTTGAAAGCTAATAATGCGAAGTGTAATTATTATTAGTTCAAGTGAAATTTTGAAGGAACAGGTAGTTTAAAGTGCACATAGATTTAAATAAGACACTATCTTCTAACTGCTAGAGCATTAAAATTGTTCTGCTCTCTGAAATTGTGTTGTAGAGTTAACTTCTGTGCAGTTAGGCAATAAGTAATTATTATAGTAATTGGCTTGTATGAATATTGGCCATAAAGACTTACAAATTAGAATATGGAAGAGTTTTAGACTTTAACATGTTACATTACTTTCATCACATTCAACAAAATATTATATTCTTCCATGATGTTTCATCAGTATGCATAACTTCATTATCTCCGTCTTCTAGGCATTTCTAGTGAAGCGCAGCGTTTTAAATCATCCTGCTAAGTGAAGTCTTCCTCCTATCTTCCTTATTCTTTTCATCAGACTTCACAATCCCAAGTCCCAGATGAAATTCTTCGAAAACAGTTTAATAAAGTTTTAGGACTATAAAGTACATGGAAAGATATCAGAACTTTATCTGGCAAAAATTGTGGGTTGTTCATTTAAGTATATAGAACTAAACCAGATGAGAGTAAATATACTATAAATATTATGTGCCTAAGCACACTCAGACTAATGCTATTGTTCATAGTCTGGATGATAAAACAAAAAAATTCTGTACTAATAAATTCTGTCACCAAAGCATATGAGAGACTAAATAATTAAAAAACAACTGTGTAACCAAATGGAGCAACACATTTTCTTATCATGACAAATTCATTAGGATTGTCTATTTCATTATAAAGTTTTCAAATTCTCCACAAAGTCCTTTCATCTTATGCATTTATGAAATTTATTTTCCTTTACAAGTTTAAAAAAATCCTTTAAAGTTCAAATGTATATTAAGAAGGTATAAGAAAGGTAATCAATTTAATTTGCCACTTTAATTGTTGAGGCATCATTAAAGACTACCAGGTTTGACCTGGTAGTTGTCAAGCATGCTGGTTAGACAAGAATACAAACTTTTACAGGGCAAAACTAAATTAACAGAAGGCAGGCATGGGATTAGATTACAGAATTACCGTTCAGGAGTGTATATAACTCATAACTACATATTAAAAGGATATATTGGGGACAACAGAGGAATGATTTGGCATGACTGGCAATACGAGGTAACTGAAGATGAGAGCTGGCTGCATTTTGGTCTCCAAAGCAGCTCCAAAACAGTATAGTGATGTCCTCTAGTTGGTATTCCTTGAATAAATTATTTTATTTAGTTATTTTTTCTCAGTCTGCAGGAGAAGATGAAGCTTTATTTCAATTTTGAGAACTGTAATTTATGTGAACTTGGATGATGACTTCTCTGTTCTAGCTGCATATATTTCCAAGTCAATATGAACATGCTTATTTACCTGAAAAATCTGCCTTTCTGCTAGCCCTTCACCTTTCCAAAGAAGTGACTGTTGGGTTTAGGTCATTATGATGTGCCCCGTCTGCTCTGTTGGTGCCTCTGGCTAGTATCATTACAGCTGTGCAGTACGGTTATGGTGGTAACATGAATAGATACTATTTGAACTTGCAGGGTTATTTGGGATGTACTATTTTATTAAGTCATATTTTAACAGAGTGGATATTTTTATTTCTTCCAGATATCCCTAAGCAAGGTGGAAATAAAATAAAGTGAATTTATAAGAGCAGCTGAGAATTATTTTTTACCTGCTGAAGAGGTGAAGTCAGCATCATTAGCTGTGAAGAATTCTCACAAAAGTCAGTAGCTTTTGAATAAACATTGACAGCAGGGTAATGTCCTTAGAGGTTATTTCTGTTTCAGATGAATCTTTCTGTTCTGCATTACCACCTGTGCTGTCCCTTGTTTGATAAATTAAAAGGAAGCATCACAGATATTTTAATAAAAATCACAGAGTGCTGCCAATATTTTAAAGGACAAGGCAGCATTACAGATTTTTGAAATTCAGAGTAATGAATAATAACTTCTAAATATTTCAGTCTCTGGGCCTATTGAACAGCACAATCCATTCCCCTAAAACCAAATCAATAAATGAACAATAAAGGAAAATAACTTTTTTTTTTTTAAAAAAAAAACCAAACCAAAAAAACAGTAACAAAGCTGTTACACATTTACTGCAGAAAGGATCAAAGAAAAAAATAATATATTTGGATGTTCACCCATCACTTATTATGCTACTGAAAAGTACCTAAGCGGAGCAAGAATGGACAGAAAGTATCATGAACAAAACTTTGTTCAGTAGATATTTTGCTACCGGGTAGCTAAAATAAGCCACAAATCCTGTCCTCTTGATACAATTATGTTGACAGCTTTTGTCATATTCCTATGAAGCATTGAGTGATGTTGTGGTGTTGACTAAAAGGATTCAGGCATATTTTCACTATTCTTATGCTAGAAATATATTAGTAGCTTAATATGATAGCTTTTAAAAGAAACACTCAAATATATATCCAGACTTCTAAACTTGCCTCATTCCCTTGCAACACTATAAGAATCTCTTTTACATGTGCAACTGGGGCTTTTATTATGGGAGATAAAAATGTTCATTTTTCCGTGAGATGAATCCTTTCTAAATACACTATTGACATCTGCTGTCAACCGTCATCTCCTTCATAATTAATAATCCATTTTTGAACATAGTATTATCTAAAGACAATCAGTTTATTGTTTGATGTTCATAGATGAAGGGCATGGTGTCTTGACTCCCATTTCTCACCTTCAGAAAGAAACTTGTTAGCTTCCAGTGATTGATGCGAATAATTGCTGATGTACGATGGGTGTATACTGAATTCTTAACTACCAGTTTCACCCTTTCTTGTCACGCTTCTTTTCCCTCTCTTGCTATATACCCTGCTTTCTCAGTCAGACATAGCATTAGCTTGGAGGGCCTGAAGGCCAAAGTTAGGTAGCAGGGCCTTCCTTTTCCTGCCTGCACAGGTCAAAATATGCAACTAGTTCTTAAACTCCCTGTTATAATTATCTCGAACACCTTCTGATGTCTGTCTCCCCTGAACTACCTTTGCTTTGCCTCCTTGCCCCAGAATGTCAACCTCTGTGTGGCTCATGAGATGCTTCCATGCACCCTGATATGGATCTGGACATCACTCCCAACGAATGTCGTCCTTAAGTGAGTAAATACACACCAGCTAAATTAGTTTAATTTTTAAATGGTATGTTCTATACTGGATAACATTTTCCATGTCGTTGAACTATATTTGGAAAGCAGAATTTATATCAAACCATAGGAAGTAAAGTTAGAAAAGACTTTCAGCTATACCTTGTCTGTGGTCTTACCTTTCAAATACCATTCCTGATATGTTCTTCTACATGTGTCTTATCTTTTCTTGTTACAGGCACGTGTTTCAGGGCATATGTATTTATCTTTCCTGTAGAATCTTACCTGGTAGTTTCCAGATTTGTTGATATTTGTTTTCTTGGGACGAATTGTCTTGATTTTGCTGTACTATTTCCTCTCTTACCTAAACATGGTCTGAGAATTGTCAAATTTACTATTTTATGGTGACTTTCCTGCAAGTTGCAAGCTTTCCCTTCTCCAGAGCAAGACAGGGAGATACATGTTCCTATGTCCTCAGTTGGACCCTATAATCAGTACAGGTGACTGTGAACAGGTAACTAAACTTTTGTATATCTGCAATAGGAAAAGCCAAAAGACTATCTGATCTTGAATCATATGAACAAGAAAATGGATCACATTTCTCCTGAGTGCTCTGAATGTATTTTAAAGTGCTTTAAGCATTTTTTCTTGTATACCATCCCACATCAAGATTGTTCGGTTCTTGCAATATTGTGCGTATTTATTTTGTGTGAATATAGAAGAATTCTAAGTAACAAAAGTTTTAGGTTTTTTTAATGAAACATTTTTTATTTTCTGGCTATCCTTAGTCATGTTTTTCATAGAAAAGATAGAAATAATATCAGCAGGGTCAACTGACTATCCTCAATGAACATCATTGTGTATACCATAATATTTTATATTAGTTAATAAATATGTGCATTATTAAAATAACTACAGTAATTATAGCTGCTGCAAATTGCATCATGTAATTTGTCATATTGATTGGAAAAATTACTTTCTAATTCATCATGACTTTATATCTGTTTTCTTTCACTAAGTGGTAGATACATGATTTAAATAAATGTAAAACCAAACCCTTTGGTTCTTAATTTCATGGTGTAGGTATCTAACTAATAAAAGTGAATTGAAATGAACAACTAATTTTTCATGGGCTGCCAAGCAATGACTGGCTGGTAGCACGTGAATTAGCACTGTAGCCAATGAATATAAAATTTAGTGGTCAGAAACTTTTCCTGGTACTTGGTATTAAATTTTCTGTGCCCTTAAGAGCATGTGGTTTTGATGTAAGTGCTAGAAGTTGTCTTTGATTATTTTCAAAATAGGAACTGGAAAAATTTTCTAATTAAGAAATGTGTCACAGTTAGGAATTCTTTGATTAGAATACATCATTTGGCAATGTACAAGGTGGTGGCTTCTGGTTTGCAGAGGAAAATGATGATTTGCTGTCAAAAGGTAGCTGTGGAGATGTCAGTAGATGTTGCTCATTGAAAATGAATATGCAAATTGAGAGTTCAAAACCAAAAGAAATATTGTGCCTTGGGAATATTTCCTTTGTTGTTTTCTTTCCTCTTTTCGTTTGGGGAGACAGTTGTTAGGAGACTAGGAATATTAATTATTATGATAAGTGTATAAAAAAATTCTGAATAGCATCTATTGTATAAAGGACATTTTTATGAGATTATAAACTGGTGAACATGCTGCAGTTTAATGAAAAGGATAATTAAAAGTTGCAGCCAATGTGTATTTTTTAAGGTGTTTTTTTTTTTTTTTTGGTTTAGGACTTTCTTATTATTTTTATAAAGGAATCTGAAGTCTCCACTGTATAAAAGCAGTTCTGAATAATTTATGTAATGAACCTATGAAAATAAAAGTGGAATTTATAACTCGGAGATATTTCCCAGCTTATTGTGCAAAAGAAGGAGAAGAGTTATGTGATAAATTAACTTTAAAAAGGGAGTAGTAACATGCTTCATAGTGAGTAATAAGTAAATCACAATGGTATTCAACGAAAAATGTGTTTCATGAAAACTATTAATAGGAGCACAATTTGATTGCATAGAAAATCCATTGTCTTTTAGCATTTAGTTTACATTTCCAGGTGAGACCTGTTTTATAGGAGAGAGATTTGCTGATGCATTTGGAACACTCTGCTTCCTACAACAGCCCTGAAGCCCCCTGCCTGGTGGGCTGGCTGAAGTGGTGCCATGAGTTAAAAAATAATTTCTTCTACTAAGTGTCTTGAATCTTTTGAATAAGGTTGGGGCCTTTTTTTGTCTGTTTATTTTTCTCCCATATGTTTTCAAATGCAATGATTCATTTTCTGGAGGAAAAAAAAAAAAAAAAAGTCTATTTTTAAACACAACTGACTAAAAAAAATTAAGAGTTCAGGCAACAGCTATCAGAATGGTGACTGTACTGAGTTCCAGCATTCTACATCTGCTTAATGCAAGCTGGTGAGATTTTCCCTGACATGTACACTAACTAGCAAACATTTTGCTTTCAATTTTATCTCTCTGCCCACTGTACACCTCTAGCTTTATCCTATTTGTCGCACAGCATTTACTAGAGATAAATATAGTGCAGGTAGACATTGCATTTGCTTTTGATGATACAGTTCAGAACTGACCTTCAATTCTCCTGTAATCTCATTGCAGAGTGTTTCTTGGGCAGAAGTTACCAAATTGTACTAAATTATACTGAGCTGTGGTGGTCTGGAGATAGCAACAAACTAAATGAGTAACTGTACCCTACAACCTTGCAACTTTCTAACCAAAGCTCCACTTGGACTACACCAACCCCCATTCGCAGTTCTGCAGCTGTTTTGCTGCATGGCTGGCATTCACATAAGACTCTGCATGACTTGCAAGATGAAGGAACACTGTTACCTACTAGGTTTTCCAACTTGTAATTTTCTCTAGATACTAATTTTTTATTTGTTTGTCCTTAGAATTAGATTAATCCCTGAGTGAAGTCCTGAGAGGTGCTGGCTACCATTTAAATCAGGCCTGAAACTTCAAACTAAATGTTGTTATTGCTGATAGAAAGAAGCTGGACTGATGTGTGCACCGGGCTGGCTGCTGCAACAAGGTTGTAACCTGGGTGCCAGGTTAGGAATCAGTTCAAAATAGGACTTTTCAGCAGTTCTTGAGATTTTCTCCAGTGTGTTTTTATGTTGGTTTGAAGTTTATACTAGAAATATGCATTGGCTACACATATACAGTCACCTAAAATAATTTAACACCTACTGTTATAGTTTAATAGTAGATCACATTGTTGCTTGGAAGCCCTATGCCCTTTTTCACATACATTCTACTATATTAAGCTATTGCGCTATTATAGTTGTCTGACGGACTAGGCATATTCATAACCATGAAACATGCTAGAATTATAAGTGCAGGCAACAGGAACGCTTATCTTTAAGTGATACTAATAAATTTAATGATAAGTTATTATTTTAGGAATCTATGTGCTCTTTCTTGCAGCAGCCTACGGCATCAGAGGAACATAAGGGAAGATGCAACATAGCCCGTGGAGGCTTCCAGGTATTTGTCAGCTTCATAGCTAGAAATGTGTAATAATAACATGGTAAAGTTTAATTCCAGAACACCTGCTAAGTATTAAGCTGTGATCAGAGCACACTAACTGTTGAAAATGTGGTTCTAAAGGAGAAGTTTTACAAACTATTTGAAAAGGGTTTTAATACTGCAGTCTGCTGGTGGCAGGACTCTCTTCAGAAATAACAGAAAAGATGGGATAATTCTCATCTCTGTTTAGCTCAGATAGACATTTCTGAGCTCCTACCAGGCCTAAAATCCAAAGTTTTGTTTTCAGGCGGGTCTCCAGGTGCAATCCACTGTACACAAGTATGGGGTCAAATCATGAAGTCACTAGCCTTAAGATCACAATTTCAGTGATAGTATTTTTGAATAAAGATGGCAGGTTTTGACCCATGCTTTTTATAATTTAGCCAAGGCAGATTTCTTGGAATTCTATTCTTATAATGGCAGCTTTTATAATTAAATGTGGCCAGAACTTTAGGCTCCCACAAACTAAAAGGAAGCCTTTAATAAGTTAGTAAATCAGTTAGCTTGGTAAAATCCATGCCAGGGAACACCTTCAACACAGATTTGTTCAAAATTTCTGCCTTCTGAGTCACTTTCTATACATTGAGTGTGGCCTCTCAGAAGTAGATATCTGTAAAAATATGTGATATATACATGATCTTAAAACTTTTTCACACCTCAGTAATTACATGGAAACACACATGAACACTATTTAAAGAAAAAGAGGAAACTCAGAGAAAAAAAAGACGCATGCTAGCAGAGGTTAGAACACCAGAGGTCTACTACACAAGCACTCATTCAACCCTGACAGCGAGCATTAAGTAGGGCAATGCTCACAACTGGAGCTTAATAGCTGGCTAGTGAAATTGATGCTAAGGAAGAAAGAGAAAAATCCCCATGAAGAAGGAAAGGTGTTTTGATTTACACAGATTTTTGTGAGGTAAAATAGTCTATCATTAGAAAGCAACAGGTTGTTTGATGTGCTGGCTGGAATTTTTGTTCAAATCCCAAGAAAGCTTTGCAAGATCTGCCTGCAAACTGAAATGATGTAGGGCCCAGCTGAGACAACTCTTACTGCACCGTCTGGGTGCTGCCAGCCCAAGACCACCTGTGTTTAAGGGTACCAGCACACCGACTGCATTATTAGTTAAATGGCAGAGAAACATGTCTTTTCCGTAAAAATATTTTTTGAATGTATCGAATCATTTGCAATCCCTTCATGTGTCAAAATTAATCAGAAAGGTCTAATGTACTCTCAGACACAGGACCATTTGTGAAAGGCATTGTTATGAACCATTATTTTTCAGACCATTTGTACCTTTGCATGCTACAATCTTCTACTTATATTGCAAAAATAATTAGCTCCTTTAGGTTGCCTTTATATTAAATATTGAATTTTTTAGTTAATAATAGGTTTAATTCATTTCTGTGGGACTGGTAAAGCCACCCTGATGATGTGAGTTATGTCAAATTTCTTGAATTTTTTATATTCTCTGGAGGCACCATGCCAAATAGAGAAAATATACAGCTGGTTTATTTAAACTCCCCTCAGCTTTGACAATAAATAATAATGTTATTTAAGAAACTGTTCATTAGTCCATCAAATTAGCATTATTGAGCACAAATGTTATGTTTTATAAGTCATTAATTATTAACAAGCTCTTTCCGGATTCAGAGAAGATGAACTTCTCTGTGAAGCCCCTGATTACAGCAGACAGACAGTGCAATATATTTAAAAGTGAAGATGGTCTAATCATATAGATTGTCCCAGTTGGCAGCAAAAATAGTAATGAGCAAAAATGTTCATCTGGAGTGTGGGAAAGAGTGTAATTTCTTTTTTTATCTGATTTCAAAATCTGTACTGAACACAAGTCTCCCTCCCATAGGAGGATTTTAGTGGCTCAATTTTAGCTATTCAGTAGTGAATCCCTTTCAGTCATTCCTGCTTAAGTTATCCCACTTAATAAGTTAACATATTCATTTTAAGAGAGGCTATTTCAGACTGCCCAAATCAATATCTTCTCATCAGATTTATACAGTAATTATTACTCTGTTTCTGATTGTACTATACTTCATTTATAGTAGTTATAGCATACAGGACAAGTTAATTTCAGCTGGAAATAGCAAGGGATAAAGATTGAGAAAAAGATTTACTACTGTGAAATTGCAGGTTGAAGTATGTTTGGATTTAGATTTAATGTCCAGAACATTCATAGATTTTTGAGGGAATTAGGTTCTAAGACATACATACATGAAGATTGTTAGTGGAAATTTCACTACTATGTGCAGTATGTTTATTAGTGAAAATTTCTTGAAGTTCCTGACACTGTCTCTTCAGATTGTGTAAACCAGTGTAGATAAATTGTTTTAGTGGAGTTGTGATGGCCACAGACTAACTGAATATTCCTTTAACTCTTTTCAGGACGTCTAAATTGAGAATAAGAAAGTATTTTGGTGTTTATGCAGTTATTGAATGAGTTTAGTTGTTCATTTGGAAAAAAAAAAAAGAAAATAAAAACTTGAGCACAAATTTTATTATATCGGATTGTGCTACAATTCCAAGCACTCAATAAAAAGGCAATGGGTGTATTATAGCACTTTATTTCACACTTAATCTTGTAGTGCTAACAGCTTTGTGCAAAATGAAGTCCTAAAGTTGCATCAGGATAGAAGAGCTAAATCTCAGCACATTCAGCTGGTTGAAGAAGTCTAAAGGAGACAGGACCACGTTTTCTGCTGCATTTATGTGGCATGTGAAATTGCGTTTTGAAGGGAGTCTTGAAACTCAGATATTGTGGGCACCGATTTTGTCAAATGGAAGACAAACCACTAGTAATTTTTATTCAGGTGAACTGGTGTGCACAGGACATGCACAATCAGGTATCTTGCCTTGCCCTACTAGCTGCATCACCACACACTTCCATTGCTGCATGAAACCATCACAGAACGTGTGAGATTGTGGGCTTTTTGAAGTGGATATTACATTTTTCTTAATTCTCTTTTCAGAGCCTTTAGGGTGGCTGGGTTACGCTTTTTTAGCTTCTTTCCTCAGCAACAGAGAATTGAGTTGCTGTAACCACTAATAAATTGTTTTAAAAACACATGAATAACCTTTGAAGAAGACTGCCACAGAATTAGACGCCAGATTAAAGATGGCTATATTTAATACAAGAGCAGTACTAATCAGAATTGCTGAGTGTCATTCCAGCTCAAGGAAGTTTGTTAAAAAAGATTAATTCTGTTTATCTTCCAGTTAATCAGGCAGGCTAGTTTCCCTTCGTTTTCTTTATTAGTCTCTGATTTCTTTGTGGCCAACTTGCAGTGGCAGTGTTTTTTACTGTGAGTAAACAAAGTAATGAATGAAACAAATAGAAGAAACTCTGGACTGCTGATCTGGGTTATTTCAATCTCCCCTCAGATAAGCCTCATGATTCATTAACAGAGTCTTTGTTGAATTGCTAGACCTTTGAAATTCAGTGCAGTATGCTCACCTCTGTTCGTTTGGAAGGAACTGTGGTTAGTTTAGTTATTTCACATGGTAATGTATGGCACTTGATAATTTTCCTTAGCTTTCACAGATTACATATTACCTTGCATTTACTTTTGATTTGTTGGCACATATCAACATTCAGGAGTTTATGGATTAAATATAAATAGAATATGCCTGCTTGCCGGTACCATTCCAGTGAATTAATGCCTAAGTGTGAATTACAAAAATCGTGCCCTAGGAAGGTTACAAAATATGTGTAAGCCTGAGAAACAGAAATTTTCACTGTGATGTTTTCACAGTTTTCCCCACAGGTCACCAAGCTTTTCAGGTAAGTTGGGACATACGTACAGTCAAATTTTCAAAAGCTCAAACACAGAGCAAGCTATGCCAGCCCTGCAATCCACAAGCAGAACTTCAAGTCAACTATATATAATTCAACTAACTAAATAAAATGCAAGTATGTGGTGGTATGACAGTGACAGCATGTAGCTTCATTGCAAGCTGACTGAAAGCCCATCTTGGATGCCAGAAAAATATCTGGCTAAATAGCCTAGAGGGAAACTGGTCCATTCTGCCCACTCTCCTCTCAGGAGAGGAGTTTAAAACTAGTTTCTGTCAGTAGGATGCTCTCAAGGGAACCACTGAAAGTGCATTAGACTTGTGCTTAGGTGTTTTAGCCTATAGGCATGGATCGAGCTGGAATTAACTGACAGCTGCCTAGAGAGGGGAGTAGGGCTGTGGTGAACTGCAGCCACTGAGGATCAAAGCTTGTTGATGCTAAAGTATTCATGCCTTTGTACCTCCAGTCATTCCCACTTAGTGTAGCAAAACAGTGTGGGTTTATAAGGGACTAATGCCTTGTAGGAAACGAATGTGTTGCCTCATTGCTACCATTTGAAATGGTAGGGGATGGACAAATATTTGCTGAAATAGGAAAATGGGTGCGGTACGTGACCTTTAGGGTGTTTTCCCTTTGAAAATTGGAGTTCTACTGAGTATTGGTAAGTTCCTGTAGAAAAAAACCCCCGATATACTCCAAACAGGGCTGCTGGCATTTTTTGCAGGGTTGCTTACAAAAGACCCTGTATTTTCCACGGTCCCATGGACTTGTACTGGAGAACAATCTTCACTGGTGGGTTCATAGAGCTGTACTTGCTTATGGGCTGCTTTTAATGTGAGGGAAAGGTCGTGTTTACATCGTGCTTGATTCAGTGGTACCAGATACAATGCCTAGCCTGCAGAGCAGTTGAGTTCTAGGATGCACTGCACGGTCTTAGAGCACTGTGTGGTTTGGGTTTCTTCCCCCCAAAATTGCTCCTGGGCGTATTCTGATTTGATTTATCACTCAGGCTTGTGTGGGAAATGCCTTAGGGCCCCCCAGCTCAGGCGTAGCTGGCAGGCCAGTGAACTTCTGTGGGGCTGTCAATTTGGTGCTTCTCTTGGCATTCACATAACCTGCACCACGCTATTCTGATCCCTGCTTTCCACGTCGCATTGTCTACATGTCATTTGAGTGCTACCAATGCTGTAACACACATGGCCAGCTGCTGCACATCGTTTCTACACATGAATCTCTCAACCAGATTGAGTTTAAAATATCAATCTATAACTCTGTGATAGCCTTTCGTGGTGACATCCACAGCTTGCAGAATTCATTTTGGATATTTTCTTCCAAAGCTGCCATCTTTATAGATCTGAGAGAAAAACATCTTCACACAATTATGTCAAACAACTCAGATTCTCTTTTAAAAAAAAAAAACAAACTTTTTTTTAAATTTTATGTTTAATTTCAGATGAGGCATACCTAGCTGAAGGTTTTGATCTTTGGGTGCTTACAGCATACTGTTGCAAGCCTAGTAAGTGATGAACTCCAACCTGTATAGAAGCATCACTGTAAATTATTAAAGGCTGCAGTTTTCATGTGTTACGCCTTACTGCTTTGGAAAAACTTTATTATCAGAAATACAGAAGGCTAACATTAACCCTCCAAAGGGTTATTTGAACGATCTGTAAGGAGTAAATTCAGCTTCACCCTTTGCTTCAGTGAAATGCTATGTTTTGGCATAAAATTCTGTTCTTCTGACATGCTTTTTGCCTCAGTTGTAACACTGCTTCAGTTAACCAATTTTATTTACACTGACTTTTTGTCTTCATGATTGTTGTTAGAAACAAATAAGCTGATCAACAGCAAGTCTCTCCACCTACCATCTAGTCATGTTCACTTTGCCTGGCAGAAAAGTAACATTTTAAAATAGTTCAATAATGTAGTCTACTATTTTACAATCAGGATGGTATAAAAAGGAAATGAGTGGGATAGACCTGGGCCATACTCATCAAAATCAATGAAAAGGCTCTAGATATTACGTAAAGGCTTAAGATCAGTTCATCAGTGAGCAGTAAATTCACCACACAAATGTTTTGTACACCAACGGAGGGGTCTTGCCATACTTTGAGATTACGGGTATGTGCGGTAGAAAACCAACTAAAAAGCAAAGTTACCTTCAGCTTGGTATTTCCATTTTACTTCCTAGAGCACTGTAAAACCAACAACTTTTCTTCTTTTTTAATGAAGTGACTTTCAAAACAGATGAATATGGATACAAATGAGCTCTTTAATTACAAACAGCTCTATAGCTTTTGCATAAAATACCTTGGAACGTTTGAATGAGTTGTTTGCAAGCGTGAGACAAATGATTGTGCACTTAAAGTGTCACTCACAAAGTCACCACTCACAAAAGAGGTGAGTTAGTGGGTGAACTGCCTGTGTGCCTGCAGCAGCCATGCTCCCCTTTATCGCAAGGAAAAATCACATTGACCTGCAGGGCACCGTGGAGACAGAAGTATTCATTTAGGCAATTACTGTGTGCTAGCTGATGAGCTGTAAGTTCTAGAAATATTATGAAATGGAGTCAGCTTCATGTGAAATTTTCTCATTTCCTGCTTTAAATCTCATCAGGTTGTCTCCTGCCACCATGTCTCATATACTGTTGGCTGATAATAACAGATTCAGTGCTTTTAAACCTAAATTGGCTCTCCATCACAAGAACGATATACAAACAGAGAGCAAATACAGACAGTGCAAAGGTTTCCTATCTCTTAAAACTTCTGGTAAGGCCAGTCCTTTTTGAAGAGAACTCAAATAGCTGAGAAAGGAGGGAAGGGAGAGAGCAGGCTGCAAGGAGACCTTCAGGATATGTCTGTCCTACTGAGCAGAAGGTCAATGTACACATTGATGAGTCACATCGCCTCTTTCTGTCTCATTGCTAATGCACAGAAATTCTAGGAAAATCAATGGAGGGATTTTTTTTTTTTTTTAATTTGCTAAAAAGTAGTTTTTTGAAAGATATCAAAGCTAAATGCAAGTACTGGGGCTATGTGCTGAACTAGAACACAGAATCCACTCAATTTTATTTTCTGTTTTCCTTTTTTTTTTTTTTTTGTTTTATTACCGATGTAGCTTGGGTTATATTCCTTATACTTTTCCTTTGTTCCTTTTTGCTCTCCTTGCTTGCACATTCTTAAGAGTATACTGTATTACTTTGTTGTGTTTCTTATTTTCAGGTTCCACAAGGAAAAAATGTTCCAGTCTTAAAACAAAGGTCTTGCAAATTACTGAACACATACACTTTCAAAGGTTTTCTAGAAAGAACTACTCTTTAATTACTCTTGTGCACTTTGTTCTGGCTCAAAGATGTCAAAGTCAGGCTTTTTCAGAACTGTTCTAAAGTTGTTCTGCACTTTGGAATGTGGATTAGATATTTTCAGGAGATTGGGTGTGCTTCTTATGAGAAATCATTAGGGAAAAGAAGGTGAAAAAAACCACAAAGTTATACAGGGCCAACACTAAAACCAAATAAGTGGTTCTTGTAGCTTTTTTATAATTGCCCTTCTGCTTATTTTTCACAGCATCACATGAATTTCTGAGGCTTTTGCAAAGCATCTAGGGTCCTATTTAAGTTTAATATATGTTATCATTTGAGGTTAGCTTAGAGTGCATCTTACATAATTATAAGCCAAATACTTCTATTTTGATTTTTTTTATTATTATTTAGAGATGCTTCAGGCCTTGTAGCATGTCCTTGTGAAAATGTAGCAGTTACCAAAGCAATGACTTAAAATGACTGTACTTTGCATAACGCCAGCAGTCAAAAACCTTAAAAGCTAAATAATACAAAACATTAATGGCTGGTCTTTTTCATGCATCTCAGCTACTTTAGCAGATGTAATATTATTAGCTTCTTCTGTTCACAGTAAATTAGATATGCAATCAGTAGGGGTAAGCAACAGATTTGCAGAATATGAAAGTGGCCTGTAAGAGATTATTCACAACAGCAATTAGCGATTGCTGCAACTTGGGGCAGGCAAAGGATTTTGTAAACAGTAAGAACCATGGTTTATTTCTAGAAGTTAATTCAGGCAAGGTACTTTATTTCTGAATGCTGATGTTGTTTGTCATTTGTGGGTGAAATCACGTCCGTGGCAGGTGGTTAGTGGCAGCGGCTGCAACAGCTCACTACTTGTAGCCAAAGGAGTTTTCCTGATATTTCAAGTAGTGGGAGTTTGTGTTGCGTAAAGGATTTATAACTGGCAAGTTTTAGAAACAGTTGAGTGCAAACTGGTCAGCATGGCAAGGCCTTATCTACGCCACAGTTCCAGCTGGCTGCGAACTATTTAAATCAGTTATGTGGCTGCATGCTCCGGTGATAGTGTTTTGTGTTTTTCTCCCCTTAGTTTGGCAGATCTCTTTGATTCAGCCCGACTCTGTTTTGTTGATGCTTTGGGTTTGCTCAGTTAGCTCCAGTCGGGTAAACTTGTGCCATTGGATTGCTAGAGACTGCTAAGAGCGACATTTGGTCTACAAAGTTGTTAATGGGAGGGTGATGATGAGAATCTCTCTGAATACCCACGCTTTATTTAGAAATCTGTGACTGTTTTACAAGCTTTTTTGATTAAATCTCAAAGATTCCTAAAATGTCTTCATATGTTACCCTTTTACTGTAAAGCAAAAAAAATGGAGGTCATGCCAGCGAGTCAGTCTTGAATCAGGAACTGAATCTAACATTTTCTTTTTCTCAGTCCTGCATTATAATTATTACATTGCTACGTGAAATCTTACAGAAATTGAGGGCTAGGTTCTCCCTTGACATAAAAAACAACCACTCTCAGCAGCTATTAGGAAGTCTGAAGTCAGAGACACCATAGTGACTTACATTATCAGAGAAGGTGGTCCTGACTCCTTGCTAAAAATTCTTTGTTACAGTTTATATGGACTGACTGGCGAAACTCAATGCTGTTTAAAATAAAAATGGGTAGTTGTAACACTGGGTTTAATATTTTGCCTCCTTTTAGTTTGAAAGCGAGTTGAGGGAGTGGTATAACTGTATAATGGTGTGATAAATCAGTCAATTTATATTTGGCAGAATAAAATTAGCATTGCCATTACTTCATAATAGGGCATGGCTATGACTATGGAATTGATTTCAGAGTAAGGCTGATCCATTACAATTTGGTTAATATTGAATTTTAAATACGATGATGAATTGCTAATCCATGCAGTTAAAGAAGCAGCTTTAGGAAAAAAAAAACAAACCCCATTGTTTACTTTTTTAAATTGTGTTATTTTACTGGTCCTCCATACTAGGAAATTCACATAAATAATAGTACAATTACACCATGGACACTTGTGCAATTCAAGGAATAATCTTTGTTAGACTTAGAAAGAAATTTTTCACTCATTTATCTTCACTATAAACTTCCACCAGTTTCAGTGTACTGTGGGCTTGTTCTGAAAAGATGGACCAACGCTGTTTAGCTGTCTCATATCCTAAATACAGTAAGCTATTAACAAATGGAAGGAACCTTTTTTTAATTCCTTCTCTTGTACAAAATACCTTTCCATTTTTCTTAGTTGTGTATACTTCTTATTCTAAGCTATAGACAAGAGTTTAGATGTATGAGTTTATCCTAAACCTGAAGGAGATTTCAGTCTCAGGAATTTTGCTCTTTTTCTTACTTCCAACTTCTGCCTCTTCTAGTAGAGAGACCATACCTCCATCGTGTCTCATCTCAAGATATATATTTCATTGAACAGCTGAACTAACGCGCGTGCATTCCTTGCTAGGAAATCTCTGTGATGATAGAAGTAGAGAAAATATAAAATTGGACTCAACCTGCCCATAGGCTGGAAGCAGAGATCTCTTATCCTGTCTGTAAGTTACTGGAAACCCTTCTTACAAATCTGCCCTATCTGGGAGAGAAATGGAAATTGAGTAATGCAATAATGCTTCATTCTGGTGACAAATATCTTTCCTTTATATAAAAAGAGAACAAAAGCTACCTCTTATTGGTGTGAGGAGTCTCAATTAAAGAAATGAATATTTGGAAAATACTACTTTCCACATATCTTTATTTTAGCCATTGTTTTCACAGCTCTATAATCAAAGACCAAACAGAAATGAAAATGAAATGGCAGCTTGCAAAATTTCCAGAAAATTGAAATGAGGTCAACTGCTAAACCAAGCTGAATTCATTTAGCTGTAACTTTAAGAAGTACCTATAATCTTTCTCTTCACCTACAAGATCCTCTTTAATCTGGACAGGATAATAATTATTAATCATGTCTCCAATGAATCTCCACAATGAAACACTGCTCCTAAGCGAACAGAATATGTTCAGTGTCTTGGAAGAAATGTTGAATAGGACTAAACAAGCTCTTTGCTCACACTGTGCAGTTTCATTAATATAAGTGGGAGTCTCAAAGATGTTCCCTGACAACTGTTGGAGTGCTCTCTTGGGAAATACTGGCATTCCTCAGAGAAGTGATGTGAAAATCCTTTGCTTGGGCAATTTTCCATAACCACTGGGTTATTCCACGAACATTCCTCTGAAATCACTTGAGGCACTCAACACATGTGAAAATAGTCATGCCACCATCCTTTGTCAAATGTTCTTGAACTGCATCCAGCAAGCAGCTTACCAAAATAAGGTGCTGCTCAGCTTGAATAGGGATGACAAGGTTTGGCTTCAGTATCATGGAAATATATTTGTCATTCTGATCTGCAATGACATGGGAAAAGGTCTATTGCTGCTAAGGAGAACAGCCATTTTACCGTGAAGAACCCTGGCATTTAAACATTTTCAACCATTTTGTGTAGAGATTTCCTCCTTTCTCTACCCCACCCATCCTGCCCCCCCAATTTCACAACAGTTGTTCCCCAAAATATGCCCTTTATTTCCAAAGCACTGAGATATAGACATCTAAAACAGTATTCCCCAACACTGGAAAAAGAAAAAATCAACAAGCTTTGGTTTTTCTGTCCTGAAAATTACTGTCCTTTGCATCACATTTGCAAAAATGTCTCCCACCACCACAACACCCCAACTTGTACAAACATCTGTCAGTAGATTTTAATGATCTGCTTAGTGTACCAAACAATTTATGTATCATTAAAATAATCAGGTATCAGTTTCTACTCTGTCTACAAGCTGTCTTTCGGTTCCTGCCATTGAATGTTTGAACTAATATGAGGATCATTCAGAATTACTGTCAGGTAATTTTTAATGTATGGATCTCTAGATAGAAAGTTATAAATCTAAACATAAAAAAGTATATTTATAAAATATTCTGACTAGCAGTTTAGTAGATTGTAGGAAAACAAAGCTTCCATCTTGCTTCTGTATGCTTAGGTAGCTGAAATCTGGATTCATACACTGAGGGGGTCACACAGAAGAACTCCCTGCTAGGGAAATTCTCATCATTGGTTTTGTAAATGTGCTGGGTTTTTTTCTAATCTTTGAGATACTGAAAGTATCTTGATTCTCAGGTATATCTCAGCAAAGAATAAATGTCTGAATGTCCCTTTGGACGACAAGCCCCAATTAGGCACTGCAAATGACAATGGGGTGACAACAGTCCCAGAATTGGTCAGGCAACTCCAGCAGAGATTTGCAAACCCTTGCTGGGTTATCACAACTTGTCTCCAAATAGGACTCTCACTTCATCTACTCATCAGGGCTAAAGTCTGGCAAAGCTCCTGGTAATGTTTATGGAAGTTAACACTTTGGTATTTTTTCCATGTAATTGTAGATAATCTGGTTTTGGATGAAAAAATGCAAATACCTGAAAATCAGGTACAAAGTTTTGGAATTGTACTTTACTGGGACTGAATGAATTTTATCCTGTGACACAGTCTTCCTTTCTGCTGGACACTAATCTTTCAGGTATGGTGATTTTTTTTTTCCTGCAATTAAATGAACAGGTGCATAGACATACATTGCCAGATATTCCCATTCTCCTGGTGTCTAACCAAGAGCCGCCCAGTCCCTTTAATCAGATAACTTGAGAACAGTTGATCAACTGACCTTTAAACCTCAAAAGATGAGCAGGCAGCATTTTTATTGGGAAAATTATTTCTTTGCTGTCAAGAAGGGGTGGACCAGTGCTTGTGGAACAGTATATGAAATAAGGCATTCCTGGCACATAGAATGAAATGATTAATAGACACAACAAACATTTTATGTGACTAGAAACTGTAAACAGAGAAACAAATGCTTCTTGTTTAGTTTGAATTTATTAATTTGTCATTGTTTCTACCTTTCCTACATGATCTGTAGAAGTACAACATCTCCGTGTAACCAGTTAAAACAGGCCCACGCTAACAAATCTATCCCTTTGGGTTACTCTCCAGTAGAGGCTGCTTCTTTATTAAATAAGCACTAAATTATTCTGGGAAAGTTGAGCGTATATTTCAGCGAGACGAAAGCATGCAAATATCAGGAGAGATATTTCTTTAAGATTTTAGTTAGAGCTTTAGATATAGTGCTCTCCTGGCCACTCAAAGTCATGCTTGGTGCTATGCATGTCACTTTCTGTGCTCTTCACTAGAGAAAATCCTGACTTTCAGCATCACGGGGATTAGACTATTAAAAGGGTTCTTTAGTAGCAGATTCAGAAATTATACCGCCTGGGACTTCAGGTCATTCTAATTCTGCAAAGACCTCCTAATGGAACTTTTTGATACACCTTTGTCACCCAAGGTAAGAGATGAGTGAGTTTTGCATTGTTTCCTCACAATGTTTTAATCTGTTTTAACTTGCACACACTTGGGAAGGAAAGGGAGAACAGTGCTAGACACGCTATTACCATAAATTGGTAGTTTGCCTTTTTTCACCTCTTTTTTTTCAGCCATTGTAGTCTGGACACCCAGGCCACACAGCTCTCTAATACTGTGCCATGGAGGAATTGGCGGAAGATATCTGCATAGATACACACAAAAGTGCATTTGAAATTCACTTTTGTTATGCAACATGGAGTGGGAGATCTGCTGAGGCAAGAGGTTTTCTTAACTTTTACTCCTCGAGGCTGAAGGTGCAGATCTGCAGGATTCGCCTCTTCTAGGGGTATTTTGGGACTTGCATCATCGCTCCCGCACCTGAAGTGCAAAAGGATACAAAAATGATATTGGTAGGATAATATTCAGGATTTCTAACCTTCTGAGGAGCAGAAAGTTATTTTAGGAATGTTTCCTTACAAAGTGCAGATTGGGTATATAGAAAATGGACCTTTCACTTTTGTTGAGCATATCATCTGAAAAACTGATGCCTACACAGAGCAAGCAGAGGCTTATAGATAGGGACACTTTTTATTCCAGTTTGAGGAAATAACTCTTTCATTTGCTAAGTATTTTTTACACTAGTAGAGATGTCAAGCATAGCTGAACTGCAGTGAATTATACCAGGAACTTTATAAACTGTAGCCTTTGTCAAATGAGAAACTTAGTACATTTTGTACCACTCAATGCTTTCTCTGCTGGTTGCAGTAGTATTTCAGATGAGTCTCCAGTGAAATAGAGTAACGTCCTTTTATTCAGAAAGTCATCTAAACCAGGGAGCTTATGATCTTTATCAGCAAATTATTTGCATTTCTTTTGCTACAGTATCAGAGAGGGGAAAGAGAAACAGAGAAAATGAAACAGAAAAAAAGGTAGAGCTGTTTGGCAAAGGTTCTAAAGCAAAGCCTGAAGTGTATTTATGGTTATAATTTTGCACAGATCACTTGATGCTCTAACACCGTGCTGCTGATCACAACATAAATCACACTTTAATTTTAACCTTTGCAATTCATCAATAGTTTCAATATCAAGTATAATTCAGCACTGACACTATTGGTTTACAGGTAAGTGGAATAAGAATGGAGGAGACTTAGTAATGGATTAGTTGATCTGTCAACAGAGGCAGAAAGATTCATGTTGTCTTCTCTATGTTTCTATCACACGCACAAAGCTATAAATAACGGCAACAGCTAATCAGACACAAGAAAGATATATGCTGTCATTGAAAATCAGTTATTTGTACCATCTAAGCTTTAAAAATTTAGCCACTAAAAGGGAATCCATTTAATAAAAGAACATTTTGCTGCTTGTTTTGCATAGCTGTATTATTTAAAGGATTTTCTTTTAAACATACAAAATTAATTTCTTTGGTCATGGTATAATAGTTCTGCTTCTGAATAAGCATTTATGCAACTCTGGAGAATTAGTGATGTTTTTAGAAAAAGAGTATCTTATTTGACCAAACGTATTTTTTTTCTTTGAACATGGTAGGACTGGAATTTGGCTTATTTTTCTGCTAAATGTAAAAATATAAGATTTGCCTGCTGTGAAGTTTCTTAGTCTAAACTTGTTCACTCTGATACTGGAATTTTGAAAAATGTCCAACCTCTACGAGCTCTAAGTTTGCAACAGATCCCTGAATGCTTTCTCCACTCTTAACCCCACAATTCAATGGGGTGAACAGGCAACTAAATCTGCATTGTAGTGGTCATGCTGGCACTTCTGGTCATGGTGGTGATGGAACAGGGTGTGCAGAGACTGATGAATCATTGTCTTTGCAGATATTAAAAACGTTACTGGAAATCAAAAGTAACCTGATTTAACATCAAAGTCAGACCTGCTTTAAGTTAGAGGGTGGATCAGGTAACCTGCAGTGGTCCCTTCCTACCTAAAGTATTCTACAGTTCTATATAGCAACCTGCAGCTCTGGGTAAGAGATGTTTCATACTCTCCCCTTCTTCTTTTTCTTCTCCTTTTATCGTGAACTTTTTTTTTTTTTTTTTTTGGATTACATCCAACAGAAACACAAATGCCCTTGAAGCCTCTACTTGGCATGAAAAGTCCTAAATACTCAAGAGTTTTATTTTTCCTTGTCCTTATTCATTCTGTTGACTGAATTATTTCCATCATATTAAATCTCTACGTAGAGCTACTAATTCAATGTTGATAATAATATTAATCTCCCTTGTGCTAAACTTTATACCCATAATATTGACACATTCATTCTATTAAGTTTATGCCTTGTGGTATAATGTCAATATGCTGGAATGAAAAACACCATGACAAATCGTTCTGTGTCAATGTGTCTGTGAGCGAGCCTTCTTCCCTCTCCTTCTTCTTCCCAGGGGTTACAGGGGTGCCTGAATAAATGCTAAAACTGTTTAGTAGCACACTGAAACACATCCTTCAAAACAGTTTAAGATCTTTAAGAGAAATGGTTGGAAAGCTGCCAGTGCTGGGCACGGGATACTTGTCTGCATTTATGAGATTACAGTGCGTTAGCAGTATGACATGCACAGTGAGTTAGAATTTTCCTCTAATCAAAGTTATGAAAACACTCCAAATGTTTATCTGTTTTATGTGATTCATATAGATTGTGTGTTACCTCCAGGGAAACACTGAGAAAACTTTTACTCTACAGAAGTGTCCTAATCTCTATGAGAAGTTGGGGGTGGGGGTGGGGTGGGTGGGTTTGAGGGAGTGGTGGGGGTGTTTGGTTTGGGTTTTTTACTACACGTAACATATATTTAATTGATGGACTGGGACTGCTCTATAAAATGTCAATGTTACCTTTTAGGAAAAACAGTCCTCTTAAAAATGCCTAGGTGTGTACACAGTATGTTATAACACTAAGGTCTTATATTAGCCGAAGAAAGTGAAAGGACTCCTTTAAAGACCTCCTACTTTTGTAGGAAGACATCATATGCAATTTATCATATGCCATGAATTTTCATTTAATGAAAATACTGCTTCTTCCTTACTTCCCTCCCTTCCTGAAATCCTATACAAAACAAAGGAAAATTAATCCAGACCTAGAACTGTATAAATATTGCAAAAAAAAAAATAATCAATAAAATCAGAGTCTCCTAAGCAAGGATTGATTATATGTAACAATTTGTGGTCTGACTTTCAAGTAGTTAAAACAAAATGGTATCAACATAGCCTTTGCGTTTTCCAAAATTCATTGGCTTGTGTCACAGCGTGAAATTAACCTCGGTGTTTGCCATTTTTTCCTCCTGAATAACTTTGAGTACTGTGTGATATCTCTGGTGAAAAGTAATGTATAATTTTGAGGGCAAAGTATGTTACAGTATCATTGCCTACTGTTATAATGTTAGGATAGTAATGTGAAGCAAAAAGAAGCAGTAGGATTAAAATGCTTAATTTCAGATGAAATGATCTACTATCAAATATTCCATCCTCATCCAGGGATTTCAATGTAAAACTGTTAAATGTGCAACAAGGATGGATAGAATGGTACTTCAAGCACAGGTTTCTTTCCGTATACAGAATGTACCCTACAGATTCTGCTGAAAAATATATATGTGGGAGAGGTGAAATCACTGGTACAGATCAAAGCCTTTGTGAAGAAGTGGTGATAGGACAGAGTGCTTGGGCATGTAGAGACTGCTGCCTCCTTGTCCTTATAGCAGACAAATATAACTGAAATGGACTTTCAGAAAGGACCTAAGATGTGATTTTTAACTTTCAGTCCTCTCTGAATAAATTACTGCTTATGATAGGCTTCATTACTTTCTCGAAGCCTGGCCATAATCAGAAGTAGGTTAAGGAGGGGTGCTTTTTATCATTTCATTGGAGAAACAGTGCATTAACTCACCTCACAAAACAGTAATTGTACATCACTTTTCTGACACGTTATAGAAAAAGAAAAGGCATTAGAGAGTATGGTAAAGAGACTAATCTTGTTGAAACATTACATTCAAGCTAACGGCTTATGTTAGAGGAATACCATACTTTATACTCAGGAAAGCAGTTCAGTCCGTGACTGGGATACGAGTGTTGGACCATGGAAATGTGAGTTCAGAATCTCCTACAGTACTTTGTGCAGGTGATTTAGACTGTAGGTAGCCAAGGACAGTCTCAGCCATATCCCCTAGTTAGGTATCACAGAGATTAACGTGATAGATCTTGGGTAGGACCTACTGGTAAAATAGAAATAATACATCTCAGTACCAGGTCTTTTAATGTACAGTATTCTGTTATGTAAAAAGAGATCAAAATTATCCCCAGAACATATTTTAAATATTCATGGATTGGTATAGGTACTGCAGTGTAAGAAGTCTGCAGAGCTGGGACAGCTGTCAGTTCTGTTGTAAGGTGTTTTGTTTTTCTTAAAAAATCTTTGCTATAGGAGGAAAAATGCTCATTCTTCTGGAATGACTCCAGTGCCAGCCACTTCATATTGTTCAGTAGCAAGATTACCAACTCCTACAGCTCTCTTTTTAAAAAGTCGCTGAAATCATCTCTGCTCCAAAAGACCAGACCATAAATACCAGTGCGTTAGATAAAGTCAATGCATCATTTCCCCAGTCATGTCCTACAGCATTCACAGGTTTGGTTGGAAACAGTTTAGATGGCAATTTCAGACTCTCAGCTCTAAAGCAGAGGTGTAGATCTTGTTAAGGCATTGAAAAGGAGGAGTAAGAATTTGCTGAATGTACAAGAAAAGGATAGTTTATATTTGTGTTGCCTCTGTTCTATTATTTCTCCTCGACTTGCAATTGCAGCTTTTTAATTGCTTCTCCTTGTTCTTTGAATCACCATTGTTATTTGGAGCTGTAATATTTCTGCTTCTTCTTAAGATCAGCCCTCCAAAGCACAGCATCATTTTTCCCTTTCCTAGCCACAAGCCTCTCTTTTACAATTTGCTGGTCCTGTCATGGTGCGTATCTGCTAAAGAGGTGCCATTGTTCCTGAGCAGTGCCAGCAGTTATTAACCTGTAGTAAGGAAAATACTGATAGCTGTCATTATTCTTTAGCTTGGGTCTGTTACCAATTGTTATTGAAAGGGTGTTGGATTAGATGATCTCCAGAGGTCCCTTCCAACCCTGGCCATTCTGTGATTCTGTGAATATTGTGTTAAAAGCAATGGAAAAGTCCACTTCCACGTTCGCTATCATGTTATCAGCAATCACTACCCTAGCTTGTAAACCATTACATCGTGAAAGATGGGAGATTAATAAGAGCTATTTTAATCTTCTCTTCATTTATTGCAGCACAGACAGCATGATGTGCAAGGATGAAGGAAGGAAAGAAACAGAAGCTATTTGCTTGAGCTGCTTGCTAGGTCTATCACTCCCTGAAAAGAAACTTCAGCAGAGTCAATGACAGTTAAGACCCTGGCAGATTCAAATAAGTCACAGGCCATATATGCATCAATGTACCTCTTGGAAACTAGCTTCTAAATGAGTGCCAGGTCCAACAGTTTTAATGCATTCCCACGGAGAAGCACCCCCAAAATTCAGTCCCTGCAGAACTCCAAGGCGGTGCCGTAGCAGCGTGCCAGCCGCCCACACTGTGCAGTGTGTGCTGGTGCATATTAACAGCTCACACAGAAATATTAACACAGTCTCTTTCACCCTCTGCTCCGCATGAAATGTATTTGTCTTGGATCTTGAATCGCCACACATGTGTTCGAAGTTCTGCTTGGGCTACGGAAGAACGGATTTTAAGTATTCCAAGTAGCCAATTCCTTATAGTCTATTTATAACACTTCTGGCTGTTTGGAATGTGTTTGGGACAATTCAGCTAGTCATTCTAGTCTTTTGTACTGTGAATTTTTAATTTTCCTTAGAGAAGGAGTGGCTTTGCTGCAGACTTGCTTGAAAGTGTGTGGGGGCTATTCGTACCGATAGAGCAAGCAGCTCAGAGCCCTAAGGCTGATGTCGCTTTTAAGCGCTGTCTGAAGGTCAGCTGAAGCCCTTCGGCCTATTAGTTTGCAGGAGGGTTCAGTAACATTGCCAGCTTTGTTCTGTTTCAGCACCCATAATCACAGCAGTACCACGTGAGCCCTAGGAGTGATGATTTTGCGAAGCTCTGCAGCAGCAGCAGAACTCCTCTTACAGAAGAAGGTGATTCTTTAGCAGTCCTTACACCGTTAACTGCCATCACAGCAGAGAGCCTTTCTCAGGTGCTTTAAATGTAGTAAAACTTCTTTCTCTACTCTCTCCATCTGCCAGCCATCTTCAGTTTTCTGTCTTCCCAAGTCTTTCCACAGCAGATAATCACTGCCATTAAGACAGAGTACTCCCTTTCCCTAGATGGTAGAGCTTGCAAAGACAAAAAGAGAAGAAAGGGGGAAAAAAAAAAAAAAAAAGGAATATTTGTCTGCAAAGGGCACCTGTCTTTTACAGAGGATAAAATGTTGCCAGATGAGCTTAGCAACATTAATCAATCCACAGAGACATCTTTCTTATTTTTTCCCTTTGTAGGAAAAATCTTTAGAAGAAAACAATCCAGGCAGAGGAAGACATATAAACCTCTGCATCCTCAGACAGAGGGGTTGCTTCTCCTCCTCGATAACTTAGCCCTACTGTCTCCAATAGAAATTTTTTAGGGAAATTCTGTACCTTGTGTTTGGCTTGTTTATACCAAAATGTAGACTTTGAGTGTTTGTGCTTTTTTGTTGTTTAACGAAAGTTGATTATTTCTTTGAGGGTCTCCACTCAGCACTGTGACAATAATCATTATCTAACCTTCACTTTTCTTCTGTCCAAATCCTTGACAGAAGAGCATCACCTTTACTGCAAGTTTCTACAAATGGCAGTGTTTTCCATGCAAAAAAGGAGCCAGGCAAGTATCTGTTCTAATAATTTATTCTTTGCAGAGATTTACTTAGCTATTGGGAATTGTAGAGAAGTGCATATCAGTATATCAAAGCGTTTTGCAGACTCTGTAAAGTAGGGAACTAACACTTTATTGATGCTTATTTTAGACTGACAGAAAAGCTGAGTGATTCACTCAGATTCTCATGGCAAAGACTGCCCTTCCTCCCCTGTGCCGTCATTGTTTGGCTCCTATACACATGTCCTCAGAAGGCGTATAACTGTAAAGTTCTTCAGTATGAATAGAAAATGCTTTCACTAGTGTGGGATTTTTCACTTTCTTTGTACTGCATTAATGAAAACTCCCACTGCCGCCAGGGGATTAAGATGGATGGATGCAGGATGCCATGGCAAAGCCCACCCCTTACAAGGACAGATGCAGGATTTTATGTGTAAGCGCTCCTTCCAAAGGTAGTTAAAATACCTGAATAAACACAATGAAAATTCAGAGTAAAAACTGAAAAAAAATTCTGAAGTTTTCATCAAAAAGGGAAACTGAGGGGGGGGGGGGGGGGGGGAACAACCCTCATTTTGAAACAAAACTAAATAGACTATGCCAGAGAGAAAGTGATTTTTCCATAACAGAAGACGAGTCTTCCACAGTTTTATTTTCTGCACCTCTATAACAGAAAATATGTAATTCAAAGAAAGAGAATGCCACTTATTCAAAAGAAAATAGAGCACAGGTAATAAGTAAGAAAAATATGCAAAGTGATTCGAAACTGTTGAATGAGGTGGTGAAGAAAGAAACATTTGTGCACTGCAAAGACTTTGAATTTCTACTAGAACTGCTACTGAAATGTCCCAGCACTGCTTGTAAAAAAATAAAATGTTTTATGTTCTTTTTTATATCCATATTTTTAATAGAATTTACCAGTATCATCATGGACTCTCTCTCCCTTGTTTGCAGTTTGTTGGACTGCGTCACATTTGAAAGTGAGACTGACAGTTAATAACTGTATGGGAAGGGTCTTGTTGACATTATCATCATTGAGAGCGATGAATAATAAAGTGAGTATCTGAAAGTGTTAATTTCTTTCTTCTCCCACCTGTCATGCTTATCAGTGTAAGTAGCTCTTTCACAGTGGTTCCTAAAATCTGTTTGCATCTAATCTATAGATGGACTATGAGGGAGCCTTAGCTTATTTTCAAACTATATAAGAGGGAAGATAGGATCAGACACACATAAATTTCCATCTAAACCTATTTTTACTTTATAAATTTTCCCCTACCTTCACAGGGCTGCTAGAGAATGAAAATGGTCAGTAAAATCTCTGTGTTTCTTGTGGCCCTGCTGCTGTAGGAAATCCTTGACCAGTCCCTATCTCTCGTCCTGTTTGCCACTGCCCTTGGTAACCAGAGAGCAAAGACTTCCAGAAAAAAGCAAAATCAATAGGAATTTATCTGATTTTCAGTCAGATGCCTGCCACTGGGCATGCACTCATTGTCTGCCCGTCCCTCCTTCTGATCAGTTAAATTAATGGTTGAGAGCCAGATCTAAAAAAATACTAATAATAAAAAAAAAAAACCCACACCAAAAAACCAACTCAAGTTTTGTACTGGAAAAGTGAACATGAGGCATACTGCTGGCAAAGGGAAGAAAAAGGGAGGGTGCATAGAAAGATCTGGAGAGTTCAGAACATTGGATTAAGTCCAGGGATTTGTGGTTGAAAGTGGATAAATGCAAGGCATTTCTCTCAAGGGGCAGAAAAGAGGAATAAGAAGCAGAAATAAAATACAGGAGAGCAGGACAGAGAGCAGCAATGCAGAAAAGATTCTGAGAGAGACAGCAGGTAACAAATTAAATATAAGTGAAATGTGAGGCTATTAGGGGAAAATGCCACAGCTATTTTGGAGTGCATTCCTCATGAGGAGAGAAAAGCGATAATGCACATTCCCATAGCCTTACTGTGATTATAACTAGACAATTGTGTTCATTGGGGGAGAACTGCAATGAATTAATGGTGCTGATAAACTGGAGGTGTCCAAGCAAGAGGTACCTGTACACTTTCTCTGTTAACAGGGTCCTTGGAAAGTCACTGTGGTTTGCCAGTGATCTATGATGGCCAGAAGAGACTTAAAAGGATGCTGTGATGCCAGTGAGAGTTTTGAGAGGGAAGATTCATTTAGCATTTGGACAGGTCTATGATAAAGGCCTTTTGCATTGCTGTCTTGTGGCAGTAATTGACTCTTAAATTTGAGAGGCTATGGAACAACTGTCCTCCTTGCTGATGAAGTATGTGACCAAAAGGATCATCAGAAATTCAAGAAGGAGCTGAATATCAGTGCAAATAGGTGAGATTTTCTGCACTACCCCAAATTTTCTCTCCTCCTCCACAATTCACACCATTTCATGGCACTGTTGTCATCCGGTGAAGGTATGAAAGTTTGTGTTAATCAGGAATCTAAAGGAAATATTTAATTTTCAGTGTCCTGCTTTGCTAATATGCATGGAAGATTTCAAGTTAGGGAAAAGGAAGATAATTTTATTACTTCTCATAATTTCTTGATGTGCATCAGAGACGATTCAGTCTGTCAGACAGATCCGCTCCATAAAGTCCACACTATTTTATGACACTTCAGATTATTTACTAGTGTAATTAGTATATTAATCTCAAATACTTTTAAAAGCTCTCAGAAATAGTTAATGGATGTCAACAAAATGTTAACTTATGCAGAGACCAAGTCATGTGTTAAGCAGGTTAACAAGTAACATACAATCCCCAGCTTAAAATAAACTATTCTTTAAAAGCTGGAGTACTTGCTATCATATTCTGTAATACATGTGGTAAAAACTTTCTTGCTTTCCAATAAGCATTTAGAAAAAGGAATTTCATATCCTTTAAATTAATGTAAAACCAAACTAATGTCAAAACTGTTCTCACATTTTCTGTTTTACCTTCTCGTGCTCTTTGAGACTGACCTCCTTTCTTTTTAGTTTTTAGTCTGTGCCTCTTCTCTCATCAATATTATTCCAAAAACTCAAAGTCCAAGAGTTGGGGGGCGGGAGGGGGGAATCTAAGAAAAAAATCTTTGTATCAGTAAAAGCTGAAGGGTTCTAAATCTTCCAGTCATATTGGAAGTCACCTTCTAAGGAAGTGACAATCATTTTTCAATTAAGAACTGTAATTTTTAAAGACATTGCACTGATAGGATCAGTTAGTGATTCCAGTTGGTTCAGATATCTCAATATATTTCTGGTTTCAAGTTTATAATTATACTGGAAAATGCAATAACATTCTGTTGCATGATAGATTATACTGTTATGTGTTATAAATTCAATATTCTTGAATAGCATTCATTTCTTCCAGTCCTTTGAAAAGAGGCTGATGAAGTCTCCAATACCCTGCTTTTTTTCATCCTTCTTAGTCCTTGAGGGAAAATATTTTTTAAATTACCTTGTGGGTACTTTCTAAAATCCTCTCTCACATTTGTTTTCCATTTGAATCATACTTTTATTACCATGAAATAAATAAATACATTCATATTATGCATATAACTACAAATTCCTTTGAAATATTTCTTATAGGCTAAAAGAGTTTGATAGAGGATGTCTAAATTTTTACAGATTTTCACTGGAACTCCATTGTCACATCATCACATTATTTTCTCATACTGTTGGCTTTTTGGGGGGTTATTTTTTGAGAGGGTTTGTTTTATAAATAATAATTTTTGGTGATTTCGTTTGGGATGTGAGACAACACTTTTTTCCACAGCAGTAAATTCCTCATTCTTCATTCCAAACAAGCAGTAATATAATAAAGTATTAAAACAGATTTTGTGCATCTGTGACTATGGGCACATGCAAAAGGGAAGAAAACTTTAAAAATCTTTGCTATTCTTCTGACCAACGCTTAATTTCACTGTTCATCCACTTTGCCCTTGAAGACTCAGACCATCAGTGCTTTGAATAATTTGCTAGCAGTTGTTCCTCCTGTGGAAGCCCTATCCAAATGTGAAATGGGGGGCCTTACCCCCAAGAAGTGTATGACGGAGCTCAGCTGTTGCTACCTTCATTGCTGTGAGAACAAGATAAGGACAGCAATATCCAAGCAGGGGTGTCCGGATCAGACTGCAAATTTCCTGCAAAAGTAGAATGGTTTTGCCTGAACTGAACTCCAAGTTTCTGCCACCACCGTCTGGGTGGCTTAAAGCAGACTTGAATATCTTTACGTGATACCGTGGCAGTCTTTCCACTGGTATTTTGTTATCTTTTTCTCCAGGATTTCCATTGGTTTTCATAGGCAGCTTCTTCCCATTTCCCTCTGTATGCTCTCTTAAAGATCTGAAGTCAGGATCAGGGAACTGGTCTAGATGGAGTGTTACACCCCACTGGCTTCATCTTCATCCTTTACTTAATGTCTTCCTAATAGTTTATTTCTCAAACATTTCCTCTTAGACACACAATTTTAAATAAAAGAAAATAATAAGCCCAGAGCTGTCCCTTTTGGAAGAAATTTCTGATTAATATTTGTTCTTATTCAGGAGGTGTTTGCTTCGTAAAGTTAGTTGGCATTTAAAATTCAATCAATTATAATCTCACCTCAAATTTTGTGCTAGCAGAATCAAGCAAAAGTGATGTACAACAGATAAATCAGAAAACAGTTTGGAATAATAGGTCCATTAGGAAATAATACTGTTAAATAAAATTAAGTTTTGTATTAGTTGTTTCAGACGTTTCTAACTGACAACTATTTCAAGTCAGATTCCAACATGTTTTCAGCTCAGATTTTGCATGATAGGAACAGGTTATTTAACATACGGAAAACAGTTTCTAATCTCTGAATATTTTATCCATGTGATTCACTTACTTGGTTCTTTTGCACTTTTTTGTGGAAAAAATATTCTGAGTAAATATGGCAGGAAAGACCTGGCATAATGTGAAATACATAATAATAAACAATGTGAAAGGAAGGAGAGTGAGTAAGAAGTCAATGCCTTATTGTTAAATTTGGAAAATGGGCACGTATTTGTGAATAGGCAGGGAAATGTTACAGAGCGCAGTATATATCTGCACTAGGAGTCCTCTGTGACAAAAACTTTCCTTGATGAAAGCTGGGATTTCTTTCATTTTTTTCAATAGCCAGTACACACAAAGCAACCAGAGTATTTCATTAAATGCTGCATCTTTAAAAAGTAGTGGTTGTACGTTGAAACTGTCTTGAATGTTTTCCCTGCCATCTACTGGGAACAAAAAAATAAGAGAAGAACATTAAATTGAATGAGTCCTGTAGTTAAAGGGTTTGTAAACTTCCTTGCTTTGTAGGTTGTTATGAGCTCCATTGAGAGTATTACCACCTGAGTCAAGGCAATACATTTTTTACTGGAAATCATATTTTTCTTTTCACAAGAAAGTATATTCCTTCTGCAAAAATGTTATTTGTCTCTCAAATGTCAATAGATTGTTTGACTTGGGGATTATTATTTTTTTTTTCATTCTTGTTTGAATTACAAATTAAATGCAATTTTTATAGTGTTTTTCCACCCCCTTGGAAAAATCTCAGTTTTACCAGTTTGCCAGAAGAGTTCATCTTGTTTTCCTACCATGTTAGTTTTTTACCTTCTGTGCTTCTTTCAGAGCTGATCAACATGAATTTGAGTAGAATAAGCAAGCTTATTCACAATTTGAACTCATAGCCTTTATGAAATTAAGCAAGAGAAAAAAAATAAAAGAAAAAAACTCAAACCAAAATAGCTTAGCAGCCCCATTGCCTTACGCTATGGGTACATCTCGGGAGCACTGGATGTAATCCTGAGGAGACTGTAAAGACCTCCTGGAGCGATGGAATCTGCCTTAAGAACAGTGGGTAAGTGTCTATGTCTTGAAAATGTTTTACAAGAAATTCCATTATAATTTAAAAAGACTCGCCTGTCACTACCACAGTCTGGGATGGCGTGTCTCTCTACAGACCCCTTGTAGTCAGCTTTCTGATTTGTCATAGCGCTTCTTAACACAGCGGTATTGCTGAAGGAGTCATCGCATTGCAATATGATGAGGTGCCATTCTCATCAGCTTAAACCCTCCTGCATCAGCATCTCTGGGAGGTGATGAAGGCCTTTTAAAGCCCTGCGCTGTGACCTTGGAGGGACCGTATTGTGCTTCTGCATATCCAAATTCCTGCGGACACTCAGAAACCTTTCAGAGGACAGTTTTAACAACTGCTTACATATATTACTGCGACAGACAAGGCAGAAGTGTAAAGATGTATTATCTTCTCAGGTTCTATCACAGCAGGTGTCACCTGTAGGAAAGCTCTTCAAAAATAAAACTGCATAATGAAGGAAAGGGGTGGGGGGAGGAGAAAGTTTGCATAATTACACCAAGTGAGAACAATCAGCTAAACTTGGTGATAAGCGGTGTTTGGATTTAAGCCAGACTGTAGCCCAGAAACAGCTTTGGTGAGCTGGTAGGTCATGTCTTCTCTCAGTAATGAAGAGGTAAGTATAACCTTTTTTTTTTTTTTTTTTTCCCTTTTTTTTTTTTTTTTTTTCTGATGTTCCTTTGCTGTCCCACCTGAGGCAGGGAGCCAGGGAGGGTGCTAAACTGCTCCAGCTGCAGCAAGGTGACTGGAAAATCTGCTTCTTATTTCTGAAGCTCCCATCTCTCTCATCATTAGAGTGCACGTCATGGAGAAATCTGTTAAGAGCAACATTGTGATTGAATTAGAGATATGGAAGTTGAAGGTTTCCTTTAAAAGGGAAAGTTGTATTGGAGAACTGTAAAATGGCTGTTACCTTTCCCCAGCCTTTTCTCTTTCCTTTTGAAACAATTTGACTAGTTGATGTCCCTTCCCTATTTTTCTCAGATCTGAGGTGCCTGTTAGTAAAAACAAGCATACATACGCCTCTGAATAGACCTTGAGCTCAAAAGAGACTCTTATCCTTTTTACAAGCCCTTCCCTGTAATAAATCATATGCAGGCCCCAGGCAGGCACTAAAATATATGTGAGGCATTGGATGTGTCTTGTCCAATTTGTGTTAAAATTTAGAGACAAAAGCTACCTGGGCAGAGCATCCATTGGGCCAGGCTTTAGACTGACTTTTTGAAGTGTTGCTTGAAGCAGGCTTTAACAGAGCACAAGATTCAACCTTAAGTATTGTTCTCACATCTCTGTAACTCGGACTTTTACCATGTGTGATCAATCTAAATCCCCTGTAGCTATTTTTCTTCCATGATTTGACAACCAGGCTAATGTTAAGGTAGAAGTGTCATTTATACTATGAGATGAGCTAAAATATATTGCTAGCCACTGGAAAGAAAGGTAGCCAAAAAAATTAAAAGGTGATTATTATGGAGACTGCAAGCACAGGGTATTATGGTGGCTGCTGAAAAAAAAATCTAGAGAAAAGCTGAAATTTTTCGTAGTGTATATTATCAAGTAACAAATCTCATGCACTTAGAGTACAGCTACTACCGCTTGCACAAAATAGGTGATAAATTGAAACATGAAGCACCACAGACCCATCAGCCTCCTGCCTAAAGCACGTAAAGTCTTGCTTTCACCAAAGTAAACGGCACAATGTATTAATGGCATTTAGTCAACCAAAAGAACCAGTGGACTTTCTGTCAGGTTCTCCCATCACTTTTATGTGAGGAGTGAAATACTGTTCTCAAAAGTTTGAGAGAGACATATTTTGGCAATCCCTGGAAATAGCTTCTCTGCTAAGCTGTGCTGTGATTTATATGAATTAGTATCAGTCCAGCTTCACTGTGAAATTAAATAGTTCTAGTCTCAACATATTCAGGTAACTTTTATTCTTAATTTTCTTTTGGTAGGTGTAGTGAGTACATTTAAAAGTGGAGCAGTCAGTCAGATTTTTCACAGAAAGTACAGTTATAGATTTTTCTCTCCTGAAGTCCATAATGCTTTCTCTGTCTTTTCTTATAACAAAAGCTGACTACCTTTTGCCATCAAACATATTGTATATATGCCTTTCGGGTGAATTGTGCCATGCTTATTTAGGCAAATGTATAGAAAATAACTATCTGCAGTACTGGTTTTCCACTTCTGATTATTACAAGAATCTTGTGGAAAACTTGTAACAGGGACATATTTAGTAACAACTGATAGAAAGATTTGTCATGTCTAGATGTGGGGGGGCTGTGTTGTTTGGTTTGGATTATTTTTTTTTTTGCCCCTTTTTTTTTTTTCTGTTATTGCAGTTGGTTTGTTGTTGGTTGGGTTGTTTTTTTGTAGGGGGGTGCATTCAGTGCAGAAACAACTTGTGACACCCTTGAGAACTAGTGAATTCTCTATAAGGATAAAATGCTGCAGTTTTTTGTTAATAGTCTAATCATGTACAAATCCACCACTATATAGTTTTCAGAGCAGGTAAAAATAACTGAAACTGTATCTCTGTACCATATTGCAGAGACATAGTGCTGTGCTGTGAGATTTTGTTCAACAGCAGGATTTGGATTAGAAGCTGGAATGCTTTAAAAGCATGAAAGATGAATTTTGTGTTGGTGGAAGATATATCGAGACATTTTATCATTAGCTTATCCCTGACTCTTATTGGCATATACATAACTTTTGTGACTATATAAAAAAGCCACAGTAGAACTACGTTTGGCACTGAGCTAATGTGAGACAAAACAATTTGAAAGTAACATTCTTCTTCAAATATTTCATAGCGTTATTGTTTTAATGTTGATATCATGAAGAAATTTGTACGATGTCATGTCACACCCAGTGATGAAGTCTGACATTCTGTGTTATTCCAGTTTCCCAAAGCGATACTTAGAGGACTGGGCAGACGTACTTTCACAAGCCCTTGAAGGAATGCTTCTCTCTCTTGGAAGAACAGCAATCAAGTTCTGCCTGTATCTTTCATTTACACTTTAAATAGGGGATGCAGTTCAGGGTTTTTTTCCCTGTGTGTTTTCATTTATCATTTCCAAAGCCAGATATCATTATAAACAGTTTGGGGTTTGGGCTTTTTTGTTTGTTTGTTTTGGTCTTTTTGTTTGTCTTGCCTTGTTTTGTTTCTGGTTTGTTTAGTTAAGCTTTGTGCATAAATCGAAAAAGCTGGAGAATGACCTTTGTCTAAATGTAACCAAAAGCCAGATTTTAATCCTGTTTTAATTTTGATAAAATGTAGGGCTTGAAGGAAGTGCAAGAAGTCAGGGAGTTTTTCCTCTTGGTCCAAGGCAGGATCTGCTTTCCCAACAAATTTCTGATGAATGTTTATTGAATCTCAGTCCCTAAGTACTTCCACTGGGATCTCTGCACATTATAGAAGAGACACTGACTCAAGTACCTCACTTTCATGCAGTGCAACAAACGGCTGTTGTGATTAGCATAGAAATAACTTAATGTCTTCGTGAACCTCTTATTAATTCACAGAGCTGATCTTTTTGAGTTATACAAGATACTCAGAAATGTAGGTTGCATTGCAATATTCCTAAATATAAACTTCAAAATGTATTTTCTGCCAGTCAGCGTTATATACTTGAGTAAAGAAGGAAACCAATGCTGAACGTCTGATTTGACTAGACGTGTATCGGGTGACTTTTGCATCTGAAGTAGGAAGTCTTTCCACCTTTATTTGTGAACTACTCACAAGAGTAAAGACTATCCTAGCTAAAATGATAAAATAATTTTGGAATAATAAGTCTGAGAACATTACAGCTCATTGACAGATATTTTGTGAACAGAAAATTGTATCTTTAGAAAAAGATCGCTTTGTTTGCTACCACTCACCCCACACCAAACAAAAAAGAGAGAAGCACTGATAAGTTCCTGTGAAACTTGAGTAGCCGAAAGATGGATTAAAACTCCCTATAAAGAGTGCTTCATCTTCTGTACTCTATCTTGAGATGCAGCTGGGAAAGAAATGTTCTCTTTGAAGCTTTTGTGAAAATGGCAGGTTTCAAATAATCTGTAATTACCTAAAATGTCATGATCTAACACATACATCTTCTACAATTTTCAAAGCAAAGGGCAGACATCTCCACCCAAGATGAACAAACAGGTACAGTCAAGAAAGGAATGTGATCTGCAAGATATGCTTTATGAGAAAGTTTTCCAATGCAAGGATTTAACTTTTGATCCTTTTAGCAATATCCTCAGCATTGAGGGCACACTTTTTTTTTTTTTTTTTTTTTTTTATAAAAAGGAACAAGTGTATTGCCAGCAATGAGTTACCAAACGCAAAGACTTCTGCCACCAATAACAAAGAGAAGTCGCCTGTCACTCATTTGTTCTGTAAGTACTAAAGACACATATTTCTTTACAGAACAGTAAGCATAGCACAGGTTTACTCTTACTAGAATAAAGGACAGTTACAGTTTGAGGTGGTTTTTTTCTTTTTTGTCTTTGTTTTGTGGTTTGTTTTTTTTTTTTTAACTCCCTGCTTACAAAAACTGTCCTGAACCTGTTACATTACATAAAATACGTCACTACCTCATTGTCTTCATATAGGAACAAATTAAAATAACTATGAATACTGCACCTGGTTACTTGAATTAGTAAAGCTTTTAGAAGTCACCTACCGAAGTGTGCTAGAAAAGACTAGAAGAAAAAGGGGGAAAAAGTCTCAAGTGAAGGAAGGGGTGATCCAGAAGCTTGTACAGATAGCTTAGAAAATTAAAGTCAAGGTGAATTTGTGGCTCAGATTCAAATGGGATATAATTTTGTGTTATTCATCAAGTGGTCATCAGTATAGGAATATTTGCACTCATTTTTGCATTCCTGCAAGATTTGTGAAATATATTACTTAAATGTGACTGAGAGGTAATATTTTTCATCTATCTGAAATGCAATAGGAGCTTTTTATATGGCAGAAGCTACTAACATCTGTCAGGGCCATAGGTGCAGCACTAAATTGGACGTTATCTTAATGAATCATTGCTAATACTTTCTCCAAGGGTTTGGTAGCCTTGGAAGGTTTCATTGCAGAAATTGTTGTTTTTTGCGAGATACAGTGAGATCACAGCACTGGGTAACATAAATAATTGTATGTCAGGTTCACATCTAGCCCCCTAATAATCCATGACTATTTGGACACCGAGCAAGCATACAATTTATATCAATTTATCAGCTCTGCTTCTGCAAACAAGTGTGTATGAAGCTCACATTCTGTATTTGCTCAGTTTGCTTGGCTTCAGGCTAGAGTAAGGAACTTGTTGTAAAACACCTGCAATAGCCGTCTGGTAAAGAGCATAATTTGTTACATAGCAGATCGAGGGAAAAGGGAGGTGCATGGTGGAGAGCTATATCAATAAGTGCTTTGGTTTCAATCACAAGTGCATCTCTCTTTTTATTTCTTCACATAAGGTGATAATGAAGAATGATGACCTCATGTCTAGACCTAAGCTTTTAACTTTGTTGCAGTTCTGGGGGCTTTAATGTTTTTCAAAAAGCAATCAATCAAGTGCCAAAAACTGTCTGGCTAATTACCTCTGAGACTTTCTAAAACTCTCCATTCTTTCCTCATAGAAATGTAGTATTTATAAATTGTTTTGTTGAAGCACAGACTAGGTTATGGCCTATTCTCCTCCTCACCTTTCTTTGCTTCTGTTTGATACTTACAGAAGTGCTAATGTTGTGAATCTCAGCATTTGGCAGTATTTCTTTCTGTCTGAGATTACTGTCACTGTTTCCTCCTGAACAGCTCTGGAAAAAAAAATTATCTCATGGTATAAGACCAACAAAAACATCCAAGCTTTGAGTACCTTGGGATGGAAACCTAAGAAAGTGTGACTGATGAACATCCAATCACCCAAAGACCTGGCGTCACCCAGATCTGCTGAGATGAGTAACAAGAACAATTTATTTGACTAAGTTTGAGATTTCTTTGAATTACCTATTAACCTAGAAGTCAGAGGTATTTAAAACAAAAAGACTGGTAATCAAGGAAAAGAAAGAAAAAAAAAAATCTGGAAGGCATTTCTGGAGGTCTTGTAGTTCAAGCTAATGCTTCAAGTAGGGCATCCCTCAGCCCACTGGCTAGATGAGGGAGCTCATCATGGCTGCCTTTGGGTAACTTATTCCAGTGCTCAATCACTGTTACGATGAAGAGGTTTTTTCCTTCTGTCCCTATCTACCTGCTCAATAGCTATCTGCAATTGAGGTAGCATGGACTTTCTGGGCAAAGATCTCAGAAAAAGCCAAATACTCCAAGCAGTGCTTTTAAGGGTGAGATACACAAGGCGCTGGTTTACATCTTTATGTTTTGGTCCAGCTACTTGTCTTTTTTTCTAGTACCTTCAAGCACTTTTGCATCCCAGAGAGAGAATATTTGTAAATGTCCTGACCAAAATGAAAATACATAATAGTTAAAAAAAAAAGCTTAAAATATATGGGGCTAAGCTTCACTCAGCTCATTTTGGGAGCTAGTAGCTTTTCTGTAACATTATCTTTAGTTAAACAGGCAAGTGACAAGCCTAAAATTTCAGTCTTGAAGCAGTGTTCACACTTGCAAAGTCTGACCAGTAGCTCTAGTTAGGAGAAACTATTTGACTAGGTGATTGTGGTTCAAGAGAGAGAAATGTGAAAAACCTTTCATTTCATAGAAAGAATCTACCAAGGCAGAAATAAAACTAACATCAAAGCCTATAAGGGAAGGCTCTGCAGGGAAGCCCATCGTTCTGTTGGGTTTGCTGGCTGGACAGCGAGCAAGGAGACCCTCACAAGCATGCAGAATGGAGATAAGTGTACAAGAGAGCATCACATATCAAAGCAGTGAAGGTGTAATTTCCATGTTACTGATTGGAAAAGCTCTCCAGAATGTAATGATGTCATTCTGGACTCAAACACCTCACCCAAAAAAAGCAAAAAGGTAGTATAGAAGCCCAAAAGAGGAGTCCAGTTATTAGAGGCTTTGTGATTATTTGCGACATACATGAAGAATGCTGCAAAACTAAGAAAAAACAACCAGTTCCTGAAAGGGAAACATCCACTGACACAAATACCTTAGAAGAGGTAATTGTTTTGCTTAATATGGAATTGCACCAGCCCTACATGTGTTGCAAGTAGAAGGTGCAGTCAATAAAAGGGAAGGCAATGTTCCAAACGGGCAGCGGGCTGTGGCTGGCATGCTCGAGTCCTAAGCTGCAGCCCAGTGTCTCTGTCAGAATTAAATTAGTTTTTGTGTTCCATACTTAGAAAGAAACTGCTTATGTGGAACAAAAACATATTGGCATAATACCACAGCGTTAAGGGTATATATTCATCTTAAGCCACTAATAGAACCACCCTCTATAGCCACATAACAAGACCATGGGTAAGGCAATGAATATGTAAACAGTTTACAGTGTGCATATAGGAAGCCTTTACATAAATCATGGATGTGATACAAGGTAAAAGACAATCTCCATAAGAGATTTAATGTGACATCTGAGAACATAAAGGATTTCTGGTTGCTCCATTTCAAAACCCAGTATTGCAAACCTGTAGGACTTTTAGTTTTCTTCGAATCAGGAAAAATATTTTGTAATGTCAGAATATTTTATAGAACTGCTGTAGGAAGCAATACGTAAATTTTTATACACAGACTAGCTTTTTCTTCCTGTTTATGAGTTTTAAATATTCAGCTGTTTGTCAAACCACTGGGCTGTACAACTGCATCTACTTTTTTTTTTTTTTAACTAAAAGGATATTTACTGCACTAGGCTCTTAGAGCTGAATTTTTGTATAATTCTGCAAAGACTGAACATTAAACAGGTCATAAGATCATTCAGATTGGAAGGGACCCGAGGAGGACATTTAGTCCAAACTCTTGCTTGGAATAATTAGTGTAAACATTTTCTTATCAGTCTAAATATTCATGGGAAAATTCAGATATTTTTGCTTTATATAATTTCCAAACTCAACTTTGTAGTAGACAAACAGTTCTGAAACAGTGAGTTTTAAAAAAACGCTGAGCTTACTTTTGCATTAATACATTTAACATATGTAATGCTTTCTGTGGCAGTGAAACTTTTTGTGGCAGTGAAACTTAAAATGGTGAAAAGTTTGAAGTTTATAATGAATTTAAATACAATGAAGTACAGATATAGTATGTAATCATATCAGCTAGTTTCTTCCAGGTAAACTGAAGTATCCCAATGTTCTTAGAACATCAACAAAATCAGGAAATGATTGCAACTGGCATTTATAATAAGCACTAGTTATGGTTGATGTATGAGATAATTATAATGCTTTGCAGGAAAATCTAATAAATCCCAGAACAGTTACTTTGTAAAACCTATTTTTATGGAAATTAGGGTATGAATATCGCATCTATTACAGCAAAGGGCTATGACAGCCTCGATCAAAAGCAGTGTCCACTCCTGAAAGGTAATTGTTTCTGAAGTTTTGCACACACAAAATAACAGCTGTTCCATTTTCTGAACTGAATGGTTCAATATTAAAATATTAAAATCTTCATAATTTTCACAGCATGATGAACTTCTACAAGAGACATGCACCTGTTTTGACACAGAGGTTAAAAGACTGAATAAATTGTGGTGGATGTAGTTTGGTATTTTGGGAATCGATAATGTACTAAGCATTCCCATTTGAGTTAAACTTCCGATATGTGTAGCGTCCCAAGACTAATCAAGGCTTTGGATGCATATGGTTGCATTAGCTATGAGTAGTAATGAACAATGCCCTAATTTTAATTCTACACTTAAATTGAAAAATCCTCATTATTGTTTTTAGAAGAGGTTAGTAAACTGGAGTTACTTCTGATTTATGCAGCCCAGGGATGGAAAGCTTGTTCTCAATCTTCCATTTACAATTCTTTAACTTTTATGGATATGAAAAGCAAATGACAGACTATCCCCTAGAGAGCTGACAGATGATTGCGAGAATAACCTGTCATTCCTAATCTTGGTTTTAAAGTGTTTCTTGACTGCTTTAGGTCCTTTTTGCCTGGGAATGCTCTTCAAGTTTTCATCTCTAAAAGATGATAGAAAGCTATTAATATGACTTCATGCTTGTCTGGGCTCTCCAAGGACAAGCTTTCAGTATTACATATCTAAGATAGGCATCTATAATCCATTTTGCATCAACTAGGACTGCATTTGCACATTTGCAAGAGTTATAACCGGTAGGTAACTTGATGCACATGCCTAATTTTAAGTATTGTAACAAAGTCCTGGAAAACACCCCAGTTCTCAAAAAATCCTATAAACATGTGCTTAACCTTGGACGTAAGGTAAGGCTCCTCTGAAAGCCACACTACTACTGAATTGCTCATGTATTTCTGGAATCAAAGTTGGTTTAGAAACTTAGAAGCAGGTAATGTGAATTAGATAAATCTCAGTCTTGAGAACTGTCAATAATCTGCCATTTTAGCTGCTAGTACTTGTTAGAATTTTTATCACCAATATGTTAGGATTTCTTGAAGTAAAGATGAACAGAAAATACCCTGCAAGGAGAACACTGGCAGACAGAACAACTTCTTTGGCAGTCAGCTTGCTATTGCGTTAGTAGATGTGCCACCAGAAACAAGCTTCACCTGCACCCCAAACTAATATTTCTGGTTGATCCCAACTGCTCAGCTTGCAACATATTTTCTTCCTCTTTAAAAATTTTTCAGTTTAGCCATCTCACCCAAAACATTTCTTATTCACACAGCAGACTCGAGTGTCCCAGCCTCCCTGCCATGGTACCAACGTTTTTGTCCTAGCAAAGAAAGAAGTAGAATCATAAAACATAATGTGGAACTTTCCAAATGAGAAGTGATATGAATCTTTGAGGAGCCAAGTGACTACCCATGAAAAGAAGATAATGGGATATATTTTATCTGGATTGAGAAGCATCTGCCAAGTACATCTCAGAGGAGCTGTCTGTTAAGGAGAGTTTAGAATAGATTGTTTACCCCATTAAATATCAGCAGAAACTCTACTTTTGCATTGATTTTCTCCATCTATATTCTCAGCTGGGAAAGCACAAAAAGGTTTTAGAAAGGAACAAGAAAATATTATGGAGTGATGCAGCAACTGGAGGAAAAATTAGGCTTGTATTAGTAAGAGTATCAAATTCTTTGCTGTCCTGGTTTTATACTCTCCTGGTATTTTTCCTACACAGTGTTTATAATTAAAGAGAAGGATTAGGGTCTGGATACAAAGCCTGTTGCTGCTACTGGGAATTCTTTTCTCAACAAGGTTGAAATCCAGCCCATGAATATAACTTTATCCAAGAAGGGAAATAAAGATCCAGACTCCCTTTGGGGTTTGGGGGGTGGTGGGTGGTGGTGGTGGTGTATTTATTTGTTTGTTTTGTATTTGTTGGCATTTGTTTTGGTTGTTTGGTTTTAGTTAGGATTTTGTTTGGGTTTTTTTCTAATCTCATTCCCAGTTCTTCAAAAATTTGAACACCTATTAATTTGACAGATCAATCAAATTAGGCACATGCTTAACCATCCTGATAAACTGAGACTTTAGTTGATAGTAGGAACTCCTGAGGGCATGTGAGAAGAAATTAAAGCTGGGGTATTCTGAGGAGCAATATCCTGGCATTAGCATAATGTCTACGTAGAAAATATTGATGAGAGCCTGGTAAAAGAACTGGGTTTCTTACATTTTAATTTCTTCATTAGATTTTTAATTTATTTCAATTCAAAGAGTTTAACTTTTTTTTCTTCAAGAACCTTTTGAAAAGTTCATAGAACCACTACAGAATTAAAACAGTTTGGTGGGTGCTATAGCATACATTATCTCAAAGATATTATTTTAGCATGAACAGCTTTTAAAACTTAATCACCTAACCAGCACACATTCCTAATTGATCTCTCCCTCTAGGACTGCTACATTTTCTTGACCTTTTAATAACTGATGGCTTTAGAAAGAAGATTGTTCAGATAGCTTCTTAAAAGTCAAAAGAAGATCTGAGGTATATTTGCAATATTTGAAGAAGACATACCTACAGCAAGTCGTGGCTCTGTGAAATTCTGATCTCCTTGTTCTTCCCATATGTTGCAGTAACTTCCAAGGACAAAAGCTGGAGTTTGGGAGCAGCTGAACTGTTCTGCATTAGAGAAAGCTCATTTGGGAGATGTCAGTCACCTGCTGCTCCCTCTACATGGGAGTGTCGGTTATTTAGTTCAAATATTTTAAAAGAGAAGTTAAAATCTGTGTCTATTTCAAGTTCAGGCAACTATGCTGCTAAACGCACATGCAGGAACAAGTAGATTGTTCTGCCTGCCCTGTCTCTGGTACTAAACCCTATCAAACTGTTGAGTTTCAGATCTTTTCTGCAAGATTTTGTAAACTGAGGTTGTTTTGTTTTTTGTTGTTTTTTTTTTTCTTGAATTTCTTCGTTCAGTTTTCTTGAGTTATCTTCATTCTGTAATTAGCATCACTCTTACATTCTGCATGTATATTCTATATAATATCTAGGTTTAACTCTAAATTTAGCCTGTATGGGTAATGTTTTTCTAAAAAAAAATATTTAAGTCTTAGAAATTACTTCGGGAAAGTTGCTGTTGCTTCTGCCAGCAGTGATGTGGCCCCGTGAGCGGAGGTTAGGACTGGGTAACAGCTGCACTGCCTACTTTATTCTTGCCTACGCACCCAAGGACAGCTGTCTCTTCTAGCAGCCTATCATGCATGTAATTGTAGTTCCAACTGGTTGAAGCCTCTTGCTTAAAGGGTTGTGGTGTTGACAAGTTTGTGTCCTGCTGTGTGGCAGGCAGATTTTTTCCACCCTTCTGAGAAACATGAAAGCCCATATTCTGCACTTTATTGTTTGAGCTTTGTGCCGATATGACACTACCATCTTCAGTAGCATTATCTTAATGTGAAAACGGACTGACATGATGAAATTCCAGGCTGAGTTTTCAACTAGGAAATGATCTTCTCATGAGCTCGGTGATAGATACGCTGCTTCACTTTTGAAAGTTTGATCTGTCCCTTCTATATATTGCACCTGCTTTCTGTATTGCAGAAAGAACAGCTTGTTTTTTTGCCTGGCACATGTTTGGGTAAGTGCACTTGTCCAGAAAACCTGTGTGAAATATTTTTCTTTGTGCCAAATGCAAACACGTTTCAGAGGTGCATATTCTCTATGATAGCAAATAGAATTTTCTTTAATAGTTGCAAGGCTGTGCATGTGGTGGCAAAGCTCAGTACCTTTGAAGTGAAGACCTTTGTACCAGATCTTCCTTGGGTGTCTGTTGTGCCAGATCTACCACTCGTGACCAGCCCCTGACAACTGATAACAGCTGAGGGAACAAGCCTGTGCTATCGGCTGGGTAAGCAACACTTTGTACTGCACCAGATGTAACCTTCTGAAGCCCGCTGAGACACTGTATGAATGAAGCAGTGAAGCGTCCCAAAGAGATTTATTGATTTGTCTCCTATTTAAATACAAACAAACCCCAAAAGATTTATTAGTAATTTTAGCCAGCAATTATAATAGGTTGGTGGTAACTGGTTTCAGATGGGTTTGAAACCTTCCACATTCCACATCCACTGTAGTACTGGAAGGAGTAACAGTTACGTCATTTGTTTCGGTTGGCTTGCCTGACAGCTCAGTCCCCAGCTTGGAATCGGAATCTATTCTTGTGACTAATCTGAGCCAGAAGCAGCGTTCAGAAGGTTGACAGTGACAACAAGCTCCAGTTTTATATTCAAGAAAACCTAAGTATCATGGGCGAAAGGCAAAAGTTATCCATGGAGGTATGGAAAGGATGACTGAAGCCATTCTGAACTGTCAAACAGGCAAGCAAAAAGGCACTTAAGAGACAGTAAACACAGCTGCTTTGAAAATCACCGGAAAATCAAGTAAAAGTGGAAGCTCAATAAGTAAGCCCATAGCTACTCTTTGAAATGACTTGTGGATAACACTGAATTCAGCAACATAGAGCAAAGGGACATCTTCTCTTCATGTTGTGTAGAAATGCAGCAGTTAGCGTGCTTAGCTGCTATCAATAATGTTATTTATCTAAAGTTGTAATTAATTCTGAGAATTAATATGTAGTTTTACATATTAACAAACACGTAATTGCTGGTTTTCCGTTGTTTCCCTGCCTGTGCAAATACTGGGATTGTGCAGTGAGTGAACCCTTACCCCTGTGTGGCAGCTTGGTGCTGTCCAGCGTGTGCCTGAACACATCTACTGAGCCATGAGCAGAGCGTGCAGGGGATGTTCACGTTCATTATCCTTCTTGTGGTTATACACACACTGCACACAAGAACAAATTGAACTACGCTTTAAAGAAATGGTGCTGGAACACAATTTAACTGACTTCTTAAAATGATGTCCTGCCTAACTAGGAAACAGCTACACATGCACTCACACTTCCATATATTTCCTACGAAGATTTCACATTGCTGTGACACTAGCTATACACAATGAATTTACTCTGGTTGAAATACATTCACAACCCTGTAGTCATTTATTTTGACAACACAGTCATCACAAAGCAACAGGGCGTGTAAGTTCTTTGCTCCAAGGGCACTTGGGATTGAATGTTTGATTTCCCTTCTGAAAATGAAGCTGAATAAAACACCTGGAAGGTGACAGTTTTATCAGCTTAAGTAAAGAAGCAGTTCTTGGAGGGCGGAGAACTTAATGAGAAGTTTTCATGTTCTTGCTTTGATTTCAGCAAAAGGTCGAGCCCTTCAGAAACTGTTGAATACACCAAGTCAATAAACATACTTCGTTACTAACCTGTTCAGTATAACCTTGCTCAAACACCTTAAATATGTAGATTGTGTATACTTGAAACCTAACAAGAAATGCTATTCCATTTTTGTACCTTCACAAGTCACTTCCACTGAATTACAAACTTCAAGGCAATAGAGAAAACAGTAGTTGTTTTTAACTGCTTAAAAGTTGGTTGTCTAATTATCCAAAAGCTTTCCAGGTTCCTGAAGAAGTTTAATAACGGCAAACCATCTTGACTGTGACAAAACCAAGGTAAAATAGGGACGGCACTAACCCTAGTCTGGCCCAATAGCTGGCTCATCAGGCCAGCTAAACAGAAGCGCACCACTTCTGTCTCCAGTACGCAGCCCCCTGGTGTACCTCATCACCTGGGGTGGTGCTGGATTAAGAGATGCGATTCAAATTCAGGCCCATGATGCAGAGTAAAATTCTGATCTCTTAGGAATGCACTAGATCTTTGGGGGATTTCTGCTATTGAGGAAAAAATGAGTGACCCCCAGCAAAAAAGCCTGCCTCCTCAGGTCCCAGGTCCCAGGTGTGAAGTGGTTTGTCCATGGAACTCCCACAGAACTTCTACTCTCACACAACTGCTTTCAGGCACATTCGCTCTGTGAAGTGTCTGATAGTTGATATCATAAGAAAGACGTAGATTCATCAATTATTTTGCTTGAAAAAGCCCTCTGAACTTGATGAGGAGCCTTCAAAAATGATGTTTAATACCTTCAGATGTTTTAAAAGCCAAATTTTTCCAAACCCGTGTGTATAAAAGGCCTTAGGCATTAAAGAAATGGCAATGGTTACACCAAAGCAGAGTTGTGTTTTCTCGTACATCAAATAGCATTGCTAATTATTTCATTTGAAAAGTACTTTCTTTTGATGAGATTTTTCAGAACAAAAGTTTTCCTAAGTATAATAATTTGTATACATAATACATCTTAGGAGGAATGGCAGATCACAAAGTGATGGAGGCAACTTAAGCTTCATCAACTCATTATGCAGACACAGAGTGGGAGATGCTGAAATATGAAACGGAATGGAAAATTATACCAGAAGAACAGTGGCCTATATTTCACTCTTTACAATACATAATTACTTTCTTGTACATCTGTGTATTGTGTGGTGTCCACTTTGATACTCTTCCCTCTTTAAAGACATGAGATCTCATCTTCCTTGCATTGAAGTCCAGGGCAATACTTCTGCTAGTTCAGTGGGGGCAGAACAGAGGCCATGCTTCCCTCCTCCCCATGGAAAATGCACTGGGATTATTTGCTGTATTGACAGTTCAAAAGCATTATTCAGAAGATAGACTAGTCACATTTTGTCAAGTGAAAAGTTTTCAAGAGAGCTCAGTCATGAATTATATAACTGAGAAAGCTGTCTATGGAAAGCTGCTTTGGAATCACTAAGGCATTTTAATTCTTTTTTGAAGCTGGCCAAATGCTCCTGTGTTTTTATGAGTCTATGTTTAGCTTTGCTTTCTTCTCTGACCTGACTGACCGCTGGCCTGGTAAAGATTTGCAGCATTTTTCATGTCACAAAAAAGGAAATATTACGTCCTCTCAGATTTCCCTGTCGGTAATGAAGAATTGCCAATAGAGTTTTCAGCTTTGTTGTTATGTTCTTGGGTGAAGTTTTGTGGAAATCTGTGCTTTGGTCTTTTGATTGTTTTTGCATCTTTCAAAACCAGCTTCCTCTGTTTGACTACCTAAATTCAAACAGCTGTGGGTGTAATTTCTGTCCTCTTAAATTTCTGTATATCACAAACAATCGGAGCCGGATTGGGAGGAGAATGCTGTTTGATTAGTTATTACTGATTTAGGTACAAGTTGTGTCATACATCAGTCCACAGAAAAAGAAAAAAGGTGGAATTTCACCTAGAGTTAGTGACTTCCTTGATATTGTATGTATTGCTGTTTTTCAGCTCATTTTATACTTGATCCAATTCCTAACATCATAGACCATAACATACACTTTGATTTGTGGATATGAACTGTCTTCCTTCCAACCACCTGTCTATGACCTTTTATGATTCAGCATAATTAAAAATATACTTTAGGGTAACAGAGTAAATGATTTGCTAAGATAAAAAAATTGAATAATTGGTTTCAGTATCTTGCCTTTTATAAAAAAAAAATCTATTTTAGTAGAAGTAGTGTTGATTAAATTCACTTAAAAAAAAAAAAAAGGCCAGATGCTCAAAGAATCTTAATACTGTTCACACAGTAGCTACTCCAATATTGCAAGTAATAATTGGATAAAGAAACTTTATATGTTCTACGCTTCTTGAAAGGTCATTAAGAGATAAGTAATACACAGGTACTAGGCAGAAACAGTTGACATACCACATCTTGGCTCCTGAGGGGAATCAACACAGGGGGCTCTAGAAACAACAAGCTGTTTAGTTTGCATGACCATGGGACATAAATTCAGAAAATGAGTAGGACAAATTCCCATCTCTGTGCTACCAAAGTAAAGCGGGAATATCCCAGCTGACTGCAAAGGAGCGGCTCAGAAGTGACACCACAGGAATGAAGAAGGGATTTTGGCTCCATGCCGGGAGGTTTTTGGCATAGTAAAGCACTTGGAGAGAAAACGCATCCAACCAGAGTGAGATGAAAAGGCTCTGGTCCACTTCCACCGGCAGGTCCAGCCACTGAGGGGTCAGGATCATCACCTCCAAAAGAGATTCCAGCAGGACCATCATCCTGTAAAACCTATTGTAACAAAAAGGGATACGTATATGTGTAGCATGACGTTTTGGCTATATAGAGAGGTTAACGGAGCTATTCGTGTCCATGAAAGCAGATTACAAGTGCTTTGTTTTCATGGGATCTACCTACATACCTATTATTCTGTCAGGACAGTGTGAGGGGAGAAATCTGGAAATTTCATCTTGTGAGCAGCACTGAAACAGCCTGAACGGTGTGACCAGGCTGTATCCCAGCAGGGCAAAGTGCACACTGGCCTAGGAGAAAAGGGGTGTCGGGAAGCAGATCCTGAACTGCTCTGGGGATCCTCCCTCTCCTCAGACCCACTTGGAAACAGAAGCAAACTTCAGCTGAGACAAAAAAATATTATCTTTTGTGTGTGTTTGTACAGTTGAAGTGGAAAACTACCTGCAAGAAGTCTAGGGTTGCAAATTATACAGGGACCACAGTTAGCCTGTCCTGATGTAGAGGATCCCCCTTCAGGATGAGGATTGTCCAGCCTCTGACCAGCTACTAAGTCTCAAAGAGCCAAAAAAAGGCATGTCCCAGTCCGTATTAAATCTGGTAAAGACAAAGAGTGCCCCTTGCAGCGGGAAGAAGAACCTCCATTGTATGCTGACTGTAGCTCAGCATCTTTTTTGCAAGATACTGGTCAGACTGGGCAAGAACCAGCAAGGAAGCAGAATATGGAACACTCTGGCCTCAGGAACTGTGAATCTGTCAAGAGCAGCCTATGGATATTTTGCAGGAATGGCCACCTGAAAGCTGAGAACCTGAACTTGCAGCAGTGCATGTGGCTTTAGGCGCGTAAGTATTGTTAGTGTAGATAGTGAATAAAAGTGTTATTACAAGTGGTAACTATATATAGCTTGAAGTACACATAGATCTTATTATGTGTATAATTAGATATATTGCTTTTGTATAAATAGACATATTGCGCTGCACTCTATCTCTGCTTACCAATAAATATGATTAATCACTACAGCAATAATAATAATAGGTGGGGAAAAGAACCGAACCCACAACACAACCTCTAAATGGAAAAATAACATATATTCTTCTTTTATTTAGAACTCTCAAAATCCAGTGGGAATGATTAGGAGTAAATGAAGACAGATATCACCCACAGCCTCTGTAGGAGATTGCTTCCCACACTGACGTGTGGGCTTGGGTATTCAGCAGAAATCATATGCACTGAAAATACAACGCATTGTATCAAAAGAACCTGGTAATTTTGAATAAAAAAATTAAAGTTGTTAAGAGCCAAGTTATACCCTAGACCAGTAAGTATATTTCCTGTTGACATTGTATTCATCCCTAGCAGCAGGAACTTACATATTACATTCCATAGCTGTGTTTTGCTAATGACTTTTATTAAAATGGTATTTGCAAAGAACTGTATATTTCACCACATGCAGCCTACCTAAGACTCTTATCAATTTACTGTATTCTATTTGTCTTAAGACTTGAAAAATTCTTTTGTCATTTTCCAACATTTTACCTGGCTGTTTTCTTTAAAGTTTGGGGTTTTTTCTCCCCCCAAGTTTTGGCATGGGGTGACAGGCATGGCAGGGACTGGCAGCAGTGACGCTGGTCGTGATGAAGAATCTCAGCAGCATTGGGTTTTTCTTTCCTTCCCCCTCCCCCCTTTCTATTACACGTGGTGTAATTTTTACAGACTGATCTTTGCTTTGGTCTTTGTACACTTCAATAAAACAAAGATTTTCAACTTCCTGGGGTTTGGGGGATGACTGTGCAAATCATCGTAAACCCCTGCTGAGTTATTTGAGGCTGGAAGATGTATGCTGCACACACTATTCCGTAGCACTTCCAATCTCCACTTTTTATGACAGCTGGGAGGGGAAAAAAAAAAAAATCATTGAATGTGACTGTAAAGAGGTGAGGGGAACAGAACGGCAATACTCCTGAGGAGACCAGGAAGGACCGAGCTTTCCTGGTTCAGGCAGCTGGTGCCAAGCTGTGGCTTTCCATCCAAGAGAGACGAGATAGGTTTGAATAAGGCATGAAGAAATGTACCACATTTGCAGAACTGAAAGGCTGCCATGCTGTTGTAACAGACCACTGCAGAGAATAATTCATGCGACTGTAAACCGTCATTGATAGGTGAAGTTATTGGTCACAAGCGACTTTTGGGCTCATTGGTTTTCCACAGTCTATAGACAAAAGTTGTTTATATGGAATTGCTGTTAGGAAGCAGGTGTGAGATTTTATTATCGGTTTCATCCACGTTGAATATGTGCGTATTGTCTGAAGTCCTACAGCAAGGTAATAACTTTTTGTAGAAATGATGATGTTACTAATTATGCCGCCTCTGGATCGCGCTGCAGTGTCAGAGCCCGCTGTCTATCTGCATTTTGTGAGCTTTGACACAGTAAGAATAGCTGAAAACATTTCAAACATTGGTACGTGGATTCTTATGCAGAAGTAAAAAGAGAAAATAGTTTCTAACCCCCTCCTTCAAAATTGAACACCTTTCATTTTTTTTCATTTACTATCAAAGGCCTAAATTCTTTTATGAAACATTCATATTTTGCCAGCTAGATCTTAGTTTAACAAGGATAGAAAGAAAATTTGTGCCTCCAGTAGGGTTTGGTTTAAGAGAAAAGGGATTTTTTTTTTAATTTAATTTTTAATTCAGAGCTGTTGCTTTATTCCTTTTATTCCTTTTCCCTGCTAAGATTTATCTCATTAAAGAAGTTAAAGACCTACCTTTCTTTTGATTACAGTAAAGGAACAGAATATCTGAACAGTCAGATTATGGAAAAAAATAAGTTTGCTGATGTAAAGTTTTATGATTCAGATCAGGTACTAGGTTTGTTCAATTGACTTCCCTTATGGCGACAGCGTAGTCACAAAATGATATAAAGTTTATTTATAAACAGTAATCTAAATTTTAAAGTTTCATTTTGAATGAAAATCTACAGATGTAGAAATTTCAGGAATAATCTCCAGAAAGCGACTCACGGAATGTGGAAAGGTAAGAAATGCCAAGCTGCTCCCGGGAGCTGGTAACTTCTGTACAGATCCGTTGCAGTGTAAGACCTTCCCACCAAAGGTGTCCTATGGTCAGAAAAGGTATATAGAAGTAATAGTGGATGAGAAGGGAAGATATGGAAATCCAAGGCCTCCTTGGCCTCTGATGGACACTCTGCAATCTATACTGGATGTTTCTCAGGGGCATGGGGTAACCCGACATTCCTCAGCAACCACAGAGCAGCAAACCCTTCGCTTGCACTTCTGCAAACCCTCAGTACTAAAGTACCTTCCTGCTGCGTTTTGCTCACACAAGTTTTTTTCTAAGATAACTGTTCAGGTTCATAAATGGCCTGGCTTTTATTTTTTTCCCTCAGCTGTCTTTACATGTGGGGTACAATGACTCTGACAAACTGGTTTCATTTTAAATAAAGAAAAATTAGAAACTAGTTAACTTCAGCAGCAGTCAGTGTGAGGGGCTCAGGCACGCGAAGGCAGAATGAATATCAGTTCAAACCAGTAGGCATTTTCTTGGTTATTAATAAAAGATCTTATTTTTCTAATTGAGCATCTGGCTTCTCCAAAGGAAAATGTCAGAGGAAGACATTATGGAGGGGAGTGAGTGTGATCCTTGTCACTTAACCACACAGAGCAGGTGCTCAGGCACTGTCATGTTATTCTTGGTTCTTACTCCTACCAGCGCATTTTGTCAGGTGGCTCGTTGTGTATATTTGGGGTGTTTCCCATCGTTCTTCATCTTCTCCTCATGGTTAGAAGTATGTTTCTGGTAGGAACAGCTTGTAAGAAAAAAAAGAGCAGCCTATGAGATCTTTAAAAGTCAATGGGTCTTCCAGATAACAGCCTGAGTGTCAGCAGAGCCTGCTCGTGATGGCGATTTTAACATGGGAAAGGTGAAAAGGCCGCCATGCTTCTGTGACAGGTGTCAAACGTCTCAGTGATGGCTAAAGAGCAAATCTGTTCTCTGATAACAGGAATGAGACAAGGCTTAGCAGATTACCTGTAGTATCTTTATTTCTTTCTATCTCTTCTTTCTATCTTTAGGGCAGTTTTATTTTCACAGTGCAGGGATGGATGTGACTCCGAAGGAGAGAAAAAACCAGTCGACCCGATGCTCCATTTGCAGCAGAAAGCTAATCAACAGGCAGGCAGCAACAGCAGCGGCATTGGTGAATGTGCATCATGTGCTGGGGTGACACTGGGCTAAATTTATTGTAATGGAGTTAGAAATATTTTACTGAAGAGAATTTTAAAAATATAATTGCATGACAGAAAACAAACTTAATTGTGAGAAAAAACAGCTCGAGAACCCATTTGCAGTTTCAGAGAAACTAGACAGACGAGACTGTCAGTTCGATCCTTGTTACGATATGGATTTATAATTGAACCAGCACTCCTGAGTGTTTCCTGGAATTAGCCAGATTTTCCAAAGCATTCAGTACCTGGCTGAAATAAAAGTAGATTCTGAAAAGAGCTGTTCCCTCTGCCCTGCCCCCCCAATATGGTGCTTGTGTTTGTGAGACAGATAAATAGATTCAGCCCTTCCTTAATGCAGAGAGAAATCCAGCCTTGCTTTTTCTTGCTGAACAGCGTAACTCCGTTTGCATTTTCACTATTATGTAGACTAGACAACTTTAGTGCATAATGAAGAAGATAAGACTATTTTGTGTGGGTGCCATCTATCTGATTTTGGGAGGTGCTGCCCACATGAGCCAGCTTACCTGGTACTGCTCGGCTCCTGTGACCTGAACAGGCAAAACAGCATCTCATTATTTTCCCTTAATTGCTCAGTTAAGTCCGTGGTCACTTTGCACCGTCAGAGCAGCAGAGACAAGCCAGAATGTAAAGGCAGCCTTGCATCTTGATGTTATAAAGTATGCAATAATTTTTCTTATCCAGCTGTACTTGAGTCCTATTTACATAACCCAGTTCACTGTTCAGCTATATTTGAAAGCAGCAAAAGCAAGGTATTTTTCCAGTTCCATTCTTCCCAAACATGATAATCTTGTTTACATAAGCGCCATTTGAATTTACAGACAAATAAGCCTTGAAAGAAGGTTCATAAGACTCTGTGTGTGTTGCAAGTTCCAATGATGTCAAACTGTAATAATACAATTTGGAATAACATTAAATTCAGAGTGAATGCTGGTTTTCTAATGCAAATTTGAAGCTGATTAGCATTACTAGTTTTAATAATATTAATAGTAACAATGTTGGATGAAATATAGTGATATTGTTAGCTGTGTTCTATGCAAAAGTTACTTTTTTATTTTTTGATTGTATAAATTCAGAATCTCCTCAGATTGCCCCATAGCAGAGCACTTGGTTGGATCCATTCCTTATTCTTGCATTACGTTTCAGGGTAATTTCTGAAAGAAGTAGCTTGAGAAAGTGTAATAGAACTATATACATGCCTGCACAGAAGGAATTGGTTTTAAAAGCTGTATAATTAAAGGTAAGAACTTTATAAATAATTTCCTTCTTGCTTATTCTTAAACTTGCTTGAAGCAAATCTTTCAATGCACTAGGAAGCAAGATGCACTATTTATCTATGTTTCTGACAGAATCAGTATAAGCTTTTAAGAACAACATTCTTTTTACTGGTTAAGTACCACTTAAAATTGTCTGCATTTTTATCACCTTTATCAATTTTCTAATTAGGCACAAAACATGATAAAAATCAACTTGATTTCAATTTATGACATATGAAAATGGGCAATGACTGACATGACTGCCATAATGAATTCATTGTAAAATAAACATTCCAGGTTATTTACATTTTTATCACATTTAGGAAGAAATTCATCACTGCGTGTAGCAACAGAAAAAGTCTGGGTTTCACCCTTTAGCTCTGAGTAAGGAATAGTTTTAATTGGATTACTAATAATTATGAGCCTTGACATGAGCCTAAAAGTTTAATGTCACGTCGATTATATCCACTAAACACCTTTATGACTCAGTTTATTACTGTTTCATTATTTATCCTGCAAGAAGAATACTAACCAAAAAGAGCAATGAAACACAATAGAGAAGTTCAGCTCATTTATGTCTTTTTGTATCTTCCAGCCACCACTGAATTTGCACTTTTCAATAGCAAGGGTCCTCTCTGCAGAGGCAAAACTTGTCTATGTTCAAATTATAGTCAGTTAATATTAACCTAAATGGGTAAAACTACATAAGTGTAGCTTAGTTAAATATTTTAAATTAAATATAGTTGGGAAAGAGTCTGGTAAGTGATGAAGGCAATAATCAGATTTATATTTGTATAAAAGAAAAATGAAAAAAAAAAAAGGATTAAACAGCATATATGTAAAACAATTGAAGTAATTAGTCAACCAGGCGAATAAGAGAGGATAGGTAGCGAGTATTATTCATCCAAATTTCTGCGTATCTAGATTACTTTGTTAAGCAGAATGGAAATTTAATTAAAAAATTAAAACAGTCATGACATTTAACTCTATTCAAACTGAAAATGAGGTGAATGAATCAGGTATTCTGGGGAAAAAAAAAAAAAAAAAAAAGAAGAGGAAAAAGTTCAATACTGAACTGGCAAGAATGAAGTACAGAATTAATGTTTTTCAGCCTCTTGAGTATTTCCAGAGTGATACATCTCATCAAAGGTCTACCTTTTGTAGCTTGTCTTGGTCTCCATCTAACGGCTTGATGACAGAAAAAGAATGTTTCTCTTTTCTTAGTTTTCTGCTTCATTTACTGATCATCTTCAACAAGGCAGGATTGTGAAAAAAACATCATGGAACTATAAATTTGAACATTCTGGGGAAAATTTTAAGACTGGGAATGGTAGATTTCTCTTTGAAATTAAAATTCTGCCTTCACCATAGGCCCACAAGTACTTTTCATTTTAACAGGGTTTCTGATTTGCTTTCGTCTGCTGTCTTAAAATACTTCATGTATTCAATGTAACTGTCTGAATACAGAGTCTTTCAGATAAAAAAGGCTGCCAGAGATACTGAAGGATGTTTGTATGGCAGACTGTTCTTTGACATATAACCAGAATTTTATATACACATATATGTATATATATTAAATTTAATCTATTGTAGAATATATGATTGTTATAACATATTCAGCTTATATTGTATCTAATATCGTATTATATTTACTATAATGGAAGATGATTATATATATATATATATATAAACTCATAGTATATAATAACAAACATACTATGAAATTAGACTACGTATGTGAACAGTTCCCATGTCCAGAAGCATGGTTACCGTGCCCCATCCCGTATTTTGGGGAGGTATGGCAGTCTCTTTATCGAACGTAGACCATGCTGGACCCAAGAAGGGCAAGGCACGCTCCTCGCCGTACCGAGGGAAGTATCTGTTCCCTTTTATCTCCTGATACTTGACACGGGCAATTGGCTCACAGATACAGCTTGGGGTACATCGGGTTTCTCCCAGCTGTGTTCTTTCTTAGGACTGGTCTTTGGCATCCAGTCACGCTGAACTCTATTTCCAGGAATGCACTGTCCCAGACTGGGCTAGAAGCAGTTTAATTAATTCTAGGAATAAGAGAAAAACTGTTCTGGAATGCCAATTTGCCTGGCAAGGCAGTTCTAATTACCTTCAAAAATTCTGGATTAGGAAGATCAAGATTATGTTACATTGTTAAGCATATACTTTTGTGTGAGGGTGATGGGAAACACCAGCGGTCTGATCCAGCTCCCTTCTTCACTCTCACTATTGTTCTGACCAGTGAACCCATTACAGCCAGTTGGACTATTCCACATGAACAAAGAAATATTTAACTGTGAGTAAGCAGGACAGCAAAGTCCTTTAGTGGCTGTGCTAAGAAATCTATTTAAAAAGCAGCTACCAAGGGGCCGGGAGCAGCGTGCTAGAAAAATCCCTACTTCCAGCTAGAAACGAGCCAGACCCTAAGCTAAAAGGTTGGGAAATACTGTCATCACACATGCTTAAAAAAGTGTCCTGCATTTTCCATGAAACTTTAATTTATTTATAACGAAGCACAAGACTAGGCTCCTTGCCCCAAAGTTTGCTTTACCATACAGTCATATGCAGGTATAGGAACAGAAATTACAGGGGTAAATATGGAAACATGTTGGGTTTAATCACTTATTAAGAATGTTTTATACGTCTGTATTTAGTGTTGTTGTTTTAGAAGAAATAACCAAGAGAAAATGGACTAAGCCTGCCATGTGTGCTTGATGAGGTACACCGTGGAAATGAAAATATTTTGGGAGAACCATACAATAAATCAGAACTTGGGTTTTGTTCAAAAGTTACAAATAAATGAACAGAAGGAGGTACTGAAGAGATGTTTCGCATGCATGTATTCTGAGGCCTTTGAGTTCAACCAGTGAGAGTGAGTATGGTTTTTAGGGTTTTTTGAGATTGTTTTTTGTTGTTGTTGTTGTTTTTTTTTTATTGGACTAGCTTTTGATCCCAGGTCATGCCTGTGACTAATCGGAGAGGAAAATGTCTTCCATCATACAAGTGACTGTTAAGGAAAACCTAGTTTTCCTCTGGGAATAAGGAAAGCAAGGATGGGCATACACTGGTTTTAGGAAGCTGCTTCTGCGCTGCATTAACCCCAGCCTCCGCTCCTGAGGAAAGGAGAACGGGACCTGCCAGCGGGAGTGCTGCTTCTCTGCCAGCTTTGTGAGCTCTCTAGTGCGCCTCAGGGTTCTGTAGATTAAAAACCAGAAGACATATGGATTGTACTTATAATGGAGTAGCATGTTACGTACCATTAATAAATAGAGGGCGTGCACTTCACTGTGCCATGTATTTTTGCCATACAAGATAGATGGGAGATCTGTGGTTAGAAACCTTCCTTTATGTCCTACCTAAAGCAGCAGCACTGCACCTGACAGAAATCCTTACCTGGTAGAAAATAGTATCAGAAAGTGAGTTTTCCTAAAAAAACCCTTCATACTGTTTCTTGGGGTTGCCCAGATATTTAGCGGCTCCTCCAGCCCTCGAGAAGTTTTGGTTTAGAAGGATTTCTTTTTCTGAACTTAAACCCAGAAGGATAAAGTCTATTTATTTTTTTTTTTTTAAATAAGCCTTGTTTCTTTGGAGGTATAGTTGGGTTTCCTAAAGAGATATTAACTCCTGTTTGGCTCAGTATTGATAAATAGTTTTCTAGGAATTCAATATCAAGTTGACCGTTCGAAGTTTGAGAGGAAAAAATGTGTAATGTAGTACATCCCTTTGGTCACAGGGAAGCCTTCTGTGAAAGTCTGAGAACTGAGAAACCATTGATCCTATTTCTGTGTGATTAATAGGTCAGTGATGAGCTGCAGTTTTGAGCTGCATTTCTGACCATTTGGGCAATCTTTTTCATTGAAGATGAACATTTAGCCACAGGCTGAAGTATTACTGTACATTTCCTGATGTTAGCCCGTAGACAAGCAGTTTATTTTTAAGTCACTGTGATCAATCCCACTTTAATGACAATGACAGCTAATTCTGATCTCATTTTTGCAATTGCATTTGCATTTGCATTTACATTTGCATTTGCAAGGAAATGCAATTGCATTTCTTTCAATGACATGCCAGGAAAAATACATGACTTGCTGTAGCGCTTGCAAACAATCTGCAATGAATAATTCACTCAGTGAGTTCAGAGTTTCTTTCTCAACATGGAATCATCATGAGTAGATTATAATTTCCTTGAATGTATTCATGATTAGACTGAACTTTGGTGAGTTGTTTTCCTTTGTGGATTAACTGTCAGCAATTAACTGCATGCCTGATTCTTAGTATTTAGCATTTGAGGTGTGTTAATTTGCAGTGATAGGCTTTTCTTGAATGCTTCTTTTTCTGCATGTCTCCAAAGGGATGGGCTGGAAGACAGTGTGGAGAAAAGAAAAGTTTATTAAACAAATATGGGACTTTGTGAATAAGGAAGATTATTTTTTTCTTTTTCAGAAGAAAGTATTTCCCTCTTAAGTAGAGCAGAACCAGACATCTGTTACGCAAAATAAAGAAGATTTTTCTATTAGAAACAAGGGGTTGTTTACTGAGAGCTGAAGAGCCATCAGGGCAAATAAAGAAATCTGGTGGGAGCTGCAGGCCTGCAAGGGGTGGTACACTGGAGCCCGACAGACTTAATTTCTGGCAACAAATGGTGGTGGTATCTTGCTTCTGCTTATGCAAAACATTTCAAACATGACATAAATTAACAGAAATAACCAAAATCTCTGCAAACTAAGGTGGGCTTCACTTCCATACTCATTTTTGTCTTATTAAAGCCAGCACTGGTTCTGAGTTTAATGAGAATTAACTCAGTCCCCACACTAATATTTCCATTACTATTTTAGAAGAACAAAAGTACAGTTCTGCTGTGACAATATTTACTTTATACTATGTGTTTATGTTTAAATCATGCATCTTCCTTTGCATCTCCTTCTATGGTCAAGCTTCTTTCAATCCTAACAGAAACAGTCATTAGAGTCATTACATTATGTTTTGTTTAGAGTACTAACATTTTGAAATTGTGTGCCAAAAATAATTTGGTCTTATCTTTCACTTGGGATTCAGCTGAATTCCCTCCAACCTATGTCCAGCTGATTTTTATCCTGATAATACAGCTTATGTTTGTCAGATACTATAAAATATATGTTGCCTCTTAAGAGGTGTGCTGCTGCTGTCTACATAATTTCTTTTCGCTCCCTGAAGACCACATGTATTTATTTTCCTTCTTCTCTGTGAATTACTTTCTCCGATTCTACTCTGTTATTACATTCCTCATGTGTGAAAAACTCAGTAAAATTACTGAAATATTTCAGAAACAGAAACACTGGGGAGCAAAAAAGCCACAGTTTCTGAAGTGCCAGCTCTGTTGCAGAACAGTCGTGATCTCTGTCGTGATCTGCTCCATAATTTCGCTGCGTGGGTGGATATGATTTTTTTTTCCCTTTGTGTTCCTTGACTCACAAAGCATTTGATGAAGTGTGTGGAGAAAGAAGAGAAGCGAGGGCACAGACTGGCCGTTGCAGCTGTACTTGTTGTGCTGCAATGAAACGCAAGTTCTTCCACAAGAAATATGTCCTGAGCAAAGCAGAAGGGTTAAGACCCTGCCGCCTCCAAAACACCACGCACAGGCACTGGAGTGGGACAGTCTGTGATAAACGTGTTGTGGGCAGCAGCAGCCAGCACTGCTGGGGAGCCCCAGGGCAGAACGCTGTGTTTAACGTCCTCCAGTGGATATAGAAATTCCTTTCTTAGCTCTTCCTTACCTCATTTAAACAATTTATGTTATGGCCTATAGTCCAGTAGCAGCGTAACAATGTGATAATGTGAAATGGACCACTACCAGTATGTTTGCCTAAGGAAAATTCAAAATCCTAAAAGGTGCAATACTACAATATAACATTGTAATACAAGAATGATATATATGCATGTATAATGACATATAATAATACACAATTGTCTACGAAAATTGTGTTTTTTTCTGCTAAACCTACTGCTTTAAATATATATATATATATTTATAACATTATTGCATATGTATATCTACAGATAGGAAGAAAATACAGAGGAATTTCATTAAAACTAAAAAGCCAAAAGGAAAAGTCTGTAAGAGTAAATCTCCATTATCCCGATTCAAGAAAAAAAGGATGGAACATTTATAAATTCTTTATAAACTCTAGATAACAGAGTTATTCTGCACAGAATAAGGGCTAAACGCAGTAAGGTGAAATGTAATGGAAGACAGTTTAATTAAATGTACATCTGTCAAAATTCTTCCACAAATGACCTATGAATAATGACTGGCTAAACCTCTTAATTAATCAATTCTGTAACAAAAAATAGTGTGTCAGGCACAATTTCAGTTTTTATAATACTTGATGGGTTTGTTTGAATTGTGAATTTGTTGCCAAAATAAACCTGAAAGGTAGGTGAACCAGAAGTAATCCAGGTATAACAAACCAGAGGTTACAACTGAAGTACCTTTAATGCGCTTCTCTCTTTCTTGGGTATCTACAATCCCCGCTGAAGCAATAACAATCACAGAGGGAAAATATAATCCATAAAACACCTTCAGATTGTATTAACATTATGCAGTGGATCAGACACACTCTTGAAGTAAATTCATTGCCTTTGATGGAGTTACATCACTGACAGGCTCAGTTCACTGTATTTAATTTCCACTGTGAGTATTGAACTGGGGAAGGGTGTTTAAGCTGATAATTGGCACACCAATCTATGGAAGAGAAGTAAATATGCTATTAATTAGGAGCTAAATATTGACACATAGCAAGATTAAATTATATCAAAACATTAAATGTAACTTGCTTAATGCACTATTAAGTATCCAAATACTGTGTATATGGAATTGTAATTATATGCTTGGATTCTGAACTGATTCTATGGCAAGAAAAAAAACCCAAAATTTCCAAACACTTGGGACTGACCTGTCTTTACCTTGACAGAAGTCCATGACAAAATAGAATTAACCAGCATTATGTTTTGTCGCAGCTTTTACAACTCATCACAAGGAAACGTGTTGCTGCTCACATCTGCCAACACGGGCTTTCCATTAGGGTATGTGCTACTATACAAAGCTGTCACATTACAAAAATCCTCAGTTTACTTTTAAGTGTGGTACTTCATTACAGGAGAAAGCAGTGTCACCGAGTCTCGCCTAGCATTTTTCTTTTGATTACTTTGTGTCAGGCATGCAATATCAAATTCTTGGCAACAAAACCCCAACAAATTCGGTAAGAGTAATTTTTTACAGCACATACAGATATTCCTCAAAATGTAAGCATATAAAAGAAGACACTGAGAAAGGTAGAAAGGCAGGCTGCAATTTTTCACACAAAATTCAGACCTTCAGAAGAATTGACATTAGAATTTGCAGCACCATAAGGACTTTAAAAATGCTCAAAAGCATTGGTAGAAGAGAAAACAGAAGGGAATATTAATTAAGTGCATGTCTTTGGTTATCCTGTTTCTCACCATGCTTCCAGAATTCTTCCTACTTCAGAGACATCAACCCTAACAGAATATATTGATTTCAAACCCTATCTCAGTTTGATAAGATTCATTAAAAGCTGAAAAATTAGCAGGCTGGTTGCTTTAGAACCAAGAAATGGAACCAGGTTAATACCCGTGGATACAAGTGGGAGGAAGAACAGTTTTTAAATGAAAAAAAATTAATATATAGAGAATCAATTATATAGTTTTTGACACGTGGCTTGTTTTTTTGTGGGTTTGTGTTTCTGTGTTTTGTTTTGGTTTGGTTTTTTGTTCCCTGGGAAACCTGATTGAGATACTTTAAAGGATTTTTTACAGAAGATAAAGGATCTCATGTACTTTGGCTCTTGTTCAAGGTATATTTTATTCACAATAGCTGAAAAGTTATGGCATTAGGGCATAAATATGTATAGGTTATTAGTATAACCACATTAATAGTGTAAGTTCAGCCCATGTAACTGAAGTAACAAAACCCGTTGTAATTTAAATATGATTTTGTAGCGGTAAGCGTTATACTGGGTATCAAAGAAATACTATGTTAAAAGCCATATATATGCTGTTATCGTAGTCACAGGTCTATGTAAATACGTGTCTTGAAATACCTTTTAATAACTGCTCTAAAATACTTCTACTTACAGATGATGATTATGGATGTAAAATAAATATGCATGCATGTGAAGACGAACATAATTAGGATAAGTAAAATAACTTACACAACAAGGGTAGACATAAGATTATGGCTGGTCCATTAAAGTCTGTGAATATCTGCCCATTGACTTCAATTAACTTTGAATTAGGCACTTAAACAGCAGGAAGCAAATGGAATATTCTATTTGATTATCCTGGTCAATGGGCAATGAATGCATAAAAATAACTGTCCACACACCCCAGTGGAATTAGCCTCTCTAAAGTAAGCTAAAGAACAGCAACTTTTCACAATGTTAGTTTTAGTTTTTTTGGGTTGGTTTTTTTTTTCCCTGCCCAAAACATTCTGGGTATTTCAGAGGTGAAGAAGAACTAATGCCTGTGTTCACAATGAATTTAGGTAAAATTTCAAGGTTGCAGAAAAACAGGGGTCTACACATTAATACTATTGAAAACTTATTTAAAGGGGATTTTTTTTTTCGATGGTTTCAAATAATTTCTTGCGTCATAGCCCAGAAGATGTGCTATGTGCTCATGAACACGGGCAAGAGCCACTTCAGAGGGAAGGGAGACACACTGGCTCTAAGCAAAGTCTGCAGGGAGTCACCACTGCCTTCTGCAGGGGTTAATGAAAGTGGTGGGTGAGTGACCACAGTGCTGTGGATGAGAAGAGACCCAAACAGAACCCAGCACAAATAATGTTTAATGGCCTGAGATAGACAGTGTTTGGGTAGTAAATGTATCAATTCAGAGTCCTGCCAAGTCCTGCCATGAAACTCCTCCACCTCTCCAATGCCAACCACAGCCAAGGTGGTATTTCATGCAGTTTCCTTCACTGGTCACTTTGCTGTGTTCAGGGCCAGTGGCTGATGCCAAGAGGTTAATTCACCTGGGTGTCACCTCTAGCGTTAGCGGTCGCTGCCCGAGGACAGCCACCCACAGCAAAGCAGGAGCTTTCAGGCTGCTGGAGAGGATCTTCCTCCGTCCTCTGAGCTTCTTATTCTGTATTTCTTCTCAGACTGATTCTTTGCTTATTTTTCTGGCCCTTACCCTCTTCTGAAGTGGTTTGTATTTATCTGTAACTTTATCAAGGAGTTTGGACATCTCTGGATCTGAAAAATAGACCAATTACTTTGTGCCAGTTGCTGTAGATCTCTAGCAGGAAGGAAAACATTAATTACTGCAAGCAAACCATTTTTTTTTTTGGCCTTTCTTAATCCAAACTTGATCCAAACCGTACAGTTTTTGGTCATCATTTAAATAAATATGTTTTTGATGCCAGCTGGAAGTAGAAATATTGGAGGACATCTTTGTTTTCCACTGCTGAATTATCTGAGGGTATAAGAAATGGCAAGCACTCCAAAAAACATTTAAAGGTGAATAAAATAGAAAAGAACCTTGGAGAACATTCACACAAAAAAATCGGTGTTACCACCAAAGGGAAAGTGTACAAAACAGTGTTTAAACTGCAAAAGAAAAATGCTTACCAAAATTGAAGGTACTGTATGGTACTTTGACACAATTGCAAGAACAATGAATTGCAAGAGTCAAGGCATCTTGCTGCATCTAAAATATTAATTGCAAAACATTGAAAACTGGAAACATTTAAATTAGATTATGCCTTAAAAACTGTAGTACAGGAAAATACAAGATAACAACTTTCAGGGTTTTTTTATTGTTTTAATTATTGTTAAGGTAACAAGTAAATTGGAAGTAAAAGGTCAACACAAGATGAGATGCTTCTGGGGTAGATGAGCTAAAAGACTTTTCAGAAGCTCAGAGCTACAGCACTAGCAGCCTACCTCTGGGAGATGTTGCCAAAGGAAAACAAATACAACTACGTGCTTCTGACCGTTGGTCTTACAAAACACCCAGGTAAGTGCTCCCTGCCCCTACTGACACCCACAAGCAAGGGTGCTTGAGCAAGGGGAGCAAGCAGGAGTGGTTATGGGCTGCGGTTAACCTGGGCATTGAGCATTAGGATTTTCTGGCTACACAAGTTTTTGCTTTTGCATCTTGCTAGTTTCAGCTATGTTGGCCTGAGTAACTGCAGAGTAAGAGATCCTCTAAGTAGAGAATATGTAGATAAAGAAGTGTAATGTCAGCTCAGAAACATGGGCCATCAGGATGAACATCCAAACCTGAACTAACACCTGCAGTATTTGAGCCAGCTAGAGTGAAAAATCATTGACGTATTTTACAAAAACAATTTTCATATTGATTTAAACCCATAATTTAAATTGCCTGAGGTTTACTCTGAGCTGTTATACAGATACCTGGCAGCCTCTTAGCTGTGGATAGAGGAAAATAACTTGTACTGTCAATAGCTGTTTACCTATATTAAAATAATTAGTAATCAGAATGTACTCCACTGCCTTACACGCAGGGAGTCTAATTAACTTTCTTCTTTGGATTTATACATCTACTAACAAATACATGGAAAGCCATTCCGTGTCCTCCATCATGGGAATGTGTCTGTCTTTATTTGGGAGAGGCACATACCAGTTCAAACAAGGACATGCTTTATGTCAGAGATTTGTCATTGTATCTTTTCAGTGCATCATAGCATCGCGCTGCCTTATTCAACACAGAGCATTATTCAACACGTTACGCTGAGTGATGCACTGCAATGACAAAGTGTTAATCTCCATTAAAAATTTAAAAGACACACAGCTATTTTCATCTGGGGAAGCTGCTGCTGATTCATCTGTGGCCCTTCCCAGCTGAGGCGAAGTGGCAGCCATATCTCCCAAGCTATTACAAATTACCAGAGAGCCATCCTTCAGTTCAACTTCCAGCTGCAGAGTAAAATTGCTTCATAAAAAAGCCCGGTGCTCTTTTTTTGCTAAAACAAAATAGCATGGCTTTCCTATTAGCTGCAGAGCTGCAGAGGTTTAACTACACTGGCCACTATTACAGTCTCAGATATTATTTTACTCTGAAAATACATCAACATGCTTCTGTCTTTCTGCAGTGGGAGGCTTCCAATTAATTCTGTAGTAGTTTGTGCTCATCTGCTTGGGGGTTTGGGGAAGCCAGCCTGCAGAGAGCAGAACTGGGGTTATAAATGGGCGTTGCAGGCTGAGAATAAGAAAATAAGAGAATGTCATCCATGGCAATGATCAGCTACATTGACAACACCTCTTTGGGAGATACAGAAGAAAGAGGAGTCCATAGTAATATAATTTAAACCAAGCTTTATTTTGAATGCCCCATGAGACCCGGCACAGCCTGTCCATGGTGTCACCGCGGGCTGGTGGGCGCGGGCAGGTTGCAAAGAATTGTTGGTTTCATCTGCCCTGCAGCGTGCCCATTGCATTGCCTGGCACCTTTTCCCTCACACAGGGACCGAAACTTTTCTGATGGCATTGAATTCGTACTCATATAGGCTTTAATAATGGTGCTTTTCACTGAGAGAGTCAATCCAGTCGTATATTAATCTTAATAATGGCAACATGAATAAAAGGAAGAGAGGATGATGAGAGAAAGCTGAAGGACGGCATAGGTGTTCCTGACTAGACTGACAAAGCAACATTTACATCTTTTACTGTTTGTTTTTAAGGAAGATGCAATTTAACTTTAGAAATGCAGACTGTTCTCATGCTTTTACATTGGGCATGGCACGTCAAACACGGGGACCACAGGCAGGTCACAAGCCCCATGCAAAGCGGGAAACTGTAAGGTAAGGCAAAAGAAGTAGTGGCTAAATTCCAAGGGAACGGGTAGCCAGGACTTACGGATCCCCTGACACAAAATAAACAAGATCATGAACAAATATAGAAAGAGAGAGGGTAAAAATCAAGTCTGGAAATGAAAAGTACCATAGAAAATAAAAACAGAAAAGCTTTTATTATCTTAATTGGGAAATCTTATGAGGAATTATGGAAAACATTGCCATGAGTAATGTCTGAAAACCATATAAATTGACAAAAATGTTTGATGTATGACACCAATTATATTGAAGAGATAGATTTACTTAATCAGAACTAGAAGAAACAAAGCAAATCAGTGAATTTATGTTACAGATCTGAGCATGGAGTCATCCTCATGCACTTATAAATAAGCTGTTTAAATAGGGTAGTTTGTGGGACACATAATTCCAGCTGACAGGAGGAATTGTTGAAAAGTGAGGGGAAACCTGTCTGTGTGCTGCTTGTTAGAGTAACAGCTTGTGACTGCACTTGGGGACAAGTCTCCCAAAGACCCAGCCTCCGTCGATTACAGCGCATTTGTGATGATGGGGGGGAGTGCCATAGGTGTTACAGATAATGGTAAGCAAATATTAATCTACTGTCACAACAAATATAGGTGTAAAGAATCTGAGTATTAAATAAGACCTTATGCAGATGAAGCACGGTAAATATTTTTTCAAACATTATCTTTGAAAGTGTGCAAAAATAAATGAAAACAAAAAAACCCCAGAGCATTCTAATTTGTTTTAGAAAGCTTGTGCTTTAAAATCATAGAAATACTGTATTTTAACTTGCTCTCGTGGGAAAAAAAAGATCCTGTTCTGGGCTGTGCCAGTGCTGAGCTGAGCAAATACTCCATGACTCCGTCAGCACAATGACAAACCAAACTGATAAATAACTTTGGCGTACTATGAGCATGGCTACTTGGCTTTTGGTGTTCTTGCTGCACGGGCCAAGTCCTGTGAGAATACACCATACCTCTAAATACAACATATAAACATTCCCAGAGATATCAAGCACTTTGTACCTTGGTCTAATAGATTAGTGAGGGTGTAACATCCCTCTGCATCTACAACTTGTATTTGTAGGTGGATATATGTTTTTTATACCCATTATAGAAATGAAACACATGCCATTATGGATTTATAGACCCTTTTCCTAAATTTTGTCTGTGGTTACATGCTGCCTAGCAGTTGTACACATGGCATGCAGCTTGCAGGAGCTGCTGTAATATACAGATTCAATAAATAGGAGAAAAATGGTATTCAGAATCAAGGGCTTTTACTTTTGATTCACATCGTATTTTAATTGTAGTTGTTTTCCTATGCAAATGCTACTGCTGGCAAGATCTATTGGAAAGCCCAGAAAAATCCGTGCTATTAATTTTAACTCTACGTGTATTCCCAGCCACAAAAGTAATAAACAAATGTATTTTATTCATAAACTAATAACTATATGTGTACTTATACATATTTAAAAAAAAAATCTCAGGAAAATGCAGAAGTGATTATTATTTAGAAATGTGGAAGAGAAAACATGGGAGTTTTGCCTCAGAGGCAAGGAAAGCTGAGACTGTAAATCAGAACGGATGCCCTGGCACTCAGCAAGCTGGCTGGTGCATCCTCCCTGGGCTCAGCTGTGGGACCAGGTGTGCTCATCACTGGGGAGCCTATAAAAGTGGGTTGTGGGACACTGGTGAGAGATGCTGTGGAGAGGAGCGAGCAGGTGTGCTGAAGTAAAGCCAGGGGATGAAGGTAAGAAAATGCTGCTAAGGATAGGGGCTGGAGCACAGTGCAGTGGTGAGAGCCCCCTCTGCCCTGAGGGGTTGTAATAGAGGGTTAAAGGACAGAAAAAATTATGCTGAGAGACAGGGCTACAAGGGAAGGCATGGATTCTTCTTGTAGCTTTGAAAAGTTACTAGTAAATGAGAACATAGCTTCACTTCTTTTTTTCAAAACATATGTTTCATTTCTATTACAAAGCTTGCTTCAAACTCCTGCTTGCTTTCTCTGTAGCGCTTCTTTGCAGTCTGTATGGCTAAGCTGGTCTTTCTGCTTTACCATGCCACCAATCTCTAGGGAAATGAAAACCAGACACTGACAAATAAGCTCTTAGTAATAATGAGCTTGACCCTAAGAAGTGTTTTTGAGATAAATTTAGCTGTATTATTTGGCTAAGCTATGAGTGGGCAGAGCTACAAGTGGGTGTAACTTATCAGAGTTTAACCAGCACTTTGACACATCCCATGAACAATTACTGGAAGGTATAACCTAAATTAGCACAGGGCTAACCTGTCTCCTGAAAACAGGCTACGTGTAAGCAGCAGGTGGCATCGGACCCTGTTGTGCTGGGAGATGTCCTGTGAGGCACGGCAGGCTGCAGTTCAAACCCCTGCATTTCACGGCTCACTGAGGAGTGGGAGTAAATGTCAGCTTGTTGGATTTCTAGCCTGGTATTAAACTAGAGAACTCCTGCTCAAAACCAGGGAGTTGATGTAAGAGAGCCAGCGATATCGGGCAGACCTATGGGAAGAAACCACAAAATTATACCCTTCTGAGAGAAACGATTTACAACATACCCTGAATGGGTGGCAGAAACCTGAGGCAGAGTAACACTGAGAGTGTGGCTCAGAGAAACTTAACATGCAGTGTCGAGGGGTTTAAAGAAATCATCTCAATACTACACCCAAAGACCTTGTTTACAAAGGACATCAGAGCAGAGAGAAAAACATTTTCTCTCCAGAGCATCAGCCTCAGCCGTATCTCAATATGGTGATGTTTTCTAGGTAACAAGATTAAAAAATGAGTTGTTCTGAGGGTGTCCAGAGAAGGCAGAGTTCAGGAAAGAAAAGTGGGTTTGAAAAACCTCTCAGAAAAGACAAAAGTAAAGCTGCTTCCTCTGCTTTTCTTTGTAAGTCCACAGAGGAGGTTAAAAATCAGATTCCTGGTACTGCTCATGCACAACCATTGCCCAGTTAGGTACCATGTTCCCCTGGCCGGAGGACAGAAGAAACAGGTAACACTTGTTCTTTTTTTAATGGCATTAATTGCCAAGTACTCATGTGGTCACCCATAGGAAGTCTTTGGAGGAGTAAAAAAATAAATTATATGGGTCTTTCCTAGCTATACACTCATTATTTCTTTTCCAACTGCCCAAATCAACTTTTTCCTTATCAACAAGGCTCCTCCTGACTGTAATGACAGCAAGAGAAATAGAGGAATCTTATAAAAACACTTGGAGAGTTGCTGGCTGATTCATGTGATAACAATTGGTGTCTGAAATGGAGCTAATTAATATTCTCATTATGATAATCACCTTCAACATTTCCCTTTATTTTTCCAGGCTCTTCCCTTAGCTGTCTGTCTCTGAGATAAGAAAATTATTATCAGTGTATCAGCCCAGATACATTTCAGGGGAAGAATGGCAAGAATTAATTTTGGTCTATCTGAGGAAAGTACAATTAGGAAGCCTTCATGATGAGACTAAATCTCCAGATTATTGACTCAGATATCCTCAATTCAAACTGCTCTGGAAACCTAATACTCCATTTGCTTTGCAAAATGCACTTAGAAATAATCGCCACTGTGAGGGAGGAGGGAGGACGCTACCTGTAAATGCTCTGAGACAAAGCAACCATTTTGTAATCATAGAAGCTTTTTTGCAATGTTAAAGTTAAAATATGTATTTTTTGCCTTTTTGCAAATATTAATTTTATTGGCACAGTGCAATATTGTTGATATTTTAAAACTGGTATCTTTTGGATGTTCTCTTTGACCCCTTTATTTTTCACACTTGTTTTCTTTGGGCCAGTGATAAACAAACTGATAGCTCTGGAAGAATAATTATAATAGATGCCACTGCCTGATTTTGTTTCACTGGAAACTCATTTGGGTAACGTTATCAGAGCTTTGACACAACGATGGCTTGTCATCTATTTTTTTAAAGAATTAAGGGGGAAGGAAAAAAAAGCAAAACTTCAAGTTTGATTAATGCTTTCAACAAATACAAATGAATATTACTTTGACTTCCAGTTTGCCTTTGACTATTGAAACCAGAATTAATTCTGTTCCCTGTCCTCTGCAGATCATGACTGTAACTAATGAATACAGAGCATCGAAACACCTCACTTCCCAAAATTTGGGAAAAGGGGGGAGAACAAACAAACACAACACTCCCAGCCAGACTTTTCCCCTATGTCAAGGAATGGGAGGGCAGCTTCAGAGGAGATAAACACATCTTGGTGTCCTTTCCCCTTCCTTCCTAGTCACTTCCTAACTGGTCATCAAGTAATTCCATCTGTGGTGCTTGGGGTGGGCTCTAGGACCTCTCAAGCACAAGATCTTCATTTCTGGAGCCAGGATTGATGGATAAGTCTAAAACTGATGGTTTAGTAGGCTTGACATTAACCTGGAAGCAACAGAAAGACAGTCAAGTTACAGAAGTTTATTTTTATGCTGCATAATTTGCTTGAAGTCTAATCCTCTGAACTGAAGTTGGAGGATTTCAGTAAGGTCTGACAGATGAGGTCTTGCTGGCATGAGTTCCACCAGAGCTATCTGAAAATCTGCTGATTAAAGTTCCAAGCCTGATATGTATTAAAAGAAAACCAAACCAAAATGCCCACACATTTGGCTTAATAGACTCCACTGAGAACTCCTCACCACCCCAGAGCCTTTCTCCTCCACAGGCATCAGCCAGCCTTGCCTTTCGCATTTCTTGCCTGGTTTCAAGTTTTATGTTCTCTTGTTTAGCTTCAAGTTCCAGATTCAGGCAACCCCCAAAATGCAACAAGCACCTCACAGGCTGCACTGGGCTTTTTCAGCTGGTTCCATTAAGAAATTGAAATATCTTCTTGGCTTTCAAGCAACAAACCAGAGTAGTTCCTGGTGAAATTGTGAGCTCCCAAACAGGGAGGAAAAAAGGAATGCACACAGGAGAAGCTATGGCAAAAGTGTCACCTGTGCTCTCATCACTTTAGCTCTAGAGGCAGAGTAGAAGAAGTCTTGCTATTTCAAGGCTGTCGATCTGTCTTTGCCTTTTAGATTTTAGATCTGCTTTCAATTAATCTGTTTACCTGTCATAACCATCATGCCTTGAAGTGTTTTAAATTCTCATATGATCTTGAATAATCTTTTCTGCAACTGAAAAGCTAGAGTGAAAAATGCTAGAATGTTGGTGGGTTTTTTTATGTAATCTAGCGTAGAATTTAGGTCTATGATCAAACATACCCGTAATCGTTTACTTTCCCCTCCCAACCCAAAGTCCCAGCGTTTGGATTACTTTAGCTGAACAAGTTGTTACCTCTTAAATTATGTCATCAAGGGCCTTCTTAAATAATAGGAAGTAGAGGCTTTTTGAGGATGCTAGATTGCATGAGAGAGATTTTTTTCTACCATTTCATAAAACTAGTCACTGGCTTGCAAAGAAGAAAATACATTTACTGAGTACCCTCTCAAAAGGAGTGGAAGAAAGCTTTATGGCCAAATTGAATGTTTTTTTTAATGGCATGAACTACTTTTTTTTTTTTCTCTGTGTTTTTAGTAAAACTTTTGCATGAGGTAAACCTCAGGAAGATTTGGGTTTTTTTAACCTATGTAGGTGAAATCTAGCATTAATTTTAGCACTAATATTAACAATTAATATTTTCATTAAAAAAATTGTTACAATGGTGTGTAAATAGTTGAATAATTTTTTATATATGTATACAATATTAACTGTAGGACTGGCAAGAAAAAGGGGCAGAGGGAGTGGCTGGACAAGCTCACATAGCCAGTTAAGCACAAATATAAATATTGTACTTCATCTGCAGGTAAAAGCTACTTAAAGCAAATTTATCACCCAAGGTGAATTTCATGGGGTGTGACGCAGTGATTACATTTTTAAGGACCTCACTAAATAACCAAGTTTGCTTCTGCTGCTGAGACAGCTCCTGGCTGGATTAACCCCCCATCTAGATCTGCTTTGGGGTGTAGTGGTGGTGAGGAAACTGCCAGGATGCTCTGTGGTAAGCAAGCAATGAATGGGAAATAGAACTGTTGCAGGTACAATCAACCTAATTCACAAGGAATAGAAAAGAAAGACTAGAAAAAGGAGGGGGGGGAAAAACCACACCAACAAACCCACTTTTGAGATGCTTCAAAACAGAGTAACGAAGTTGTTATATGACAAATTTGCTTGAGATGTTTCTGTACAACTGAGTTGTAGCTTTCTACTCTGGACACAACTTTCATTCTTTAAATTTATTGAGAACATACACTGGTCTAAGGAGTTATTCGTATTCTTAATAAAAGGAACTCCTTTTCTCTCTTTTTATTCTAAGGTTTATTTATCTGCTGTCTAATAATTCATCAAAGCTGGAAACTAGTAGTGTTGATGGGAAGTAGTCTCATTTTTAGGACTTTTTGTTGTGAAGCTCATTTTTAATTAAACATTCTCAAATTTTAAATCTAAATCTTCTGAGCCTGTATTAGGGAAAACACCCTGTACTCTTTACCCTGTATGTCACACCCTATACTCGTTTTCCCCTTCTCCCATGTATTCAGCTTATCCCCAAGGGTAACTTGAATATGCTTTTATCTATTTTTATCAAACTGGTCCATAGCTGAGCACTCTGACTACAATATTCAATTACGAATAAAATTAGCTTTAATTAGTCAAGTACTTGGAATAGCAATTTTTCTAATATTACTTATAGTATTTGGTAGTAGCTTTGCGCAGTAACAGGTGAATATTGGAAGAGACATGATGACTGTTAGGAAAAATGAAAAAATGTATTTGAAGATTTTTTTTTTCTTGTGTGTGTGGGTTAGCTTCTTCCCAGGTATTTTTATGATCCAGCTGTCCTCTGAGAATTGCTTACAAAAAGACTAAATTTGTCCAGAATTATTGATTATGATTGAGCATTTGTGGAAATTTCATTGTACTGTCTAGCTAAGAAACTCACAAAGTACAGAAAAAATGTAATTCAAAATGAATTTAAGCTCATGAGAACAGAACAAAATATGTTTTAACACTTAGTGCATAATTTACCACAGCAAGGGGGTAGAGCCTAAGATCCCTGGCCAAGCAGCTAACCCAAGTGGAAAAAATCTGCCTCCGTTCTTCATATCTCAGTGCATGCACCTGTATGACCATAATAAAAATAACTAAATTCAAATTCTGTAACCAGCCAATAATTCTTACATTAGCCTGGTGGGAACTATGACTCTGAGGCCACAGCGAACCAGAAAGAAAAAGCCTTAGTGTTTTCTACCATTTCCTAACCCACTTATCTTCCAGCCCTCTGAGTGCTTCAAAGCCCTTGAGACAACACCAAGAACACCTCCTGCTTCAGAGAATCATATTCATCCAATCAAGGAAAGAAATTACATGACTGCAATTATGTGATTAATCGTGGCTGACCAGCAAGGATCACATGCAGATCCAGAGTGCTGAGCACTATGGTGATCAATAAGCAAGACACATTGGAAAGAACAAATATCACAGAAGCCCAAATAACAGATTAAAAGGACTCAAGAACTGCTCATGAATCGTTCATGAACCGAAGATGAAGCTAAGTTTGACAAATTATTACTAGAAATGGAAAAGTAATAAGCATTTTCATTTTACATTTCATGAGAATTTTATCCCTAAACCATAATAAGGTATTTCTGTATTAAGAAATTCTGGGGAATTGATTCACTCATGATGCATCAAGAAGGGAAAAAATTGCCTGCCTTTGCATTTGAAAAATCATTTCTGATTTCTTTTAGTAGATAATTTCTCAAAAATCATCTCCCCTTGTCTCTGTATCTCTGTGTGGAAATCAAATCTAATTGTTCCATTGTTGTAAATACAGTGCAGCGTTAGTGAGAAGAAACATCCCAGACTTTTGCACTTTTAAAATTTCCTTTCAAATGCACCTGATCTCAGGGTTGTCTCGCACAGGGCGGGGCTACGATCTCTCTCCCTTCCTACCTACTGACCCTTGTCAGATTACATACCGCTGTACTCTTTGACCTTAGCGGTTTACCAATATTTGAATTCCAGCAGGATTGATCTGAAAATGTTTCCTTAGAAATTGATAGCACGGTAATGTTGAGGCAGTCCTCGTATATAATTAGTTTTCAGAAATCCCTGTTTCCTGAGCCTAATGGGAGATAGAGTACTCCAGAACCGGTGAGCCATGGGGGGATTACACGGTTGTCCTGACGCCCAAAGCTCCACTGTAATTTTTTCTACTTTCCACAACTTCCCCTGATGCCCTAACCCGCAAAGGAGAAACCCTTTCCATGCGTCCTGGTTCCGTGGTGCTCTCCCCAAGCCAACGCCCTTTCTGGTGACTGCAGAAGAGCATGCCCAGTGAACTCACAGGCTGAAATGCAGCCAAGTCCGTGGCAGCAATCACTGCTCCTGCTGCAACACGCAACTTAATGCATACGTCAATGTTTTGTTGTGGAGGCAATCTTCCTTTCTTCCTTTTTTTTTTTTTTTTTCTCTCTCCTCCTGTCCTCTCAAAAACTGAAGGGAATATTGGCTCCACCTGGCTACCCCAAACTTGAAAGGAAAGTTCAATAAAACTGGTCTAAGAGGTGTGTGCTTCCAGCTATGGACTTCGTCAAGCTGCCACAGAAAAGATTACAGAGCAATGATTTGTGTAAAGAGAGAAATACCTTCCCCAGTGCTGCTTATGAGTGTCTTAAAACAAAAGCTATACACTTGAGGGCAATGAATAGTTGTTTTCATCTCAATTTTGTTTTATGCTGTTCTTTGATCTAACATGAAAATCATTACAGTTTATGAGATAAGGCAGCAGACAAGACCCTGGGGGGTTCTTCGTTATGTAACGCTACATTCAATTCATTATTTTGTGACTCTCTTCCTCAAATACCTTCCTGAAAGATCAAGTTAGTCAAAGCTACTGTGAGTTTTTAGCTTTGCTAAAATCTACTGTATTACATGCTCAGTGAATTTCCACAGCTTTTGTTCGAGTCACTGACAGCACCTGTCATTTGCCTTTTTATGTCTTGAAAGCTGCTGGTGGCAGCATAATCAAAGATGCTGAGTAAAAATATATCCCAGAGCAGTGGCCCGTAAAGGAAGGCTACTACTATTTTAGCACAGACTATATGTTGTAACCTGTTGTTTTGCGGGTGTTCTCCCATACATATCAACACTTTACTGCACAGTCGGGTATCTGGGTGAGTTAGTAAAAAAAAAAAAAAAAGTGCTTTTTAGGTAGAAAAATGGAACTAAAACTTTATCCTTTTGGGTTTTTTATAGAAAGGATTGTTGAAAAAAATTGCTTTGCAAGTTAAGTATTATGGCCAGTCAACCACCTCTTTTGAGATGTTAGCAAAAAGCTGATGTTCAAGGGCTCATTACTTAGGTCGAAGTTCTCCATAGTTAAAAAGTAGCAAGACTAAAGGCCAACTGTTTTCTCTACAGCAGAAAATCATAGATCCCACCTATTTGCATTTTAATTTAGGAAGAAAAAATTACCCCTCTTCTACACTCTACCCCATAAAGAAGTAGCAGCCTTATTTTTGGCTTTTCAAAGGAAAAAGCTTGATGTTTCTTTCCTAACCTTTTACTGTACAGCTTGTCACCGTGTAAACGGTCACAGAACAGCAACATCTTTAGGTGACAAGGAACTTCTATTTCTGCAGTCTCCCCTCAGCCCAGGTGAAGCCCGTGCCTGGGATGGGGCAGGCGGGGTCGTCCTCCCTTCTGCCCCCCACCTGCCCGCGCAGAACAGTGAAGCAGGGGCAACGTGTGCCCTGCAAACTTGCTTTCCTAAAAGGGGAAACAGCTCCTTCATCCAGAGAGCAGAGAATAATGCTATCCTGGAGACTTCCTAAAGACCTGTAGGTCTGAAAGTACCGTGGTTTGCTGTGGAGAATTGCAGCCGAGGGGGGTCTACAGGCTGGTGTGGCGGGAGCCTTGCTGATGTCTATGGGCTCTGCGTTGCATGTCGGGGGGAAGCACTGGAGGGAGACTGGGAAATTCCAGTGAAGTATGGAGCTGGGTCTTGCCTGTTGGTTACTTTTTAAAAGAAATTTCAGACGGGAAAGTCGGTGAATCAATGGCAATGTTGAGGTTAATGACTCGTCACATTCTGAGTGGTCATGAGCAGGAAATGCTGTATTTGTTAGAGCCAAAAACCACGTTATTTTCTACAGTAACACTAAGTCACCTGTCATACATGGATTGTATCATGAATTACTTCAAGTTTGTTGTGGTTTAACCCCAGCTGGCAACTAAGTACCATGCAGGTACTCTCTCACCCCGCCCCCCCCCCCCCCCCAAGTCTGCTGTGGTGGGATGGGAAGGAGAACTGGGAAAAAGTAAAACCTGTGGGTTGAGATAAAAACAATTTAATAATAGAAATAAAATATAATGTTATAAAAGTAATGGAAAAAAAGGAAAATCCAAGACAGACAAATGATACACAATACAGTTGCTTACCACCTGCCCACTGATGCCCAGCCAGCCCCCAGCAGCGACTGGCCCCTCCCGGCCACCTCCCCCCGCTTATATACCGAGCGTGACGCCCTATGGTATGGAACAGCCCCTGGGCTAGCTGGGGTCAGCTGTCCTGGCTCTGCTCCCTCTTGGCGCTGGGGAAACTGGGAAGCCCTTGGCTTAGAGTGAGCCCGGCTCAGCCCCAGCTAACCCATCGGTGTGTCATCAACAGGATTCTCACCCTGCACCCAAACACTGGCTACTAGGAAGAAAATTAACTCTATCCCAGCTAAAACCAGGGCAGACTACTTCTAGCTGAAAGGGAGTAATACACTTTTAGAAATGAATGTTTGACAATAAATCTTTGTGTAATGCAGCCGAGACCACACACTTTTCTATAAATCTTCTATGGCGAGTAGTCTTTACTAATTAGTTAAATGTCATATACTCTGAGAATATGATTATTTTTTTTACTCAGTTGTCACTAGATCTTTGGAGAGGAATATTCTTCATATTTTCATAAGCAAAGTAAATTTTATGACCAGATTTTGCTAGCAGACTAATTCCTTCCACTCCAAGGATTATTTTTATTGTTAGGACTGGCCCGATGCAATTAGGAGATGTATATGCTAAACCTCTGCAGAATTCAGTGGGACTAGCTTCCTCTTCTGTAGCTTTCATAACTCACCAATCAAATTCTTTAATAGGGATATAATTTTGTTGTGTTCTCCTTCGAGTTTTGAAATGTAATATGGGATGTTTTAATTATATATTACAGCTTTTTTAAATTCAGCTGCGTTAGAAGGTGTGAATGGAGGACAGCCCTGATCCTTAGGACATTAAAAGAAGCTGTTACCTCCTGGTAACAGTAACATCATATGCTTTGAGTCAAACTACTATGTGTTTTTCAAAGCCAGTCTGGATTTCCACTCACTGAGGTACTGTAAATTTTATTTATGGGCTTATATGCTTGGTTGTTTCAGGGACAGGGGTGGGGGGGAAGAGAAAAAAGTAAGAGTAGTATCCAGAGAATTCCTACACTGCCATTTGGCAAACATAGGACTTCAGGGATGCAGAGCATGGTAATCTTAATGGTGTATAAAGCAGTATTTTCCAGTCTATTCCAATAAGTTTTGATCCATGGAAGAACAGGTAACTTTGCAAGAAATTCATAATTTGCATTATTTTTTTTCCTATGGTTTTTGAGAGGCTTAAAAATTCCTTTTAAAGCCTGTCCCATCAAAGTCTAGCCTACTGGGGTGGGAGGGGGAAATGTCTGCACATCTCAATGACATTCTCGGAGATGTTAATTTTTGCCACTTTATGCAGCAGTTAGAATTTGTGAATCTTTTGCAACATTCATAAGGGACCAGAGAATATTTCTAGGAAAAAAAAAAGAAGGAAAAGTAGGTTAGACTTGAAAGTTGTACAATATTCACAAAGGCTCTGAAAGATGCAAGCACCTGCATATTTCTAAACTGGCAGGAGATATAAGGCTTTGTCCTGTTTAACAGAATCAGTTGGAAAATAACTTAGGTTACACTGAATCTGAGTAAAAATATGGGTAAAAATAAAAACACTAAAAAAAATTAATCAGTGTCTCATTAAAAACAAATCCAACAATACCTTTTATTCGTAATCTCCTTAGACCTTTACTTTTTCTTAGTTAGAGTTAGTTTTTAATGATTATTTTTTCTGTAAAAAAGGTGTATGTAGAAGTCTCCTCAGCACGATAAGCTATGCTTGTAAGGACCATTTCCCGGTTTCTGTTTTGGGGTTTTTCTTCTTTTCTCTAGGATAGAGACAGAAGCAAAGAGAAAGAGGAAAAAACCTAATTTTTTAAAAATTAACAAAAACAGCTCTTCTCAAGTTTTACTTATCCTTACTGTTCTTATTTCATGGCAAATTCTTTAAAAGATAAACAGTGGGCTAGAAGCATTGGTTGGGATTATCAGCAAAGCTTAAAGTTAGCCTAATTCTTCTTTTGACATAGTGAAAGGTTTATCAGTAGTGATGGTAGGAAAAATTTTCGTAGGAGGGTTGAGAGATTTTGAAAAATTCAACTTGTGGCATGTTAATGAATACATTATTTTCTGTGCCAGATTCAAGTAATTTACCTCATCCTATATAGGAATATTTAATTTGAAAATGAAATCATATGACAACTTTTTTAATGTCACTGGTTTAGCAATTGCAATCAAGATGATGATGTGGGAGTGGGGCAGGGAGAATAAAAGAGAAAGAAATGTAAAGTATGCATTTTTAGAAGAATTTTGAGTTCATTGCTATCCTTATATTTCTGTTTTCTTAATTTTGGAGGCAAGAGTCTTCTATGGAAAAAGGTTAAATATAACTAAGAATAAAAAATGATGGTAAAGATAATATAAAAAAATTTTTGACTGTTCTACTTGAAAAATGTCAGTGTCTTTAAGCATCCCTATTTATAAGCCTGAAATACTGTTGAACTGGAGGTCGTCATTCAAATATGCAATGACAACATGCCAGAGGTGGTTTTTTCCTTCCCCTAAAAGTGAATGTGGCTCCCATATGCTCTCTGCTGAGGTGTACATGTTTGCCAATATCTACTTCTGAGGAGTGAGAAGAAACACAATTTTGCCCTGAGATAGTTCTTATGTCTTCAGAACAGTGAATAATTGATGAAAGACCTACTCTCAACTCACTATGGGAGTACAATTTTTTGAAGAGAAGAAATTCAGGTTTAAAACCCTGGTTGTATAAATGCAGAAATACAGAGAAATCAATTAACACAAGCTACACGACTGTCCCTGTAAAGGGCAGGGTAGCCTGCAGGACACGGGAGCTGCTGGCCCATGCTGGAGCAGTCCTGCCCTGCTGCAAGGCATGAGGTGGGTGAAGATCCAGATCAGGGACAGTAATGTGCTGCAAAGACAACTTTTGTATAAGGAGGAATTCTCTGATCATTCTTTGCAGCCCAGTTGCAAGTATTTCTTTGAATCACTAAGCACTCCCTTAGATTGCAGGCTCAATTACTTAATCAAGTAATGCCCAAGTCAAAATGAAGCTAGCATAGATCCTAGGACCCCATGATGGTCGTCTTGCTGCTGTTTTGCTTAGGAATACATGCTCTACTCCAGGTCAATTTTATTCTGTTACAGTGCTAAAGGTAAATGTGTCCTGCTGCAGCATGCGTGGTTTATATACAAGGGATTATAAACCAAGTCTATAGAGGGAGAAAGTAAGATTTCATCCCTACAACTGCCAATATGAGGACTGTGGCTCGAGGAAAAGGGTTCTCAGATGGCTGGGGGTGCCTGTGAGTCCATGGTGGCAGTTTCTTTTCAAGCAGAAAGAAAAGGGCAAATTGTATCCCCCTTCAGCGAGAGACTGCAGTTGTCCCCACTGCTTGGAATTCTATCTATTGATCAGTAATGCCAGGTGGCTACACCAAGTAGCAAGTACTCTTCTTGACAGAGTAATTTGTTCCTGAGTACCAGCCATCAGTAAAACAATTTTTAATGTGTCACCTTCCACCATACGCTCTCTTGGGGTGGGGGAAATATCTTTAAAACATAATGCTTAAACCCCCAAGATCTTCACTTCTTAATTTGGCAGTTTGCAAAACATGGCATTTGTGAGAATCTGGCACAATTGTCAGAGCATCTTGATCAATACAAGAATGGAAAACAAACTCCCTGGCAGCAGCATGCACAGCTGTGTGTGCCCACTCCCTCCCGCTTCTTCCTACCATGTAGTGCTTTTTTTAGTCTAAACTGTTTGTGTGATTAGAGAGGGGATGTGAGATTAGAAATGTCTTATAGAAAAAGAAAGGACCTTTTAATGCAGTTAATGCTTCTCCAAAATAATTCTTAGCAAACTTGGCAGTTGCTTTAAAAAAAAAAACAACCAAACACCACCAAAACAGCAACCTGCCATCTGGAAATAACATACAATAATGTGGTGCATAGGCATGGCCAGAATGGCTAATACCAGTTAAAGCATCTCTTCTGTGCTTCTTGTCAGCCTATCCTCGGCTGCAGTTGGGGTAGTATGGGGAATTTGCAGGTCATTTTTCTTGTGGGTAGCCTGCCATGAAACAGAACTTGTGTTCTAGGTAACGGGGAGACTGTCTGTTAGTCTAGAGACATATTTTTATTTATTTTTAAATAGCACTGTTTAGGAAGCTCGGACCCACCTGCTGGGAGCAGGGATAAATTCAGAAAAACATCAGTAGATGCAGAAGGTGAGTTGAAAGGGAGCTGAGGCCTCCCCGGGTGGCTGAGGCGAGGCAGCGTTCCCGGCAGCGCAGCACAGCCATCTCCTCCCCGTCCCGGGCAGCGGTGGCAGTGGCCTGGGCAGGCTGCCAGCTGGCGCCAGCTCACCGTGGTGCTGCAGGTGAAAGGCAAGGGAATGACATTTTTAAAAACAGTTGTTTCTGCATGATAGATTAAGCCTGGAACTTCTCTACCTAGTCGCCCCAAGGAGGCTGAAGGAGCGGCTGGGCAGGCGCGTCGGGCTCAGCCTGTGGGCCTGGCAGGGCCGGGGAGAGGCTCTTTGCCAGCAAAGCCTGAGACAAAGCGTGCACTGGCAGGAACCGGGAATACCTGTCTGCTAGACTGTAGTGTTTCCTTTCTTTTGTGCTCTAAAAATGATTCCTCTTCTTGCTCAACTGCCTTTTTCTCTGCCCTGCTTCATCTGAGGCTTCTGCCCATGTCTTTAATGATCTTACTTTTTAAAAGGTATCAGGAACCTGTGAAAAGTTCATCAGGACGTAAAGCTGCCTGGCTTTAGGCTTTGGCTGGGTTGATTCTTCTCCTGGTTTTGGTCCATGCTTTCTATCAGTCTTCTCCTATGCTGTCACCAACAAGCTTTCATATCCTGCCTTTGTTTTTAAAACCTGTGTGTAGAAGAGGTGAGCTGCAGGGGGTCCCCATGTCCTTGGTAGGCAGAAGAACCAAGGCCTTGGGCCGTTCGCCTGGATGGCCACCACATAACAGAGCAAGCGTTGGGTGCCTTGGTCTGCGTGGGAGCTGCAGGGCCTCAGGGAGGAGCAGCAGGCTGAGGAATCATATAGAAAATGCAGCAAATGCCCCCCAGAGGCCAAGCAGCAAGGGATGGGAGGGCAGCCAGGCCAAAGGGACCTGCAAATGGACCTCACACAGGGAGCACGGTGCTGCTCCGACCTGGGTTTGAGTTTTCCGGCTACGTTAAGGGAGTGTCTGGAGAAGAACAATAAATAGTTTGGGTGCACACCTTGCGTGTTAATCTTCTATCATTCTTGCAGATTGTGGTCAGTTTGTTTCAGGGGTTCCCAACAGCTGAATGCAAAGCTTTTGTTCAGCGTAACAATCTGCCCATTTACAGAGCTGGGTTCACCTGGGCTTCTAAGTATATCATTACTGCGTTGCAGGTCTTTTAAAGAGAGAATAAATTAAAAGAAACACAACCGAAATAAGATCAGGTTGCTTATGGCTGCACAAGCATTTTATAGACATTCCAATGCTAATTATGATGTTTCTTTTAATGTCATTTATTTGCATATCTTTCGGTGTATTATACAGCTTGCAAATTCTTAGCAGGCATTTGGAAACTATTATACATTATTACTTCCTTAAAATCATAACACTTAAATCGGGTCACCCAGCTGTTTAGCATCTGATAACAAGATTAGAGGGATTGATTGTACTCTCTGTAAGACTGCAAATACCTATTAATCTAGGAGACTTTGGAAGTTAATCAAAATGTTATTTTTCTTCTGAGAATGATATAAACAGTTGAAAATACATTCATAAATCGCAATGGGTGTTTTTAGGCTCTAAGGTACGTTATTCTTTTTGAATACTAATCTTTTTAGCTCTTACTGTAATTATTATAACTTTGCATAGTAGGTAGTTAATACTCCAGGTTTCTGCTATTTAGTATGTTGGAACTGTCCATGTTTTCATTAATTCCATCAATCAAACTTAACTCTCTTCTACCTCTAAGCAGTAATTATAATTATTTTTATGACCGTATATATGCTAATCATGACTTTTTTTTAGTCTCAAAATTCTTATGGAATCAACACTGACATTGTCTCCAACTGACTAGTGCAAATAAAAACATCAAATTGTAAAGTTATGGTCAATTGGAATAAAGCAGGGAATATTGGCAAGCACAATCAGAGCCATTTTATTTTGGCAATTCATTTAGTTTCAAATTCTCCTCCTTTGTTTAATTACAGACTTAAATGTTTTGCTTTCAAGGTAGCTTAAATCCATGGTTTTTTTGAAAGCTCTTTGACACACAGATACTTTAAAATCTCTACTTTCCTACATCTTTTATCTCCTTGTTCTTTTGTTTGTTAAATGTGTTGGTAGACTCTGGCTCCCACTCTCTGCCTTTGCTGTAGAGAAAACAAGTGAGTAAGCTCTGAAAACGGCAAAACGCTTTTATGTAAATAGAAACAATAGGTATTCAACATATTCAGATTATCAAGGTGTCTTAAGCCATTTCAATGGCCACAGCAGAAATTGCCAAAGTAATTTAGGAACATCTTGGAAGCCAATACAATGTGTGTTTAAAAATCAATTTGATATTTTGGAAAATAAAATGAGTGGAAGGAAGGCTTCCAAAATTTTGACTCGGCTTTAACATTCTCCTTTGTTTCATTTCTGAAATACCAGTCATAGGCATACATTTGAATAAATGTTGTTTGATAGTTTAGAATCATAACTGACCATCTGAGAACACGGGAACCGTTTATTATGGTATTGTATGAGGTGTTTTATTGAGGAACTGCGCTTTTGGAGAACTGCAGAGAGGTGTTAGAGGAAGACACACCGTGATACTTGCAGATCTGTGGCTGGGTAGAAATGCCTGAATAGAAACTAGTGAATCAGCTGCACCTTCTACCACTTTTTGATTGACCTCCCAAGTGGGCTGGCTCTGAACCCCCCTGGGAAGCATCTCAAAACCTCAGTGTCCCTCCCTTGATCACACCATGTGGTGGCAATGGACCTGGCGACTTCAGCCAGTACTTTGGCTCAGGTTTGATTCAGACTATTCAGATCTCTTTCTTTCTCCACCTAGGCCTGACCTCCCGTTTTCTGCTCTGAATTTCTGCAGTCTCCCTCTGACACATCAGAGTCTAAGGCGGCAGAGAAATTTCCGCCGTAAGCCCAGCAAAACTTCAGAGAGTACAGGGATTTGACAAATATTTGCTTTATAATGGCAAGCAAGGTTGAACATTAAAGATATGAAATATGTGCCAGTATTGGCACAAGCAGTTTTAAAGCAAAGAATCTTACAGAACTAACAATGTCATTTCTTCTTCTACTCATCATTAGCAATTCCTTTGTCAGCATATGTTGTGTTCATTGGCCCTTGCCTGTCAAAAAGGCATTAAGGGCAAACGCATTGAGCTCAGCCATTTCTGGAGGACTGCAATTCGTGGTGTTCTGCATGAAAAACATCTAAGAAAATGTTGATGGTGTGGAGGAGGCTAGGAGAAATTCATAAGCATATGCAGGGCTTTGCAGATGCTCTTTCCCCCAGGGCAGTCAGCAAGGGCTGGATTGTAGCCTCGCAGTGTGGCACGTATGGGGACGTGGGCATGGACTGTGCCGGGGCTGGGTCCCAAATGTGTGAGTCTCGTTCTTTCCTGCCCGAGTGCCAGCATATTCAAGCAGCTTTGTCTCACCAGCCCTTTCAGCACTGACGACCCCTTTTGCCATTGCTTCGACAGAAATAAAGTCTTGTTCCAACTCTCAGAGCCGGTGACTGCCAGGCCGAAGGAGATACAGTAGCTGCTTTATGGGATGAAACATCTCTGTATCTCTAGGAGTCTCAGCTTTGATGTGATTGTTTGCTTTGCTCATGTGTGTGATATAAGGTTTACATGAGCTATTTCTGGTGTTGCCTCAATACAAAAAATATCAAGAGCTTTGCTTGATTTCCTGAGGATGACAAGCAGAAAGTGCTACAGCTTGGAGCACACCTTGCTTGCTCATATCTTCTCTTCTGCTTAAATTCATTTCTAATTTTCCCGTTCTACACACAATATTTAACTGAAAGTAGCCATTGAGCTTTTTCTATGTGCAGCTTCTTGGGCCAAGGAAAGGATACAAGCATCTCTTTGGAAATGCTGCCCGCTTGCCTGAAGAGTGAAATGAGTTTGGCAGTACTGGATGTTGATCTGGGTTCTCTGTCAGTAGTGGTTTCTAACCTGATGGTATTCTTATAGGGGTGGTTATTTTAGAAGACCTAGAGTCTCTGCCCAGATACTTACCATGTCCTAGGTCTTTGAGGTATTCAGTATATGTTGCTTCAGCCAAATTCTGAAGAAGAAAAAAAAAAAAAAAAAAAAAAAGATCAGGAATTGTTGGTTATAGATTATAGATTCCATGCACCAGAACTTAATTTAACCACATTCATTATTGCCTCAATACTTTAGTTGTACGTAAATAACCACAAAAATTAAATATGTTTTCTCAAATTCTCTCTGAAAGTGCTTGAGAAACCCAGTTAGAAAGCTATTGGTTTTGAAGCACATGTTAAAGAAGAAGTAGCAGATAGGATTTTTTTTAATTATGTTTTTTAGGTACATGCCTTTGGGAATCACTGCGGAGTGTCACATTAGGCTGTAGAACAGTGTCCAGGGCAGTTGTATGTCAACTTCACCACAGGACCTGCATGACAATCCCTTGCACAAATGCTTTGACTCTCCTTTCCTGCCAAGGTTGCAAATGCAAAACAAATTTCCTTTGATCCTGATGGCTGAAAGCCATCCAGAACACCAGGTGAGGGTGGCTGGAAGTCTTTCATAATGTATGGATGGTCCAGGAATTTGTGTTGGTGGCACCACAAAGAGAAGCAGTGTCAGCAGGATAGTTTAGACATGCTGCCCCTAATTGAACTATCTTAAATAGTAATATCAATAATAAATTCATCTTGGTTTTTACAGTGGCTGTTTTCTTATTTTATAGTACTAAAACTTCTCCCCCCCCCCAAGGACAATTAATGTTGTGAAGTTGGATGTTTTTCTTTTTGAATCACAGTGGGTATAAACACTGCTTTTGCTCTAGTTCTCAGTAGCTGCTGCTTTTATTAAGAAGAACCAGGAGGGGGAAAAAATCTTGCTTTTTTTATTGGCTGATATTTGAGGTTTTATGATAGCAGTAGAGAAAGAAAAAAAAAATCAACACCAGTTTTTCAGGTGAACATTTTGCGTGGGGCTACCCTTCATCACATGCTTCGTGTTTAAGCAGAAGACAAATTTCAGGTGCTTTGATGCAGAGCTGTGTCAAAACTGCTCAGCACTGCGAGTCCCTGCATCAGGCACCCAGCTCAGACAAGTACCGACAGGTTCGGGAAGGGGAGGTTGGTGGATGGGTCCTGTGGGGTAGGTTGTGCTGTATCTTGGCCGTGGAGATGATGGATCAATGGCTGTTGCATCTCTTCTTAAAATGTGTGTCTTGTCCACCTTCATGTCCTGCCTTGCACTCTGGGGCAGTGGCACTGGGATTCTGGCAATGCCGACCAGACATCAGGCCCCTGGGTATTTTGAGATTAGTTAAGAAATGACTGGTCGTATGCAACAGTTGTGTATAAATAGCCCCACAAACAATCGGTGTTCCTTTTTGAATAATACTGGTCTAAAATATATTTTAAATGCCTTCATTTTGGGAAGATTTGTGGTATTAAAAATGGAAATGAATGTTTTAATGGAAGGAAACAAATAACTTCTAATGTGCTACATGAACTTCTGCTTCCTGAAAACTGAATTGCATATAGATGCGGCTGAGAATTTGAAAAAAGATGGTGATATACAGATAAATGATATTTAATGAAAGACAAGTGTACACCTCAGAGAATGATGTAAATTTCTGTCTAAATTTCATACTGCTGTGTAGTACACAAAGCCATGTATGTAAAACCACTTTGAAAACTTATTAGAAAATACAAAGGTTAAGCAGGCACAATAAATAATATTAATGTGATAGCAGAGCAACTGATGCTCAAACTGCAGGGATATGTGCACGGTATTATAATTAAATTTCTGAGAATTGCAATGCAGGTGGCAAATGCTGTCATTGGACTCAGCGTGCTACAGAAAGCTACTGAGATTCGTAAACACCAACAACTGTTTATAATTAGAAAAATCTACCCACCTAAAACTAATTGTGTGTTCAAAACTTTGGGCAGTAAGTGTGTAAGTAAATTGGTATTTTCCTGTCATATTTTGATTCCTCGGGCTGTTAAATGGTAAAACTGAAGTGTTGCTCTAGAGGTGTCTCAGAGCTTAATTTCCTTTGAACCAGTCTCACTGTACTGTGACATATTGGAGACGGGGGGTTAAACTTGAGTTCAGAGTTCCATGCTCTAATGGAAGCACTCATAGATAGGTACATGCATCTATACATCCCTTCACCCTTCTCCACCCACCCCATCTCATGGTTTTTCTAAGCAATCCCATGCAAGAATTTAAGTCAAATTAATAATTGTTTCCAGAGCTGAAGTCTGGGTGGAATGAAGTTACTCTTGATTTCATTCCTGTGACCGGATCCTGCAGTCCCAATGCATGAAGCAACATTTATATTTGAACTTGTGCCAGACCTCATTACTAAAATGCTTTTCTTTCTGCTTGCCTCCACCTTTTGACTGTAACATTACGTGGGGAAAAAAATTAACTTTTTTTGTTACCACATTTTCTAGACGGCTTGTTCTGTGGTGTTTTCCCCTTTTTAATACAGGAAAAAACTGTCTCTGAAATTATTTCAAGAGGGAGGGACTGTTTATATTCAGAAAGCAAACATTTAAAGATAGCTTTTCTTGGCTGCTTCTAAATCTTTATCATCACTAAACTCCAGCAATCAAATAAGAACAGCTAAAACAGTTCAAGAAAAAAAAAAATTGGCTCTCCAGCAACCTCAGTAGCTTTAACGATCTGGTAAAAGACCAAACAAATAGACGTAATTATCATAAAAAAGCTATTACATAGCTCATCCCATCTGAATCGTTTATGGGATAAAAATTAAAGTACTTAAAATCATCAGAGGTTTCCTTTGCTTTCAGATACTCTCCTTTCCCACTGAGCTCACTGCAGCCATTAAGACTCTTACCCTGAGACGGCCTGGGATAATGAAACCCATACTTCTCTCTTACCAGAGCAAAGTGCCTCAGTTCACTGATTTACTGTCTCTGCTTCAGCACATGATGACACCAATACTTGAGTGCACATGTCTGAGGTGTAGGTGTACATCTGTCTGGCTCTAGCTATTCCTCATCATCATGCCTGAGTCTCTTAAAGTCGGTGGTAATAAAGTAGTTTGGACTTTATATGGGAATAATGTAGTCTCCAGCACTTCACTGCTTTCAATGTAAAAAATAGTCCTTAGTGAAAAAAACAAAACAAAACAACAACCAACAAACCCAGTGTATGAGTTCTTAGAATTTGATCTATTTCAGAGGACCAAATTAGATCTGGGTTTTTCAGTTGGGCATGGCAATCTGGGTTGAAGGAAGCATCACAGTTGTGAGGGTCACTTATGCTGGAAGACCTCTTCCAACAAGAACAAAGTCATTGGGCTGTAGGTTGGTGCTGGCCCCGTGGCTAGTGGGGCAAGCAACCACGTACACACCCACTGCAAAGGGCTCAGCTTGTCCCCTAGCAAGTGTTACTGGGAGACATTTCTTTCAATTCAGTGGTCTACTTCTGGAAGTAAGGTTTGCTGTTGTAACCTTTGCTGCAATGTGGAGCGTAGTTAAGGTTTTTCCCCTAGTGGTGTCTGTCAGTATTTCTGTACTACTGATAAGGAGCAAAATACCTCTTAAAATTTCTAATTGTACACTAATATGTGCTTCCATCCAGTCTTCCTTTCCTGAGTACTCATGTGTTAAGTGTGTAGCAACATTTTCTTAATGGTTTTGGCAAATGCTTTAAGGTTTGTTTCTTTCTGTTTCTGTTTTGAGTTTGGTTTTTATATATATATATATAAACCCTTGGCAAGCCTCTAAAGCAAAGAACTCTGTGCTTGATCTTTATTCATGCTGCATGTATGCTGTCACAGACAGATGCTTTCACACAGTTTTAAGGACAGGTTTCTTTCTGCTACAGTGATTGATTTGCCCTATAAATCAGTTCCCACATAAAATTCACAAGGAACAAGTGATAGGTCATGAAGCAATGAACTGATGTTGTGAATTTGCATCCTTGCTTGTATTTCTCCCACTGATACCAGTTTTAACCATTCTCATACCCTCCCCTAAGGACTGAAATTCATTTAATCTCTAAATGCACTTGGTTTGGGGGGGAACGATCCTAATAAAGCAAAGAGGGAATAAAGGCCAGGCAATCCTTGTATGCTTGAAGGGCCTGATGCTTTTTGCTGCCCCTGGGTGGAACCCTAGCATAAATAAAAATACTATACTATGTATAGTAGTATACTGCTGCCTGCAGCTTTTATGCAGGATTTATTGTGAAGCAAACCCTAGGCAGATACGCTAATGAAGTCACATTTGCTGTTACTAAATTTAGGAAAAAAATCAACAATTGCTGTATTGCATCAGTGAATTAAAGACAGAGTACTCAAGAAAATTGTGAACTGCTTCTATAAGAAAGAATATATGGCATGAATATTAGCTTAAAGTATATAAACCAATATAAGTAAATCTAATACACAGTTGTCTGATCTTTAACATAAATAGAGGGACTGTTACCTGGTAGTATAAGCACCTAATCAAGGACACTGACCCCTCCTTGTTCAGAGGCATGGTAGATGATTACAGCTGTGAGGAAGCTGTAACTTCCACTGTGCAGTTTTGTAGGGAGCAGAATCCTGGAGCTGATGGCTAGAAACCTCAGCTCGTGGTTGTAAAACGCTAATTATCGTTTCATATAAGAAAATGGAAACTGCTTTTGATATTCTGGTAAAAAACACATTGTGACCTTTGCAGGGTTAAATGTTCCTTTTTCTTAATGATATATTTGTTGTAAATGAGTTTGAAATTTGCCATAAACAACTGTAATTTGCTAGTCTGAGCCGTGAACACCTAACATGCTGTAAAGCTGAGGACTGGGCTTGTGGCATCACGCAGGTGAGGTGCATTGCCAGGTTTCCACCTGTCAGCACCCAGCTATCTGCTGCTTTTGCCGCTGCTGCTGATGGTGCAGGGTTGTTGGGCTTTGAGGGTCTGTGTTCTCCTCTGCCTGTTCCTTTGTACGTCTCCTGTTCTGATCTGAGCAGCACTGCATCCTTTTCTCCTATTTGTGTCCAAGAAGTGCTGCAGAATGAGGAAAGGGTGTCTGGGGAGGAGACAGCTCTGCGGAGGAGTGGGGGTGCTGGATTACTGTTAGTAAGAGACCTGCTGAGGGTGAAGAGTGAGGTTATGTACAGGCGTTGCCTGACAAATCGGTTGAATACTGAGAGCAGGGAATCAAAAGAGCTTTTCTGTCTGAGAAGGATGTCACCAAGTCTCAGGCATACACTAATGGATTTTCCTTTTGTCAGTCTTGCCAAATGGCCAGTTGGGAACTGGCTTCCATTTGCACCAGGCGCCGTACAAATGGATAATCTGTCAGCTGAAGAATTTGCAGTATAAATATCTAAGATTAAATCTGATGGTTTCCAGATCACAAGTGGCAGAAGATATTGCTGCCATGGTTTGAGGGGCTGCAGTTTGTCAGATTCTTTGGGTGAAGCGAGCAGGGTCCTAGCTAGACAGGCAAAAAGGTAAGAAAGGGCACAAACACTGTGATAGAGGGATAGGAGAGGGAGAAAAGGTGTTAGATAAGGTGTGGATGTGCTTTCTTGCTTCTGGTAGATGGTTTTTAGGGTGAGTATGAGCAGAAATGGGGGACTAAGAGAGATATCCATGTAATCTGTTACCATCACAGCAATGTGAAACTGGGTTGGCAGCAGTAGCCATAGCTGCCTGGGAGAAGAGGAGATAGATTTCACTGAAACTTAGAGATTACAGAAGAAAACCAAACAGTAACATTGGGAAACTAACATGTTACTTTCTTTGATCTTGGTGAGTTTACCCACATCAACACATTTCACCACTACACCCTTCCCTCACGAGTCCGTTTCACTGCCTTGACAAGCGCAGTTTAAGGTTTTTCCTTGTTTATTTGTTTTAAAGAGTTTCAGCTGTGAGATCAAATGCTACCTTGAGTTAAAACTTTAGGCGATTGTTATTGTTTTGGCTCTCACAGTGGGGAGCTGAAAACAACTGAAAGTGCTGCAGATTCAGATGGGAAGCGCCTACCACCAGCCTGACTTGATTGCAAAGGGTACGGTTATGTTGTTGAAGTTTGGGAAAGAGATATTAACTTTCATTTTTCTTCTGTGATTCACTGTAATTATACAGCAACACATGGTATTATTCTGCAGGATACACTCATACACAGCTCCTGTAAATAAATGGAAAGACACTATTGAACAGGTAGAACAATGGAAAAGGTTAAATGAAGAAACAGGCAACAGAAAGTTACGAATTACATTGGGCTGCTTACATCAGGTTTGTTTCTAGGAGGAGTTGTGTGGCATAGCCGTGAAATATGAGATCACAGATGAGTTCTTTTAAATGCAGGCATACTAAACAAACCTAAAACTATTCTTTTTTTTCTTCTTCTTCTTTTGTTCCTCTTTAAAAGAAGAAACCAGAAAATCTCATTTTGGTAAAAATTCTTCATCTTGTGGTCAGAAATTGTTTGCTCTGTTAGTCTTCAAGGTTGCTCACAATGCAGAATAATTTCTTTGAGCCCGTGTTGGAATTTAGTGGTGCACTTAGTCTACATGAGATGAGAATTCTGTGTTAGATGAGATTTATGTGCATTTGTATTTATCATTCATATACTCATCATTATTATAGGGTTCATTTCTAACTTGTCAGATATACCTAAAGTGCCAGGTCAGTGAAGTCCTCACAGAACCAAAGTATTAGGTTATAATAATCATCATCCTTTGGAGATCAGTGAAGGAATAGGAAAAGAGAAAGAATGGACTTGCAAGGTTTGAACTGGTCTATGTATCAAATCCAAATACCATCAAGTTGTTCCCTAAAACATGAACCGTATTTTTGGATTTTGGGCAAATGTCCTAGAAGCTAAGAGCAACATAACTCTTAGGTGAGCTATGCTCATGTGCTTAGCTGAGCACCTGGCCAGTAACACTTCTTATCAGCAAAGCCATGACTTTCTTGAAGTTAAGGGAGTTCTGAAGGTGTTTTCAATGGGGTTGGTATTCCATCTTTTCACCTCAGATATTTGTAGTTTGCATAACGTCTGACAGCAACCTTCAGATGTGGAGAAAAAAGGGTTAGTGATTATGGAAGGTAAATATAGGTGGTAACGATTAGTGAAAATGATTGATAAATGAGGTGGGAAATGGGAACAAATTTGAGACACAAAAAGGCAGAAATAAATGTTTAAATTTAGAGTTCTGTCCTCAAAAAGTCCCTGCCTGTCAAATATGTGGAAATAAATTATGAAAATCTTGGCATTTGATATTTCACAACGACAGCTATGACATTCATGAGATGTATGCTTCTAAGTCATCGCCTGTAGCACGTTTATAGAGCGTGTACAGCTTCTCCGGGAAACGGCCAGCACACTTGTGTGTGTGTGTTTTAGAGACTGCAGAACACAACAGCGGTCCTCTCTGTGTTCTAGGGCAGTCTGAAACCTTGGCTGGGCACACCACGTAGCACAGAGGTACCCTGCTCGTAATGTGTATGCTCTGAGTGCCAGCCGTGTCACTGGGGTTCATCCGGGCAAAATGGTTTTAGGCAGCTGCATGTTTGTCTCAGAAGGTTAACAAAGTCAACCGTTTCTGTAGGGTGTTCTCAAAAATTGGATCTGCCTTTCCTTGACATCAGTGACTGAAGTTCTGTTGATTTCCATGCATTTCATCTGCACGCTCCTGGTACCTTATCATTTCCTCCTATGCTTCAGCCAAAATTTCAGAAAATGCATAAAATATTGCATTTTTCTCCATAAAGCTTTCCTTTTCATAATTACTATGACAACAACATGAAGACAAGTTGGCCTCTGATGGACTCACACCCCAGCTCATCATGCTAATCATTTTCATTCCTTATTTCCTGCATTTCTCTCTCTGCCTACACCTGCCTGTTATTTTTTGTGTTTATTCAGTTTGTACAGCACCTGGCACGATGGATTCTTTTCCTGAGAGAAGAGCTTCGAGGTGCTGTGATTAGTTAAAATAGAAAAAGCTTAGTCACCTTTTATAGACAGAAATAGGGAGCATTATAAAAAAAAAAATCCATTAACAAGATTAACACTTATATAAATGTGTATGATTTTTTCATTAAGATGTTTCAATATGGAAATAGCTAATGAGCTAAAATAGTATAATCCTTTATAATAGGGATTCTTTTTCTCTCCTTATTTTATAGAAGAAAATAACTAAAAGGTCAGAAAAATTTCAAATGTCCGAAGATGATATTAGATGGATCCTGTATTTATTTTTCGAGTTACAATATTTAAATGTCAAGCATCCCTGTAAGAAATAAATTATTCATTATAATTAGCAAATGTAATTTTTTTTAAAAATCATTTATTGGTGACTAGGCAGCACATTCAGTGAGAATGTTTCTTCTTTTGTACAATAGCTGTGTACTTTGAGATAATGTTCTAATTAACCTAATTGCAGCTACTGTATTGAACTGGAGGTTGAGATCCAAAGTGTCATGGCAACTAGCAGAAAAGCTCTGCAAGCCTCTGCTTTCTCAGTATAGTCTCAAAAATAGCCCTTTATTATAGGAAATAAGGAGGTAAATCTTCTTAACAAGATAAAGCTTGAACCAAGAAAGAATTTTCCCCTTTGCACTTGATGGTAAAGCATAAATTAATCATTTCTGCTTCAATTTAATTAGCATAAGCCATCATAATAATGTACCCCATAAGTGTTTGCTTTTCCTGTCTAGAGCAAACCCTCTGTGCTCAGGAGATTTACTGTAAATCATTGAATATTAATTTCTTGGGGTTTATTGAAGAACATTTTACATAGTCAGCTTAGGAGAGAGAACAATCATTTTCTTTCCCTTGCAGGAAAGATCTTATTTAATACTGTGATATTAACTAAAAGGAACTCCATGAAATGCTGCTCCAGTTTTATGATCTTGCTAAACTCTGGAGACTGCTAAAAGTGGGAATTTCAGAAAATAGGAAGTGTATATTTTAAATATGTCTGACTCGAATGCCTGATAGTATTACATCTCACATCTCTCTGTTCACTGCAACTCATGTAATCTTTCATTAAATTAACAGTTGTAATGCTAATTAGAAAATTGCCTCTTGGTTTAATTCGTAGAAATATATGATTCCATACAGGCTGAGTAATGATTGCAAAACTGCCATAAATTGAGAAGAGAGCTTTGCATTAATAAAGATCACAGTTAAAAGTCTAATAAATTATGTAAGTGTAAAACAGAATGGATTGGAGTCTACTTACACGCTGGTGCTCTGGTAATACCATCAAACAAAGCAAAGATTTTACTGTGAGTACTATTTCCCATAAATTAGCAATTTTGTCTAATGTATTACAGCTTTTCCTCCACATCTGTGTGTTTCCTTTTTTTTCTGACAAGTGAAGTTCATGTATATTGGACTTCATTTCAGCTGACTACTTATGTCTGTGCTTACTTGAGGATCTCAAAATAATGTTCCATCAAGTTACAATTTCATGAGCTTTATATACTCTCTGGCATTTACCAGTTGATTCTGGAAACAAACATTTACAAGTTCCATTTGGTTTCTTTATGCCTGCCTGGGAAATAGCAGCAGGCTCCCCCCAGCTGCCCTAGGACCACTTGTGCTGTCCAGGTTCCCTTCTGCTCCTCACCATGGCCCTGATGGGGCATGGGACTTTACCTTAACTGATTACTGGAATTTTCTGCTTCCAGACATTGTTTTCCCATGTATCCTGCTTCCTAATGTATCTAATATTCTTCCTTTCACAGAGAAAAACCCTTCAATAAAAATATGCCCTTAACCCATGAGTTTGTATTGAGTAGCTGGAAAGCACAGACCTGGGGAAAAAAAAAAAAAAGTGCCAAAATCTAGAATCTTTACCCTTCCCTAAAATCCAGCTCAAACAGTAATTTGAGAAAAGGAAACCCATGCTCTCTAGTTAACGCTGATAGTGGCTTCCTAGGAAACCCAAGATGGCATAAACCATAAGTGACTGTCCCTTGAATTCCAGAAATATCAATAGGCTCATAACCAGGAGGAGGTAATACCTGTTAGCATGGTAGATTTTGGCAAAGTAAGGGCCAAATATTTATCTTGATGTTCCAATAGTTATTCACAATGTAAATGTTTGCAAGGCTTTTAGTAATGGCATTTCCTGTCCTACCATCTGATATGCAGAAACAAGTACTTGCATAAACGAATTGGAAACTTGAATTTCCCATTCCACCACTGGTACACACAAATGTAACTTTTCCGCAGAATTCTGTAGCCAAAAACATTTATATTTGTAAATTAAAGCTGGTCAGGAGTTAAATCCAGCTAAAATACAAATGCAGAAGTGGTGACCAATGCAACATGCTATCTGGTTGACTGCACTTAATTTCCTTTGTGAGACTTTAGGCAGTTAAAGCAAATCCCAAACTGAAAAGTCACTCCTGCTCTCGGGCTGTCGGAAGGCTGGAACGCTACTTCCAGCTTTTATGAGGTCTGATATAAATCTCAATGAACCCTCCATGAAAGAAATGAAGTTCAGTCTCCAAAGTTCTCTCATTTTCCTTTAAATTAAGCCAGTACACATTTCTAACCTTTTTTCTTTGATACCTGAGCATAAATGTTTTCTCTAAACAGTTTTAAGTACAGAATATGTAATATTATACTTCCTAAACCCCTTTCTGTAAGGAAAAGAGCATAAGAGGTCTACAGAGATTAAGGACTCAATTTAAAAGTTATCAAATACTTGGTTTTTTCCATGAATATTTAGACAGTGACTTGTCAGAAGTTGCACCTGAATCTAATAAATTCTGGGCTTATTTGCTTCAGCCAAGGACCACCGTCCTCTCCTGTTCGTGGTCCTGCGCAGAATTTTTTCCATGCTCTGGCTGCCCGCTAGAACCTAGAAACGTTCTGCTCGCGCTCGGAGCAGCTGATGCAGCCAGCAAAAGTCACAGATTCAAGAGGAACAGGATAACTGATCACACCCCTGAGCTGCTTATTCTTCACGTCTGTAGCCCCCAAAAGCAAACACGAATTCAGGGAGTGGGATTCAAGGAACAATTTTGCACCTAGCAAAAGGCTGTGGAATTTTTAAACTAAGTCTCATAGTAAAGCTGATTTTGCAACTTGTCAGATAAGAGTATCCTTACGCTACGTTCAGCTTGTCCTGGTTTACAACTTGAGGCTTTCCTTCTCTTTATCCTAAGGCACAGTTCTAAGGAACAAGAAGTCACACAATGTAGCTGAAATTTGAAATTTATGTGTTCATTTTTAATGCAAGGAAAACTTTCTTTAAATCCCCCACCTTCTTTGCCAACGGAGGTTATTAGATCTTCAGCTGCTGTGGTGTTCCACCACGCGCTGGAGTACTGCATTGTCTCCAGCTGCTGGCAACTATATTCTTCCTAACAAATGTCAAGAGCTGAGATGCTAATTCTTCTCCTGCATGTCATCCTGCCTCCTTTATTCTCCCAATGACAATGACATCTTTTCCAGAGATAATTCCCTCTAAGCTATCACCTTATTTATTTCTTCCTCTGTCTTGCCTTGAGGAACGTGATAAGCATGAGGACGGTGCGGAAGGTTTCTCACATTTGTTTAGTTTAAACAAATCTGCTTGGTAGGATTGTGTAGCTCTGGCCAAAGCAGGTTTGTTGTTGTTTTGGTTTTTTTTTTCTTTTAAAGCAAACTAATTTTCTTAATGTATACATAACACTATAAAGATTAAATTAAATTTTCTTTTGACTGTAGCGTCCCTTATGACTTTCCAGTCTGACGTGTAAATAGCACAGCCCAGAGCTTTCCCCCATTCCACCACCCTGTCCATCACGCCATTGAGATACACATGATCTTTCATGAAAGGGACTGACATTAACTTAGAGATTTCAAGTAATTAAAAACTTTTCACATCCCTAGACAAACTAACAACTAATAAATGCTGCAGTTGAGACTGTATACCTTTACATACCTTTACATTCCCCTCCCTCAAAACGTTTTCAGCTTCTTGCAAAGTTTAGTAGAAATATTGGCTTTTACTAGAGATTGTTTTTTCCCCACAAAGTTTGTGTCAAGGTGAACATTTATTCTCTTTCTAGATTTCTTCCTGTAATAAATCCTACTGTTATGAGAGTTTCTGCTGCTGATGTTTTTAATCTCTATTGCTATGCGCTCTCTCAGGAGGAAGCATGCTTGTTCTCTGGCCTGTTGCTCCCTTGCTCGCTCACCTTTCTTTAAATAAATATTTGCTTATCACTTCTACTTTCATTGGTGTCCAAGATGGCTGTTGTAAGAATAATACATACTCTAAATGCAAGAAAATAAAAATTAATGCATGCTCAATTTTCTTCAAAGGTCACAAAGGATCCAATGAAGGTTGATGGGAGCTGGGTGTGTAATTTACCTATCTTGAAAATCCTGGCCACAGGCAATATTATTATCTATTAAGAAGCAGTAGCATGAGTCAGAGTCTTCCTACCACACGAAAAGATTTCTTTTCCTAATCCAAAGACCACAGTAAAAAAAAAAAAAAAAAAAGGCAACCAGTTAAAACAAAAACAAAAACAAAAACCAACAACAAAACCAGCAGAAAGGATCTCAAATCTTATCTTGGTGTATATGAGCTCAGAGACAACAAAAGCTCTGAAGATATAATGATTTATACTAGATGAGAAATAACTCAGGTTAACGAAACATCAAAAAAAGGAAGGAGATATGGCCTTCACAGTATTCAGATAGATGATACTTTTAAAAGAAATAAATTTTATCTAGCACAGGGAAAGGATATGAATACAGTTAGGAGAAGATGGCTGTTGGAAGACCAGAAAGGGAATGGCAAAAGGAAAATATGAGAAGGTATGAGGATAAATATCTAGAAGATGTATTCTACACTGATGTGCACAGATTTATTGTATGTTCTTATCTCCTTCATTAGTACTAGAAACATTTATAAATCTCCAGAAATGTAATTAAGTAATTCTTTGCTCAAAATGTCACCTTCTAAAAAGATGGTTTTTAGCACGCCCATTTAAATCTGTTTGCAGTATTGCTGGAAGCAGAGTTTTGCTGTTACGGTTTTTAATATTTAACATTATTTAAGAGATGTTTGCCACTGTGTCATGCAATCAAAGATCGTATTGGGTAACAAATATTTTGTTAAATCCTTGGTGTGTGTTTTGTATGCTAAGCGTCGACTCAGTCTGCCTGTGCTGGTGAGGGCTACATTGCCACCGTGCCATGACCTGTCTCACGGCCTCTGAAGTTTTTGTTTGGCCTCATCAGGTATATGAGAGGGCTGATCTGTTTGTTAGCAGCTTCACTGCACCTCTTCATTTATGTTGCTGCCTCAAGAAGTCTCATGACTGTAGAGTGCCTTGAAGTTGTACATTATCTAAACTAGTTCCTCTGAATCATTAATTCACATTTCGCACAGAGGTGCTGAACAGGTGGGGTTTTTTTTCTCCCTGTGAAATAGTGTGTCATGAAAATGTATTTTCACACTGCATGGAAAAATAGCCTAATGTTGTAAAGTGCTACTGCAAGGGGTGAGTAGACACTACAGTCTATTTCCCTTATGAAAGTGTAAGAAAAATCAAACTCCTGAGTATTACAGGCAAACTTTCAAAAGAGAATTCATTATACTTCTGCTTACAGACCAAGTTATCCTAAACAGAGATCCAAGTTTCAAAACTTATTCCCCAGTGTGGCATCCTACCTACACATGCTGTCTTAAGTATTAAATGGAGTTCTGGCTTATGGAAAAAAGAAATCTAGATGCGTTCAGTTTGTGTGAAAAACATATTCAATGGTGGCTGTGAAAAATGTATGCTGCTGATTATAATGGGTTTGCATTTCTTATATGCAGCTAGTTTTATTTCTCTTATCCAAGGAAGTGTAATCTGTTTCAGTTCTAAGGAGGAGTGTGCTTGCATTCATCTAGGAAAACTTAAAAGAGAAGGTCAGCATTTTCATCACTCTCCCCAAAACAGTACCTGTGTCCTGTCTAACCAGTCTAGAAAATAGGTTTCAAAGTCAAGGACCCTTCAAGGACATCTAGAAATGAATTTCAAGTCATTAAAAGGGTTTACTTAGTTTCCTAGCTGGTTCACAAGTACTGTAAATCAAAGACATTCATCCCATAAAGGTTCAGCAATAAAAGATTTCCTTCTCTAGGGCTCCAAAATGTTTCGTTCTAGCATACTCTAAAAAAGATTCTGGGGAAACCTGAGCTTTTTCTCAAAGAAAAAAGAAAAAATCCAACTGAAAACCCATACATACACACAAAAAACTGAACCAGGGTTTTTTCTTTTTTTCAGTAAAAAAATAATAGTCCATTTTTCTTTTATAGTTATGTTGAAAACAGCCAGCTACCTCTATTCAGCAAGATAATTCAATCGGATTTTTTTTTTTTGATTCTTCAACTACTTTACTTATATATCCATTTACCAATGTTTTAACAATTGGCATCTATTCGGAGGAGGGGGGAAGCAAAAAAGCACCCGCCTTGAAATGGGGATGGTGTATAAGTACTCCAGCAGCATGGCCAATGGCATTGTTATCACAATGTTTGAAATGTGCCCTTATCCAGGTAGGGATTCCCCCAAAGCAACATTTTGAGGGGAAATTTGAGGAACCTTTGGCGATCTTCCAGGGATGTGTGAGTTGCTCAGTCCCTCGGGCTCATGAGGAAGGTTTGCCTTGTGCAGGCTGGGCAACCTGCAGATTTTGTGAGTGCAATTCTAGTGTCACATTTGCAAAATAAAGCCAAAGCAATCTTCATACTTGTAAGCAAGGAGAGAGATTTTTACTGCCTTCTAAACAACGGGGGAAGGTGAGAAACAGCAGCAATCATAGGAATATGAAGTGCTGAAATATACAATTAGAAGAGGTGTCTAAAAACTTAATTGAACAATGACAGGCTGTCACCAGCAGCTTAAATGCAATCCCATAATGACATTTGCTATAAACCATGTCAAAATGAAAAATAGGTGTAAGCTGACATGTGGAGTATCTGAGATTTTTGTGCTGCTGATGGATATTCCTGTAGAAGCAAAACAACTGACAGGAACATAAACTTTAGTGGTGATTACCCTGTAATTAAATGGAAGCAATAAAGGATCAAGGTAACAAAATGTGGAACAGAACCTATGAAATATGAACAAGTGTTGACTCTCATTCTGTTGAAGGAGTCCAAGATTTATGCATAACAATAATAGTCTGCTGTTGTCTCTGGTGCCAGATTTGTGTGCCTCCTGTAAAACAAAGCAGTCAGTTGTTATTTCCCCCACATTTTTCCCCTCGCTGTGTCACATCACATACAGGTTTATAGCTCCCTGGTAATTGTGAAGGACCTTGGTAGTGCTTTTCCTAACACAACACAATGAGTTTCAATCCCCATGGCAAGTTCACCTCCAGGAGTATTTTCCTGGACTTTCTCTGATTGTCACTATGTACTTCTCCCCTGGCTGTCAGGCTCCAGCCTAATTTTCAGTTTAATAGACAGCATATTATTTTAGGACATCTCTCTGTGGTTTATTTTAGTGCAGTCAACACAGTCATCCAGGTGCTGAGTTCTCAGCTCAGGAGCCCAGGCCAAAACCTACTGTTTGTCTCCCACACCCTTTGTCTTGAATGAAGTTTATTTCAAAAAAATCTGAATACATGTATAATAAAAATGAATGATGAAACCCAAAATACGATCCATCTGCTTCAAATGCTTCAAAGTTTGAACATGAGCTATTGAATGTGTCCTACTATTTATTAATAGAGAATAGTGAATGGAATTTGCTAAATAACTTCAAATAACAGTCTTAGAAAAAAAATTAGCATTTCTTTCATCAAATGTATTTTCTATTATTTACCAACTCATAGAGGTAATTTTAATAAGCTGAAAGCAAGTAATACTAACAGTAAATAATTCACCCTAAATTCTGTATTGAATGCAGCAGACCCTTACTAATCCACATTTTGCTAATCCTTGCACTTTATTACTCACACAAAAAAGTCTCTCCCCTCACCTTCAGTCTCTTTGCAAAGATTTAATATCATAATATTTCAGTGACTTCTCAGACTGGTGGAATCTCATTATTTAAACAGCATAAATGATTAAACTAGACCCTCTTTTTAAAATTAAATGAGCCGTGCATTTCTCAACTAGTTACCTTAGTTACAAATTGTGCCCAAAGCTGATCATCTCTTACATGCAATTACAGTGTTCACTGACCTCTTGCACCGAGGCTTCAAGATTAGGAAAGTGACCCAGGCAATGACAGACCGTATGGAATGCAGTATGGACAGCTCAACTGTCAGAAGTATGGTGCTTACATTACACATACACATGTTTTCTTGGCAGCCAGAAGTCACTGGTTCTGGTGAGTGTGTGTCCGGGTGGTTGCGGTGCCTACTCAGTCATTCACCACCAGACCCCCTGGGACTGCTGTCACGTGCCTTCACCTGCTGGTGCTTGTGGAAACCTTGGATTTATCAGCGAGCAGATACTTTTCCCCTCGCTCTTATTTCCCAGTTGCTAGTCCATCACTGAACAGAGAGTATGGCCAAAGCTGATGTGAAGATTAGGTCCAGGTCCTGTACGGTGTCTGCATGGCTCAGGAGACACAAAATCCTTTGCCAGGGCTGACTGCTACGAAGGCATCTCAGAAAGAGGAGTCTCCCGGTGATTAGCATTTTAGGTAATTTGCTAAAATGTTATTTTTAATTTATCAGTAACACCATTTCCATGCACATTTTTAAAAGATTGAAAAAAATGAGGCTACAACAAAACAAAGCACTTTGGCCAAAAGGGCAGGTGCAGGGCAGTATACGGGCAGGGTGTTTTGTTATGCAGGGGAAAGTTTGGTAATTGAGATGCATGGCTTGTTTTAAACCTCATAGAGTAATATTTGTTCTGAGTTACCTGAATAAATCTCTGTTTAATCCCTTCGTGATGACAGTCAGAATTTCTCAACTCTAAGCTTTATGTGTTAACACTTAGCATTTGGAAATCCTGATTAGCAGCACAGACAGTTGGAGGGGCAGAACCAAACAATAGACAAGGCTTCTGGAAAGCTGTTTGTAGCAAAGACAGCTAAATAAATAAAAGATGCTTCCTTCATCACTTTTTACAGCCACTTGAGCTGGGTATTTGGTACCAAAAAATATTTATAAAATAAAAATATCTGTCCTAAAATTGTTTAACATCTCACAGCCAACACTCATCAGTATACACGACTGGGCATTAGCTGTGAATATTGAAGGTATGAATATGTTTTGCTTGTGCAGACAAAAATCCAAATGAATTCAGTTTGTGTTACATGCATGTAATTACAGTGGCTTGGTCTCTTTATGTATGTGTTAGCTGAAAACAAATGAGATTTGTTTGATGTTTTGCATTGCACCATGGATAAAAGCTCTGTAGCAAATAGCAAACCCACTGCTTTGATCCTGTGTTGAAACACAGGAATGTAGACTAAGGTCTCAATCCAATTCTCAGACACAGGAAAATGTTTCTGATCATAGCACTGGCTGAAGGAAGGGTATATGTCTTGGGTTTTTAATTAAAGAAAAAAAAAGACCGAGAAGAATCAATTTTTTCTCATCTTAATTACTTTCTTGCATCATGATCAGCAGTGCACATTCTGCTGTCAAGAAAGCAACTATAAAAACCACCACACAAAACTCAAACTCAAAATAACATAACACAGTGGCTGCTGCATGCAGAGGCATGCAGAGTCTCCTGTCCTCTGTTGTGGATGGTATGTTGGAATGAATCAGATAAACACTGATACATTTAAAATTCAACAGAACAAAAATACAGATTGAGGTTTTATTAACCATCTGGATGGAATTCTTGGTCTTTACAGTAATGGCTGGACACTTTAGGAAGCAGAGGCTGTAACAGAAATCAATTTAGAAAATGTGAAGAAACTTTAGCAAATTGAAAGAGCACAGACAGAAAAAAACCTCTCCAGACAGTGAAACCCAAAAACCCTGTTACTTTTTTTTCCCCCAATGACAAATGAAAAGGATTAAGTTTGAGAGTGCTTAAATTGTCACTTAGTGAGAAGTGGAAAAATGTATGCTAAAGAGCAAAAAGGGTGTCAGAAAAAGATTGCCACACTACGCTATAGTTTTAGAAAGAATATCTACCTGAAACGTATAAAGCAATTAGAGAATGAATGTTTTTGTGACCTTCAATTTATTTCAGTACTCTTGTAAGATATCAAAATACATCCCTAATAGAATAACGTAAGTATTCTGGGAGTTCAATGGAAACTTTCCCCACCAGGGATTTGTTTTAGCCACCTTTGCCTTCTGGATAGCTAAGTTAAACCCAAGAAATATATTAGCAAAATAGATATTTTTTTTTTAATTTAAAGATTCCTAGTAAAAGGGAGACATTTTTAAAGACGTTAACAACGGACTCTCTATCAATCCTTAAGTTCAAAGGAGACTGTTAGTTATAAGGGATGGAAACCTGACTCCTGTAGAGGTGTCATGAATGTCTTGTACAGAGATTTCAATTTCTCCTATTTTAGCTTCTCTTTTTATTTCTCTTCTTCACATTACCTGAAGAAACAGAAAGTATCAATATAGTGAAACCATAATATTTTTTCTTGGCTGGACTATTTATGCATGTAAAAACATGACATGTTAACTATTAGAACAATTATCTGATTTGGGAGAATAACATACAATTTAAGATTAGAGTTATTCAAAATTTTGTTTCAATACTAATGACAGAAGAAAATGTACAGGAGCATCACATCATGCTGAACCAAGTTTTCTTTAGGTACGTCTTGGACTGTGGTTGTAAATTCTTGCTAAAGTGAGTAAAACCTTCAGATGGGACGTGGGGAAGCTCTTCAAATTCCCTTCTCCTTTTGTACGCCTGTGGGGACCTTCTGTTTTCTGAAAGGTGCTTTGCTCTGTTACTATCTACCTCGACATAAGGCCAATGAATAGGAAACAAAAAGACTGTGGATGATAGGCTCTGATTGTCTTTCTAAAATGAGCATCTTTATTTTTACATCAATGTTGCCTTCAGCGTCTCATATCCAGCTGTCCCATAAGACTAAGAAATAAATTCACATGAGCAAATACTTCCTGAGCGATCATGAATGAGAGTTATAGAGTACAGAATTATGGAGAACAATATAAACAATACAGACAAGAAAATATATAAGCACTTACATGAGCGCATTGCAGCACTTTAGGATCTCCAACACACCACATTTTGCCTTTCCTGGATAACTCTCAGTGCAGTGTTTCAACAGGTCCATTCCCCAAAGGAATGGGCGAAGCCAACAGGCAGTGTGAATCAGTATGAATGCCAGTTTTCCTGAAATTAAAATGCAACATATGACATATGCAAAGACTACTTTAGGGTTGAGAGTGTAAAGAGCAGGAACGTGTTCAGGCTGCTCCAGGAACACTTTATAACAGCAAAGAACAACTTATTCTTCATGACAGAAGTTACTGAGCTGTTCCACTGGTCACTTATAACCACATTTTTTCAATTATTTTCTCATTGAAAACAGAAATATTTTCTCTTGCATTGCCATGCCAGTTCCTGTTTATTCTTTCTGATATTTTATTTTCAAAAATCCCCTGCAAATCTCTAATTAAAAAAGTAAAAATGCATGATTAATTACAAATCAAGATTATTTTGAAAGCAAGAAAGAAAATAAACAGCTCTTGTAAAGTTAACAGATGCGATTACAAAGTGAATTGCCATCATTAGCATTATGAGTCCTATAATTAGTTATTAGAATAACAATACTTATCTAACATTAATATGAGATAACACAAGTGTTATTATAGGGATAGAAGAAGAAAAGAAGCTTGGAAAAGGTACAGGTAAGGATAACTGAAGTCTGATTTCCTGCTAATGTCTATATTTGACTTGCAAGACTTGTGGAAATAAGTTCTGATTTTGTGGACTTAATCCTGATTTACTAGGTTTTAAAGCAGAAAGTGACCTCAGTGATGTCTCCCTATTACAGCGCTCTGTATTATGAATAGCTTCCTTCCATAGTTACCTTTCCTACAGACTTAAGAGCATTGCTAATAGTATTTTCTGCTTGATCTAACTTCCATTAAAACCAATAGAAGGTTTATGAGGCTTATTTGTTTATTTTACTTTAATTACCTGACATTAATGCAGATGAATCATCTCTATCTTGTTACCTATGACAACTGATAGCTTCTGCATGCCATTTTCCACACGCCTGTACTGGCAGTGCTGTGGAGATCCACTAATGTCACACCTCTGAACAGGATCCTGCCACGAAAAAACAGTCTTAACCCATCAGCGCACCTAGTGCCACCAGAAAACAGGTGTACTGCAGTCCCCAAGCAAAACGGTGGATGGACTGAAACCTTCTAATGTAGGTGATGCTGTACAATTTCGGATACCTTGTGTTTTCTGCCTAGCGACACAAGATTTTCTCATTTATTTGATGAGTCTAAACCTGGTTTTATGGTGGGATTTGGGCTTTAAAAACTTACTGCATATATAGAGAAGATTTTTAGAATTATTTGTATATTGAAGACTGGCACAACTGGCTCTGAATAAGACTATGAGCAAGTGGAATGCTCTTTTATTATTGAAAAGGCCATTGGTCTCCTTAATTCCCTATAAGTACTTTGCAGGTGAGGGTGTTCAATTGATAAATAAAACCGGTGGCAAAACAGTGCTTTTCCACTAATAGGTTGCGGTTTACATGGGTGTAAGATCTGGTGTGCCATGCACGCTACATAGGACTTAGCAAGTGTAAGTCAAATCAGGAGATTATGATGACTTGTCAGGTTACACGAAGCAAAAACTAAGCTTGAACAATATACATTGATATAATTGATAGAAAACTATAGTCAGTAATAAGATGTGTTATTTTTTTCCTCTTAACTTGGAGTGGTTTTGCTTGGATTACAGAACTAGAAAATCTAATTGAAACAATTGTATGGTTAGTTCCACGTGACAGCTTTTATACAGTCAGATATACATTAAGAAGAAAAATGTTAATTGCTGATGTGCTGAATATACTGTATTAGTAACATTTAATTGCAGAAAGTTATAATTTTGAATAAGTGCTATATTCCCATCTTCCTAAAATGAATCTACCAACAAAATAACACACGATGTAAGCAAAATCGAAGTTCAAAGATCTAATTTCTAAATCAGGGAGGCAGTAAGCATATGCTTAACTTTGACCAAATGTGTAAAGTTATTAACTTCTAGGACCATAAAGAAGTGCTTAAAGTTAAATGGGTGCTTAGGTTATTATTCACACAGGGTTGCCTTCTTGAATCTTACTCCCCTACCAGTATTAGCACTCTCTTTAGCAGTCAGTCCCATTGAGATCAGTGGTAGTGACTGAAAAAACACCAAAACACCAAAACACAAACAAAATCCAACCAAACAAAAAAACCAACAAATAAACCAAGCAGCAAAAACCCTGTTACTGACCACGAAAAGGAGGCAGAACCTGATTCTGATCTGTACATATGGGTTTATTATTCCAGTGAACTGGGGTTTTTTTGACCACTATTAAACGTGAGCAGAGAAACACAGGGGTTAGCGATCACTTTACTGTGCCTGATAGTTAAAGGCAGGCAGGTAGCTAACTGAATATTTCTAGGCAGACAGGTAGCTAGCTGAATATTTGTGCCTATAAGTTAATTGTGAATGCAAATGGAAGCTGCCTTTAAAAATCAGGACTCGTGTTTGGGGACTCCAAGAAAGTAGTAAGCCTGGGCAGGAAGCTGATGTAACATAGTCCAAAGTAAAATTGCTTTATTTTTTCCCCCAAGAGTAAACATAAGGGAAATGCAGACTTAAAAGAATATTTTTCAGCCCTAAAACCTTCTCTGCCAACATGGATCAGGAAGAATACTAGGAAATCAAAATGTTATACAGAACAGACATAGCACAACTATCGCCGTGGTTAATAAATGGGGTAGTAGTCTAAACTAGACTTGGAAGAATACAGCAGAATAAATGCTTGCTATTTTCACTTCTTTACTGATTGAAGGAGACTGTTTGTTTGTGTTAATTATGTACTCTTTAAATGTCTCAAAATCAGACCTTGAATTTTGTGTGATGCATGTAATACTTTGATTTCTCCTACACCACGGACCGATGTCTTCCCCTTGACTTTCATGTGTTTTATACAAGCCCTGAATCAGTTCCAGCTTATCAGTATCAGACAAACCATGTCTTGTCAGGGGAACTGAAAAAATGGCATTAAATTATTCTTTAGCACTTAGGAATTTTAGTTTGAAATTCCCAGTGGAGATACTAGTTATGTAGGGTTGCCCTTCTTTATTTTCAAACCCAAACCATACTACAGCCATATGACTTTCTAACACCAAAGCCTCCTCTGCAAAAATATGTGCCCTCCCTCCCCCACAAAATAAGGATATTGCCTGGATTTCATGGATTTTATGTTCTCTGTAATTGTTTCAGTGATTGCCTCAGTCTGTACTCGGAGAATAGGTAAACAGTTCAAAAGATGAAAAGGGGTATAAATGTAAAATGCTATGTTAAATTTTGCGTTACATACATCACCCCACTCAGATTTATTGCTAACTACTTAAGTACATAACCACAAAATCTCCAACCCCATATTAAAAGTCAGTAGAGATGTGATTGCTCTGATTCTTTCCCCTCTCTCTCTCAAGCTCAGCCTTATTTGCCAGCTGGCCAGCCTTCCCTTCCTCCTTGTTTTTCCAATGAACAAAGTGTTTAAAAATCCCAAACCAAACAAACCAAAGAGGCATTGACATAAAAATGACAAACACTCAGGATCATAGCAAGAGTGATGCGAAGCAACAGCTGTCCTGCTCAGCCTGCCTCTCCCACATCCATCTGCAACCTCAGCCATCTGCAAAGGGGAAAGCAACTGCAAAAAACAAAATGCAGAAATAAGAGCTGTGCTGCTGTGTTTACAAAGGAAAACACCCTGACTTCCTAGCACAAACAACAGGTTTGGGATGTCATCACGCACAGAGAGGAGGAGGATTTCCCTCTCAGACCACTTTGTGCCATTGGCTATTTGCTATATACTGCAGGGTGAGCAAACTTCCAGCAAGGATGGAATCACCTCATCCCAGGCCACACACTATGTGCTAATTTAACCTGAGGATTATCAAAATAAATTAGAAGATTCTACAGGGTGAAAACCTTTTAAAGCATGTTCCCTTGAAGAGGAAAGTAACTCTCCACCTGAAACCTTCAGCAAATGGGACAAGTTCTGAAGCTGAACTGTTAGGCGACGGCATGCAAACAATGTTCCCCCGTCCTTTTCATTTCCAGACTCCTATGAAATCTGTAGCCAAAGCTGAAACTTGATACAATATACAACTTTTTTGCAAGAGTAAATATTTGCTCGGAGTCCAGGAAAATCTGCATAATTGAGCTCAGGATAATTTGCTTGGATGCCTGGCAAACCAGCCTGAATTCATGTCTCTTACCCATTTTGGAAAGGGCTTCTGGAAAGATTGGAAAAAATACATTTTGCCTCAGACAACTCTTAGTATGGATTGTCTAGTTACCTGGAAATATACCTAGCACTTGAACCATCCGGAGAAGTATTTGGTACCATTCATTTTCACTGAAGTCTTTATTATCGCAGACACTCAAGGTTTTAACAGAATTGACTTTAACTGGAATTTATTGGCCATTCTTCCCCTACACAAACACTTTTTAATTTAAAAGAACATGTTTCTTACAGTTAGGTTTCAGCCCAGCTGTTTTTACTTAGTGAAAACCCCTTGAAATGCAATTGTACTACTCACTTAAGGAGAAGTTATTCATGTGAGTAATGGCAGTAGGTCTAAGTCCGTAATCCCAAATAAAAGGTTAACTCTTGCAACAAATTACAGAGCGGCAGTTTGGCTAGCTTTTCTTTTCTAAAGTAATTTCCAGAGACATATTTACTTTGAATATGCGTTACTCCTCAAGACTAACTTTTCTTTTTTTGGAAGTTTTACTTAAATAAGAGTGAGGCATGAATAGTTGAAAGAAGACACATGTTTCTAAGACATTTCTTTTGCAGGTTGTAGATGATTCACAGGAAAGAATTTTTTTAATGTCTTGCCAGCAAACAAAATGCTAGGTCCTTACATGGTGCAAAATGAAAGGAGCTCCATTTTCCTCCGTACACATTTATAGCAGCGGTCTGGTTTATATTTGCTCTTGTAGATGTCTTTCACCCAAGTGTCTTCATTTTGAACAGTCTTTGCTCACAGAATAAAAATAGCAGCTGTAATACCTGACATTGGGCAGAGAAAACTTTGGAATTACAGAAATGTGGGTAGAAAAAAAGTCTGATGTTTGAGCTAAGCGCATCAGCGAGGTCTTTATATAAATGGACCATGATATGAATGCTTTAGGGATGCCTTAGGTCTGCAACTGTTTTTCATAAACTGTTCTACTTCACTGAAGTTTACTTTTCAACACCGTTTTTCAGAGATAAACTATTTTGCTGGCTTGCATTTTAACACTTTTGTAACACACTTTTTATGTGATCCAGGTGCTACAATTGTGATTTACATATCATGAGATTTATTATTAAAATACACTGTCTTTTGCTACCTGACAAAGTAATGCTAACTCAAGAGTAAAGTCTCATGGCAAGCTATAGAAACAAGATACCAGCAAAATAATAACTAATTCCTATGTGATAAGAACTTAGTAAGTAGTATTAAATAGTAACGTGCTATGAAGCATATATTTTATTCCTTACAGACAACAATAAATGTTTATTTCTCAGCTAAAACATAAGGCAAATAAGTATTCCAATTACAGATACAAGGGAAGGCATACATCCCTTCCAATCTCTACAGCAACAGGTTTGCCAAGGCCTATAATAAACAAACAGGTTTAATCTCAAGGAAGTGAAGATTAAATCTGATATGTAACTGTGAAATAAATAACACAAGCATTTTATGACTGCTTACAGAATAAGGTCTTAACTGTTGTCTGGATAGGATTAATAGCAAGGAGTTATTTAGACTATCAGTGGATAAGAAAAGATTATATATTCAAACCTTAAAACTGTAATTTAGCATTATATTTTTGTCACAGAACTTCAGCAAGTACAATGGAATTTATCTGTATTTTCACTTTAATCTTAAAGGAAGATATGTTTAAATGTATCTCTAGTACATATGTATCTTCCACATATCTTTTTAATGCATTCTCTTCGATGGTAAGAAATAGATGGAGTATTCAGTCTTAACAGCATGTATTCCTTCCAGAAATGATTCTGTTGAGATTGGGTTCCTCCATCTCCATGTTAATCTATATATATTCCTACTGAGCTTTTTTCCCCCCTTTGTGACTTTTTACCTAAAAGTAATTGCTGAATTTTCCCAATAGAAATGTGTATGCCCCTCTACAAGGAAACAAGTGCCTTTCTACAGCACACCAGCACCATTGCCAGTCTCGTCTGTAACTTGAAATGGTTTGGTCTACTTCTTTGTCACTGGATATCATATTTTACAGCCTGAATTTTTCTTTTAAAATAAATTCTCAGATGCAGAAGGACGACAAGGTCCTTCTGTTGTAGATGACAACAAATGACTTAAGATTTTTCCATCATGAGAACAAATAATCAAATTAGCATTTTCCTAAGGTATTAATTCAATCTAGGAAGCATGACATATTCATCCCACTGAGGAAAAAAAGCCATATTTATTTATGGTAGTTTGTTAGATATGGATTCAGAGTTGCAGGTTAACATTCCAAGAATAGAACAATGCCTATTTCTACTGCTTTGATTTTTAAAATTAGACTAGCGCTGCGAGTGATGCGTGATGAAAACTCAATTGTCAGGAGCGCACAAGAGGATAACTTCCAGTCATTCTCAGTTATTTTTATACCTCTTTATTGCTTTAAATAAAGTATAAAAAATTGGCATTTCATGCATTCATGTTTCTATATTTAGTGCTGGAAAGGGTAAAAGAGAAGAAAGATCACGAGAGTGAGCAGTGGGCTGTTCCACTCACAGCTAAATGGCCATTTTCATAGAAAGATTAATTTAGGAGATATTTCAAATTTCTGCCAAGAGTGCTATTGGCACTGGCTTGTCTGCGGCCAGCAACTCACCTTCCAGGTTCTTCAGAAAGATGCACAGAACCAGTACCATTTGCTAGTTTAAACCAATACCAAAACAAAAGCCAAAACCCAATGCAAGCCTCCTTGCATCTTCTGAGCTGTTTCCTGCCTATATCCTAATACCAGAACTAGCAGTATCATAGGCTATTTATGCTTATAGGCATATAAGCTTAGATAATATGTACCTGGAGATAAATTTGGCTGTGTATTGCATAATGCTGTAAGAGCGGCAATATGGAGGCTGAGGAATAATTGAAGACAAAATCCTCAGTGGTGAAATACCTTTTGATTTTGCAGGTGCAGAGAGTATAATAGTATGGTCTGGAGGTGAATTTACAGTACGGGAAATTAGATGCCACCCGAATTTTGACTGCATACCTGTGCGCAGTAAATAATTGTGAACGTGGAAATATTGGGTATGCTTTATGAATGTGTAAATATGCATTAGCATTTGGTATGCAGGAAGGGTATGTGTCAATTGAAGAAGGCTTACTCAGAGACGGGCTATGAATATGCAGCAGCTGAACTTTACTCCTTTACTGGTTTGTGGTTCAGCATTTTTATTTTTATTTTTACATTATCTGTTGTGAAAAAGCAGCTGGCTACAGTATCAGCAGTTACCTCCAAAGCCTCTTGCCCTAGATTTCATAGCAGGGCACAGATGAGGCTGGATCTTTTCCCTACTTAACAGACCAGGGCTGAGATTTCAGTGTATCACAGTGCTGCATGTGTGACATGCTGTGCACCATGATCCTTTATTCGTGGCCTGCAGCTTTTCTCTATGCCAGAATCTACTGTACGAGATGCATTTTACAGTCCTTCCTTTTGCCACCCCTGATGGCCCAGGCGCCTGTGCTCCTCTACCCTCCACCATGCAGCAAAGGAGGGACCTGAAAGAATTGGTGGGTTGAACGTTGCCACTAGAGACAGTTGGACAAGTCACTTCATCTAAAACTTTTCAACATAAGTGTGTGAAACTTTGTTTAGTCACATAAGTTGAATATTCTCATTTCCCAACTTGTTTCAAGGGAAATTAAGCATCCAACATTTCTAACAATTTTGTCAATCTGGAGACAGATACGGATTACCTAATATCTTTACTTTGTATTAGCTTTTGAAAACAGCCTTTCGTTTGGATATAAACTTAGCTTAAATTTCATTCTGGACAGTAATTAAATCATAAGTTTTTTTAAAAAAAATCATAAGGTATTATATTCAATAAATGCCACCTGCTGTAGAAATAAGGTATAAAGTAAGTAATTCTATGCTTTACACTTGTTTAATTAATGTAAAATTGTGGCTTAAACTTATCTAAAATAATCAGGATTTACAAAACACTAATATTAGTTTGATTTAGATTATGTATTTGCTTCTTTTTTAGCAATATTTCCCAAAATTGTAACAAGTGCCTCAACACAGAAAAAAAGTCTGTTAGTCATCAAACAAAGAAAATCCTAGGGACCCTGATCTCCTGGAATAAATTGTGGTTGTGTGTGACATTTTGATACTTTTATTATTGAAATTACTTCCAAAAATACCTATTGCAGATACCAACAATAAGTGATAATGATTATGTGGTTTGAATCTCGGCATTTCTTTCACTCTCTTTTTGGTTTTGATTTTTTTTCCTCAGGGAATACTCATTACCCAGACGAGCAGCCACTTTCTGTTGCTGGGATTTTCTATGTAAGGGATTACAGGTCATGGCTCGGTATTGCCTGTTAGAATTAATTCTGTTAGCAATATATTTGTTGGTTTGTTCTAAAATAGTAATTTATCACATCTGAGTATAATATATTGATAATTCTCCAAGGATTTACAAAACAGTTTTCTGAGAGATATTTACGGGTGTTCGAACAGACCAGTTTCTGTTTCCTGCACATTCTGGGGTTCAGAGAAATATGCTGTGGCTTATGTCGGAAGGCAGACGTCTGAAAAAGCTTGCTGTATAATTAAGTGATAATAGTACTATCACACTGTTTTATGAGGCAGTAATGCCATCCCCAAGTGAATACACTACGAAGCTGAAGGCTGTGCAGTTTATTCCAGTGAGAGAACTGGATCATTGCCAAGAGCATTGCTACAACAGCACCTTTAAATTAGTGTGCTAAAAATGTTTAATTAAATTAAATTTGGCGTGGATTCTTGCACATGGTATGGAAAATAATGTCGTAGTATCTTCAGAATTAAGAGAAAGTGTCAATCAGGACATTTCGGGGGTCACTGCTTTTGAGGTGTGCCCTGTGATGCTGGCAGGTGAAATGGTCTATCCAACACAGCAGCCTGTGAAATCTGAGGGGATATTGCAGGTGCAAAAGGTACTGAAATGAGAAACACCATATATACACTATATATACTATGTATGTGTATATATACATATATATATATATGTAGTGGAATACTGACACTATCCTCAGTGTTATCTATGTATATATACATGTAGTGGGATACTGATGTTATCCTCAGTGCTACTATCTTTTCTGAATTTTAGAGCTAGGGGATTAAGGCACAAAGAAGCTAAATAAATTGTAAAGCAAGAAACTGATGCTTTGGTCCCTGGTCCAGCATCATGGCTGCGGCCACTATCATACTTTTCTCTTTACAGATGGAAAGATTTTTGGAAGAGGTGTGGCCCACATCTTAGCAACACATGGAAAGGTAGCTGGAGGGCCAGCAAGACCCGGGTGAGCACGCAGGGCACTGGTGTGGTTCCTGAGACAAATCTCTGTGGCATTCAATCCTGACAGCTCTGCTGAGATTCCCAGGTAAAGGTACTAATTTAATCTAAATATTTGCATGCAGATGCCTACTTGCAGCACCAAATCAGTTTGTATAAACGACCAAACAGCTGTCAAACTGTCATGGTTTTGGTCAAAAGCCAGCTTTTGAACAACGATCTAGAGACGAAAGTCCGTGGGTGTGTGGTTATTGATCCCCTTAGAGCTCTTGCCGTACCTCACCATCGTTGAAAGGTACTCAGGGAATAAGGGTGGCAGAATGGCAGCGAACAGCATCTCCTTTGGCAGATAAAAAAAGAGTAATAAAAATGCTAGTCCTGCCAAAGAAACCAGTTCACACTTTTATTTCCAACGCAAGTGCCAACAAATAATTGCAAGCTAGATGCAGCAAATGTCTTGCATCACATCAGCCAGAAATGCTGCAGAAGTGAAAGATCAGGGTATCAAACAAAATCAATAACATGCAATAAAACAGTGTGGAAAATAAAGTGTAAATAAATCTAGAAGCAAAGATGCTTGAGAATGAAACAAGAATAGACTTTCACTTCTGTGTTCCTGTAATTATGTGTTTCAGAAGACCGGGCTACGTGTTGTGCTTTGAAGGTCCAAGGCTGTGAAACATTCGCAAGGGGAACACAAAATTAGCCGTCAACACACTGATTAAGCTGATCAGTTGGAATGTTTTGGTATAAAACCCAGCATTTTTTAACTACAAAGTTAATGTGAGGCT